>NC_138776.1:35767343-35787343 GCF_965119305.1 Pelophylax lessonae | reverse complement strand
TTTCCAGTATCTCCAGTTATGTCAAACATCTCTATTCAAACACCTCCCATCATCTCCAGAGGAGAATTACCAATATGCCTCGGGAGACGAACCAGAGCGAATGAACAACAATGTGATATTATGCAACCCCCGAGGGTTACAGAAGCTTCTTTCAAATATCCTGGACCTATTCTTATCCCAAAATAGCCCCTCATTTGGTGACTGTCATAGAAATTTTATCATCCTCTGATCAAACTGTCTTTTGGGTGGAGATTTACTAAAAGTGGAGCAATTAGAATCTTAGAATGGTAAAATCTTGCCATTTTGCTATTCCAAAGGGGAGGGGGAAATTAAGGTGGTTATTTGTTAGTCTTTAATGGGTTTTAAATAGCTCCTAAGGGTAACAAAGCTCATTCTACTATCCTGGATCTTGTGCTAAAAAAGACCCCTTGTTAGTTTCATTATTTATTTATTTTTTACAGAAAGTAAAAAAAAAAAAAAGTAAAAAAAAAAATGAAAACCACAGGAATACAGAAATGCGAAATAAAATAAACTACTGTAAATACACCTTTATAAAAAAAGGAAAAGATAAAAACATTTTATAAATAAATAGAAAAATAGAACTTTTCCAAGCATATTTTTCCTAAGCATCCTAGTAAGCAAAATTTCAACTTGGTCAAAATTTTTCTTTAATTTTGCTGCTAAATGTTGCCGAAATTGCTTTGCTCTTCCCTAACACCAAGCATAACACGAAGAACTTTATTAAAAAAAAATAAAAACAAATAATGATAAATAAATAAATAATGAAGCTAACAAGGGGCCATTTTTAGCACAAGCTCCTTAGGGTAAAAAAAAAAAAAATCCTTTCTACTATGCTGGACCTGTTCTTGTACTAAAAATTGCCCCTTCTTAGCTTCATTATTATTATTTTTTTTTTTTTTTACAAAAAGTAAAAGAAAATGTAAAATAAAAAAAAAAGAACTAATGAAAACCCACAGGAATACAGAACCACCAAATAAAATAAACTACTCTAAGCACACCTCTATAAAAAAAAAAAAAAAAAGCGAAAGATAAAAACATTTCCTAAATAAATAAAAAAAATAGAACTTTTCCAAGCATTTTTTGCCTAAGCAGTCTAGTGAGCAAACGTTCCATTTTGGCAAAGTTTTGCTCATGGCAAAATCTTTAATTTTGCTGCCAAATTTTGTCAAAATTGCTTTGCTCTTCCCTAGCGCCAAGCATAACATGAAGCACTTTATTAAAAAAAAATATATTATAATAATGATAAATAAATAATGAAGCTAACAAGGGGCTATTTTTAGCACAAGCTCCTTAGGGTAAAACAAAAAAATCCTTTCTACTATCCTGGAAAATTTCAACTTGGGCATCATTTTTCTGACGGCAAAATCTTTAATTTTGCTGCCAAATTGTGTCAAAATTGCTTTGCTCTACCCTAACACCAAGCATAACACGAAGCACTTTATTTAAAAAAAAACAAAACAAAAACAAAAATAATGATAAATAAATAAATAAATAATGAAGCTAACAAGGGGCCATTTTTAGCACAAGCTCCTTAGGGTAAAAAAAAAAAAATCTTTCTACTATCCTGGACCTGTTCTTGTACTAAAAATGGCCCCTTGTTAGCTTCATTATCATTATTATTATTTTTTACAAAAAGCATAAAAAAATGTAAGATAAAACAAAACAAAAGAAACCACAGGAATACAGAACTACTAAATAAAATAAGCTACTCTAAACACACCTCTATAAAAAAAAAGCAAAAGATAAAAACATTTCCTAAATAAATAGAAAAAATAGAATTTTTCCAAGCATATGTTGAAAAATATAACTTTTTGTCAGGGAAATCACCTTTAGACCACAAGCTGATACAAGGAAGATGCATTTTTGAAAAATAGAACATTTGAAAAACAGACCAAGAAAATTTTTGAAAAACAGAACTTTTTCCAAGCATATTTTGCCTAAGCAGCCTAGTGAACCAACTTTCCACTTTGTAAAATTTTTTTCTGATGGCAAAATCTTTCATTTTGCTGCCAAATTTTGCCCAAATCGCTCTGCTCTTCCCTAGCGCCAACCGTAACACGAAGCAGTTTAATCCAGTAGTGGTCTCTCTCACAAGTCCTATAAGGTACTGGTTAGAAAAGCTACATGAACTAATTGTAAATCTTCAGTACAGTATAGCTGCAGCTTGCATAAAAAAAAAAAAAATAAAATAAAAAAAAAAATTAGAAAATATGCAACCTGATTCTATAGGAGATTGCTGCTGTTTTTCAACTTGAGTATTGTCAATACCAGAAAAATTCAAGTGAAACTATTGCAAAAATGGCCAACCCAGTCTTCACCAGACCAAACCAGACCGATCTGGTCCTTGTGCGTCCTGCGTTGACTCTTACATAGAGGCATCTACATGTCATAGTTGTTATTTCCAGTATCTCCAGTTATGTCAAACATTTCGGTTCAAATACCTCCCATCATCTCCAGAGGAGAATTACCGATATGCCTCGGAAGAGACTAACCAAAGCGAATGAACATCAATGCAATAATGTATGACACAAATCAACTATAAATAGATGAGGACATCATTAGTGATGGGACGGTGATACAATTGTAGTTTAATACTCTGTTATTATATGCAGAAACTTGTTATTCAGTTATGCAAGACAAAGAGACAGAACTATTTTTTTATTATATTATTATACAAGATTTATATAGCGCCAACAGTTTGCGCAGCGCTTAACAAAATAAAGGCAGACAGTACAGTTACAATACAATTTGGTACAGGAGGAATCAGAGGGCCTTGTCCTTAGAGCTTACAATCTAAGAGGGAGAGTCAATTGATACAAAAGGTAATAGCTGTGGGGGATGAGCTGAGGGAGAAAGTAAAACAGTGCATTAGTTAAAAGTCCAATAGGCTTCTTTAACCAGTTCTGGACTGGAAGGATTTTCCCCCTTAATGACCAGGCCATATTTTGCGATTCGGCATCTTCCAATGGTTGGGCACAGACAGAACAAACAAATTACAAAAACAATCCGGATGGCATTCCAGTGAATTGGAAGCAGATTATTTCCTGGAAAAACAGCAAGACATGAGTAGATCCGGTCACATATTTAATGCAATCACTTCTACCTTAATACCTAGATACACCAGTGTTTAATGTGGGGTAACCCTCAGTGGATAATCAGGTGGCACTGATTGGCTGGTCAGATCCTCAGTGGATAAGGTAATTAGCCACTTTAAGACCGGAGGGATTTACCCCCTTCCTGACCAGGCCCTGTTTTGCGATTTGGCACTGCGTTACTTTAACGGACAATTTCGTGGTCGTGCGACGCTGTGCCCAAATAAAATTGATGTCCTTTTTTTCCCACAAACAGAGCTTTCTTTTGGTGGTATGTGATCACCTGTGTGATTTTTATTTTTTGCGCTATAAACAAAAAAAAGAGCGACAATTTTGAAAAAATAACAATATTTTTCACATTATTTTATATAAAATTCTCAAAAAAAATAATTTAAAAATCAAAATTTTTTAACATTTTAGGCCACTTTGTTTTTTGCGACATATTTTTGGTAAAATAAAATCGCAATAATTTTATTTTTATTGGTTTGCGCAAAAGTTATTGCTTCTACAAACTACAGGAAAGAGTTTTGTAATTTTTATTGTTTTTTATTTTTTTACTATTAATGGCGGTGATCTGCGATTTTCAGCGGGACTGCGACATTGCGGTGGACAGATCGGACCCCTAACTGACATTTTTGACACTTTTGGGGGGACCAATGACATTACTACAGTAATCAGTGTTAAAAATATGCACTGTTACTGTAATAATGACACTGGCAGGGAAGGGGTTAACACTGTGGGTGGTCAAGGGGTTAAATGTAAGCCTAGGGGAGTGATTCTAACTGTATGGGGGAGGGGCTTGTGAAATGACCATAGAGACATGTGATCCTATATAGAAGGATTGCAGGCGCTCTGTGATCAGCCCAGGGAGAAGAACGGTCAGCTGTGTTTACAACAGCCGACCGTCCTTCTCTCACAGCGGGAAATGATCGCGGGTGTCAGGCGGCAATCAGAGCCACCTGCCCGCTGCATCCGAGTTCCCGCTGCCGAGTGGGGGCGAGAGCGTGCCGGCAGCGGCGCAAGCTCGCCCCCTAGCTGCAAGCGCATGACCGACGTATAACTATGTCGGTTCGTGCAGGAGGGGCTGCCTGCCGCACTATAACTGCGGCGGGCGGTCGTTAACCAGTTAAAAAGGAAGTTAACCCCCCAAAAAAATGAAAAAAGAAAAAACCCTGTAAGACAAATGCATAATGAGCTAGTATGCATCCCATACTAGCTCATTAGGAAATACTTACCTTAGAACGAAGCCCCCACAGTGCCGCCCGCTCAGCTTCCAGGTTCGCATCCCCCGGCCATCTGATTGGCCCGGAGGCGCGATTACATCACTCCCGCGCATGCGGCACAGGGCTCTGAAGGAACGGCATGGGTGGCATCATCGGCTGCATTAAAAGTAAATATCTCCTAAACGGTACAAGGTTAGGAGATATTTACTGTACCTATAGGTAAGACTTATTAAAGGCTAATCTATGGGTATAAGTTCTAAGAGAGGGTTTACAACCTCTATAACAAAATAAAGGCAGACAGTACAGTTACAATACAATTTGGTACAGGAGGAATCAGAGGGCCTTGCTCGTAGGAGCTTACAATCTAAGAGGGAGGGTCAATTGATACAAAAGGTAAGGGGGATGAGCTGAGGGAGAAAGTAAAACAGTAGCCGGATAGGCTTCTTTAACCATTTCTGGACCGGAAGGATTTGCCCCCTTAATGACCAGGCCATATTTTGCGATTCGGCACTGCGTTACTTAAACTGACAATTGCGCAGTTGTGCGACGCTGTACCCAAATAAAATTGATGTCCCTTTTTTCCCACAAATAGAGCTTTCTTTTGGTGGTATTTGACCACCTCTGCGTTTTTTTTATTTTTTGCACTAGAAACCAAAAACAATTCTGAAAAAAAATATTTTATATTTATATATATATATATATATATATATATATATATATATATATATATATATACAGCATAGTCTATGGCTGGAACTATGAAAATAAGGAACTATGAATTTGCTTTTATTGCAACTGAACCCTGCCCAACAGCAGGTGCACATTTCGGTCAATATAATCTGAAGGTCAATTGCTTTGTTCCTGAGTTAAGTGCCACAAAGCGAAAATTTCTGCCATGAGACAAAAAGTCATGGCAGCCCTGGAAATTTTGGATAATCTGTATTGTTATGAACCTAGGGCAGCGGAGGCATGGAGAATTGTACTTGATGCCCAGGCACAAGGGCATGTACTAGATTTCTGATCATATTGTAGAGAAGGGACAATTTTGGGATATATTTCTAGCTTAAAAGTGACAGCAAGTGCTTAGTGAGCAAATGTGGGGAGAGCACAGAATCAATGGTGAGCTGGGTTCTTTGGATTGCAACTGTCATTTGTGAAGCAGATCGAAAAAAATGGAGTAATGACCAACCCTTACTGTATACATATTAAAGGATAGATACATGCAAAGATTACATTTTTGCTATAGATGGAGCCTGGTGGGATCAGTCATTCCATGGCTTCTTCTGTCGCTTTGATACTCCAACAGTGAAGCTGGGCAAGACCAGTGACCATAGTTGGCCTTTTCTATGCTAGATAAATTAACTATAAGATACCTACTCTCACCAACACTAATAATGGGGATTGGTTAGGTCCTCAAAATGTATCGGGTAATTGTTTTACTCTTATGAAGGATAAATATTGAACTGGACTCTAATTCAAATCAAACTCATCAAACCATGCTTTTTTTTTAGTGCTGGGTTTGTGCACAGTCATACTGGTAAAGAAAATGGCTTTCACCAAATTGTTACCATAAGGTTAGAATTGCCTAAAACGTCTTAACAATACCCTTCAACTTGAAACCCCTAACTCAATAATTTGGAAGGGTGTCCTCATTTTTTTAGATATAAAGAGTTTCCCTGAAAGTAAAACTAGAGAATGGCTTGTATATATTTACACATAAGACAAACAAAAATAAAAATTCCCAGTTCAATTTGCTAAGTGCCGGTTCACACTAGGTCGCTCCGACTTAGGGGGCGACCTGTGAAGTCGCGTGCAGCGCGACTTCGGCGCGACTTGCACGGACTTCATAAATTGAATGTCAATGCAAGTCGCCTCGAAGTAGTACAGGACACTTTTTCTAAGTCGGAGCGACTTGTGTCGCTCCTATTAGAACTGGTCCTGTGCTAATCAATGACTGCGACAGTGTACGACTTGCCAGGCTGACCAAGTCGCCTGACAAGTCGTATTAGTGTGAACCGGCACTAACCAGTTTGCTTACCAACCAAATTAACCTGTCTAACAGTTTGCGTCAAAACAGGGGTTTGGTTAGCACACACTTTTGCAAACGCATGTGCAAGCTGCAGGGTCACTCCACGGCACCCTGTATTACCTGCAGTCCTAGCTCTTGTAAATTTATGAGAGTCTTCACAGTGGAAGCACATGCAAGCTAATGGATAGATAGGGGGCAGGTGAGCCTGGAGGTGGTCCAACCCTCCTAAAGGTACTTGTGGGCATAATGGACGCCCAGCCAATGGTACAACAGCAAAGGCATCCAGTATGTCCTCTCAGCAGTATACATTAACCCACTCTCACCAACACTGATGATGGGGATTGGTTAAGCCCCCAAAATGTATTGGGCATCTGTTTTACTCTTATGAAGGATAAATATTGAGCTGGACTCTAATTCAAAAACCAAACTCATCAAACCATGTTTTTTTTTAGTGCTGGGTTTGTGCACAGTCATACTGGTAAAGAAAATGGCTTTCACCAAATTGTTACCACAAGGTTAGAATTGTCTAAAACGTCTTTACAATACCCTTCAACTTGAAACCCCTAACTCAATAATTTGGAAGGGTGTCCTCATATTTTTAGATATAAAGAGTTTCCCTGAAAGTAAAACTACAGAATGGCTTGTATATATTCATACATAAGACAAACAAAAATAAAAATTCCCAGTTCAATTTTCTAACCAATTTGCTTACCAACCAAATTAACCTGTCTAACAGTTTGCGTCAAAACAGGGGTTTGGTTAGCACACACTTTTGCAAACGCATGTGCAAGCTGCAGGGTCACTCCATGGCACCCTGTATTACCTGCAGTCCTAGCTCTTGTAAATTTATGAGAGTCTTCACAGTGGAAGCACATGCAAGCTAATGGATAGATAGGGGGCAGGTGAGCCTGGAGGTGGTCCAACCCTCCTAAAGGTACTTGGGGGCATAATGGACGCCCAGCCAATGGTACAACAGCAAAGGCATCCATCCAGTATGTCCTCTCACCAGTATACATAAACCCACTCTCACCAACACTGATGATGGGGATTGGTTATGTCCCCAAAATGTATTGGGTAACTGTTTTACTCTTATGAAGGATAAATATTGAACTGGACTCTAATGGCACTTTTCCACTGCAAGTACCGGTTCGGCTCTACTCGGGCCCTGCTTGGCCGGTTTGCTTTTCCACTGCTGGTACCGCATGGTACGGTGTTGGAACGGTTCGGTACGGTACGGTATGGTTTGCTTTTCCTCTAAAGTAGTACTAAAGTTAAGTGGGTGGGATAACAACAGGGTGGGTGGGATTCTCTGACCAATCAGTGGCTAGTAGTGACTGCATGCAAAGGATTGTTGGATATGGTACCGGGTATTGTACCTGTTGGAACCACAATCGAGTAGGTACTGTTTTTGAGAGCCGTACCGTTCGGTTCCATGCAGTGGAAATGCGCCGCCGTACCGTACCGAACCGTTCCTACACTATACCATGCGGTACCAGCAGCGGAAAAGCACAAAAGCAAGCCGAACCGTTCGGTTTCCATGCAGTGGAAAAGCGCCATAATTCACACCAAACTCATCAAACCATGTTTTTTTTTAGTGCTGGGTTTGTGCACAGTCATACTGGTAAAGAAAATGGCTTTCACCAAATTGTTACCACAAGGTTAAAATTGCCTAAAACGTCTTAACAATACCCTTCAACTGGAAACCCCTTACTCAATAATTTGGAAGGGTGTCCTCATATTTTTAGATATTAAGAGTTTCCCTGAAAGTAAAACTACAGAATGGCTTGTATATATTTACACATACCCTTCACATTTGTGCTTAGACTTATAATGAATTGACTAGCTAATTTGATTTTATTACAGGCATTGCTTCTTTGTATATATGTTCACTTTATTGATGTCTCTTTCTCCTCACAGAGACACCACCCAGTTTGATGCCCCTCGTTATGAAGACGTTATCCTGTGTGGTTCTGCTACAGTATGGACAGTAACACTGGGCCCACCCCCAGACATCGAGCCCCCTCCATACCATAGCGAATTGGCCCGAAGGCGAGGTGCTGTGGCAGATCTTAGGATTCAAGCCCCTGTATTACTTCGTGTCAGCTCAGACATCCATGAATTCAAGAGATCGGGATTCATCCCGGAGGAAAGGTGGCCAGAGCCTTTAACCCCTCCCCCAGAATATAGCGAGACCATGACCCAGTGGGAGGAGGAAGTTTTTGAGCCAACGCAGGAAGAAGGTTGACCCAAGACTCCAAGAAAATGTATTATTAAGCTGATCAGTGGAATGCTTCAGCTACAGTATCTCATTATGACAACATTTCATCAAGGCTTCTGTGGATGCAAAACATTTACTTTGAAATAGTTACAATGCCAAGAACCTTCCACGGACCTTGAAAGTAAAAAGCAGCCCACCAAGAACTTTTTTGAAAACCTGTTCAAAAGTGTTGGACGCAACCTACAAGGTGAATACTTACTGGAGAAGACATTTTGACTGTTTACCTATTTCTCAGGTGTTAGATACCTCTTGATGAGGTACAAGAGCCATATTGGACTTTGTGATAAGTATTTTTATATTTATTATTCGTTTAATGTATTATTTATATGTTTGTTTACTACTCTGTATAAATGGGATGGTTTGATCTTCTAATCAGCTGAATGAAAAAAAACACTTAAAATATTCATATTTTTTGAGAGTTTGGTGAAATAAATGAGGGTATGTGTGTGGGAGATCCAGAGAAGACAAATGTTCTTAAATAAAGTTGAGGTGGCATCAATGCACACTGATTGAAATCACATCTTCTGTCCTTCTGTGTAATCTTTTAACCTTCCAAGGGAAATGGCTAAGCAAGCATACATGTAGACTATCCAAAATCAAGAGGTTGAAACTCATTAGATCACTTTTATGTCTTCACGTGAAAGCCAAGGACATACATTTTTGCCTTTAAATGAAAGTCAAGACCGTAAGATTTTTGCCTTTAGTGAGGTCCAGGTCATAGTTTTTTTTTTTTCTTTTTTCAAGTGAAAGTCAAGGACTTAGGTTTTTTTTTTCCTTCAAATGAAAATCAATGCCAGAGTTTTCTGTCTTCAAATGAAAATCAATGCCAGAGTTTTCTGTCTTCAAATGAAAGTCAATGCCAGAGTTTTCTGTCTTCAAATGAAAGTCAATGCCATAGCTTTGTCTTGCTTCTAGTAAAGGTCAAAGCCGTAGTTTTTTTTTTTTTTTCTTGGAGTGAAATCAGGACCATCTTTTTTTCTTCTTCAATTGAAAGTTGAGGCCACAGTTTTTGTCTTTGTTTTTTGAAAGTCAGGACGACAGTTTTTTCTGCTTCTAGTGAAAGTAAAGGCCAAAGTTTTTTTTTTTTTTTTGTTTTTGTTTTTGCTTTAAGTAAACGTCAAGGTCATAGTTTTTTTCTTTTTCTTTTTCAAGTGAAAGTCAGGGCCATAAATCTTTGTTTTCAAGTGACAGACCAAGCCATAGTGTTTTTTTTTATTTAGTTATATATGGTGGGGAAGGGTTAGACCCACTATAGGATATTCATTGTCGTCTGTGTCCCCACTGGGGATAATTTTCTGAGGTGTCGCTTGGAGAGGAGAAATCTCTCCATCTGGGATGTGGAGAGTAAGTTTTTTGTTGTGGTGTACACACACTTGTATAAAGTACCGTATTTTCCGGCGTATAAGACGACTGGGCGTATAAGACGACCCCCCAACTTTTCCAGTTAAAATATAGAGTATGCATAAAACAGTGCAAGTGGATTAAACTTTTCCAAATTCACTCTAAGGGTCCATGTACACAGGACGTTGTTAAAAGTCCCTTTGAATGCTGGAATTTTTCGGACGCGTTTGTACCCGCGTTTAGCGGGCGTTTAGCGGGCGTTTAGCGGGCGTTTGCGTTTAGAACCGTTCCTAGAGGTCAAAAAAATTATTCCCCTTTAAAATGGAAAAACGCGAACGCCAAACGCGGGTCATCGTGTTCGGTCGCGTTGGGACGCGTTCGGTCGCGTTTTTGCATTTGAAACGCCGGGAAACACACGTTCGAACGAAAATAATTGCGTTCTAAAAAAAGTCCCTGAACACAGCTGCCCGCAAACGACCGCAAACGACCTGGTGTACATGGACAGATAAGATAAAATGTAGATGGGTTCAGGGGCTTCTAAAAAAAACGCCCAACTGCTCCTAAACTGCCATTTCCAGCGTCCCGTGTACATGGAGCCTAAAGCTGAAAGGAAGGATAAAACAATAAACCCATGGGAGCTGCCATGCTCCACAACCCCCCTCCTTGCATCCCAGTCCCCTCCACAGTCCCCCTCTTTGTATCCCAATCCCCTCCACAGTCCCCCTCCTTGTATCCCAGTCTCTTCTACAGTTGTCCCCCCTTACTTGCACATTACTCCCTTTCACAGTCCCCTTTACAGCCCCCCCTCACCTTACACAGCAGATAGAGGATGCAGGATGTCCGAGCATAAGGCAGGAAGTGTCCAACTTTCCATTCAACAGGCAGATTGGTTGCTAGGACCGCCCCTAGCAACAACAAATCACAGGCTTTTTAACTTAGACATCGGTGGAGGTAGGGGCGGGGGAGCCTGGATGGGAGTTCTCTGTCAGCTTAGGCAGTCCATGTGGCAGCACAGCTTTAGTGCTCTCACTCCCCCACCGCATATTCTCCAGTTCGGCTCCAGCATCCGCCGTATAAGACGATACCCGGCGTATAAGACGACCCCCCGACTATTTAAAAGATTTTCCTGTGTTAAAAAGTCGTCTTATACGCCGGAAAATACGGTACTCAAAACCCATACTTGAGTAAAAGTACAAGTGCTCGATCAAAAAGTGACTTGAGTAGAAGTGGAAGTGCTCAATCAAAAAGTGACTTGAGTAGAAGTACTAAAGTATTCAACATTTTTTGTACTTAAGTATTGCAAGTAGTTTTTTGTTTAATTTTGCTACTCAAGTACTGAAAGTAAAAGTACAAGTACTGTGTTATGTAGTTATTAAAGAAATAAGTCAAAAAATCGAATATCATATTGTTTTTTTATTATTTCAAATGATTAACCTAAAGGACAATCACAATTCCTTTGGCTGTAACTTTTTGTAAACAAAAAACAGATAAAGTATGTCCCTCCCTTCCCCCTTTAAAGCATCCCTCCTTCTCTTCCCTGCATGTTTTTTTTTTTTTCTCCACAGCTTATTGGTGCGCAAAATCATATATAAACCAATGTGATATACAACAATATATTCCAATAATGAAATAAAGGAAGAGTGTATGAAATCAAAGTCAATAAAAAGTCCATATATATAATACCATATATATGTGACAAAACAAGATGAATATATTTTCAAAGGTGCAGGAATCAAACAGGCGCTATTCCAAATAATAGGTGCAGACTCCTCCCACCACCTTGTGGATTTCCCCCTTACCCGGCAGATGAAGGTAAGTGCAAAATAATATCCAAATAGACTCTTCCAGTGAAACAAAACTGCAAAACCTGTGCTCTCAACTTCCAGTGAAAAAAGCAAAATCAGCCTCTTACCAGAAAAAAGGTCTATGTACGCTTGTGACTCTCCTTGGTTGGGGGAGGTTCTCTTTCCCCTTAACAGCAGATATGTAGACCATTTTATTTATACATACAGTAGCATTTTTTTTCGTATGTGCTGATTTACACATGACATTATACCCATGTTTTGAGCTTCATGAAACCTGCCATCTACTGTTCTGGCATTGGTAATTTTTATAATTGTAACGAGTAACTATGCAGCACAAAAAAAAATATCGGAGTAGAAGTATTGAAATCATTGAAAAAATGTAGTGAAGTAAAAGTGGAAGTAGGAGAAAAAAATTCTACTCCAGGAAAGTACAGATACCGCCTTTCCGTACTTAA
Organism: Pelophylax lessonae; assembly: GCF_965119305.1. Taxonomy (NCBI): domain Eukaryota; kingdom Metazoa; phylum Chordata; class Amphibia; order Anura; family Ranidae; genus Pelophylax; species Pelophylax lessonae. The sequence continues at coordinate 35,775,099 of NC_138776.1, read as the reverse complement.
GTACAGTAGTGAAGTAGTTCTACTTAGTTACTATACAGCTCTGGGTGTACAAAAGGTTTATAACTTCTATAAAGATTTTATTATTGTCTCTATCCCCACTTGGGACACTGCTATATCAGTTGCTGCCGGAAACATCTTTTCTCACTTCCTGTCCTAGCGTCCCAGTGACAAGCAGTAATGAGAATTGTCCCCAGTAGGTATCCCACTTCCAGAGAAAAATTGGAAAGCTTCTATATTGCCACAATGGTGTTTTTTCCTCAAAAGTGTTTGGGTCTTTCGACTAAGCAGACAACATCAGCTTTAAAGCTACCACTTCTTGGTTATCTTTGGTGACCCTCATAATCTCCATACATGTTTATGATGAAGGCAGGCTGTGATGCCTTAACCAATGCAGTCACTGGGCATCAGATGCAGGGGCAGACTGACAACTTTCGGCTCAGGGGGCAAGTACAAACCAGAGGCCCATGGTGCAGCGATTTGGCTCCCTCTCCCACTCTCCTTCTTCCCGGCCTCCTCCTGACCCCCATTCCAGGCTGAAGCTCCGCTCCAGGTACTCTCGACTCACCGGCTGAATCTGGGTTTCCGACCTGGCCAGCCAGGGGGGCATTGGGGGGATTTGGGACAGCTCAGTTGGTGCTGGAGGAGAGTCTGCAGTGGGGCGTGGAACCGGCCTCTGCTCAATTTATATCATCCATGTTGGGGGGGAGGCTTGGGCTCCATCCTTGTCTTCAACCCCCACTCAGTAGGTCAGCAGCAGGGATTTTTTTCTTCTCTTCTCCAGAAAACTTTAGGCGTGTCTGGCAGAAGCGGTGCAGCATTTTTACGGGGCAGCAGAGCAGCCCAGGGGGCAATTGCCCCCCTGCCCCCCGGCCCAGCCCTCCCCTGACCAGATGCCTAGATGAAGCTGGTGTAATAGCTACTAATCGCCCGTGGTTCTGAGTAGGAAAAACGTGATAATTAGCAGTATAGCCACTGTCCCTCCTCTCTCTCTAAAAGTAAGAAACCTTTACATAGAATGTTTTTGAGATAAGAGTTCTACCAGTCTAATTACACAATATCAGGCTAGGCATGCTTTGACTTTTTTTTTTTTTTTTTTTGCTACTAAGCTGTAAGGCTAGCAGTGTAGATTATAAATTAGTTTGCTGCAGCTAGGGGAATGGCATGTACTATTAAGAGCAGAATGCAGGACCTGATTTCCATCACTGGGGCCTGCAGGCACACAGAAATCACTGCCCAAAGCAATGTTCCTCTACTAGTATCACTTTTTTGACATAGAAAATTTTCTTGTTTTTCTGGTTCTCTCTCAGGTCAGACTATTGTAGCAATGCATAAAACAAGAGATTACTATTTACTAAAGCTGGAGAGTGCAAAATCAGGTTCACTTCTTCATAGAAACCAATCAGCTTCCAGGTTTTGTTGCCAAAGCTTAATTGAACAAGCTGAGGTAAGAAGCTGATTGGTTTTTATACAGACGTGAACCTGATTTTGCACTCTCCAGCTTTAGTAAATAAACCCTATAGTCAAAAAAATAAAAGATAAACCCTATAGTCATCTCTTGTTTATGCATTGCTACAATAGTCTAACCTGGGAGAGAACCAGTAAAACAAGAAAATGTTCTATGTCAAAAAAGTGAAATAAATAAACCCCTGTATTTCTTCCGATGGTAGTAAAATAATGTGTGGTCAATAACTATACTGTGATGCCTACAGGAAAAATCCAATAGCCAAGCCCGAACTGGATTAGTGTTCAGGCAGAGCCCCACATGGGACCTTTGTCCTAGGACTGCCCAGTAGGGAGACCCCAAAATGCTAATAGCTGACTGTTTCACGGGTCTGTTTATCAAATTAGTTTGTCAGGATATAGGTACACTATATGACTAAAACATTTGTAGACACCTAACCTTCACACCTAATATATTACCTAAAATATGACGACCCCCTTTAACCACTTTACCACCGGAGGATTTTGCTGTCTTACGTCCAGGCCACTTTTTGCGATTCGGCGCTGTTCGACTTTAACTGACAATTGCGCGGTCGTGTGACGCCATACCCAAACGAAATTTACGTCCTTTTTTTCCCACAAACAGAGCTTTCTTTTGGTGGTATTTGATCACCTGTGCGATTTTTACTTTTTGCGCTATAAACAAAAAAAGAGCGTTTATTTTGAAAAAATAACAATATTTTTAACATTTTTTTATATGAAATTCCCCCCAAAAAAGATGTAAAAACCATTTTTTTTTACATTTTTGGCCAATTTGTTTCCTGCTACCTATGTTTGGTAAAAAAAAATCACAATAAGCGTATTTTGATTGGTTTTCGCAAAAGTTTTTGCGTTTACTAACAAAGGGAATGATTTCTGTAATTTTTGGTGGTTTTTTTTTTAACGCGTAATGGCGGCAATCTGCGATTTTTTTGCGGGACTGCGACATTGCGGCGGACAGATCGGACCCTTGACTGACATTTTTGACACTTTTGGGGGTACCAGTGACATTACTGCAGTAATCAGTGCTATAAATATGCACTGTTACTGTAAAAATGACACTGGCAGGGAAGGGGTTAATTTTATTGGAGAGGGAGGGGTTAATGTATGCCTGGTGCTTACTGACGTGTGGAGGGGGAGGTGACTGTGTGAGCCAGGGACAGATCGGATGTCCAGCTATGCTGAACACTCCGATCTGTCACTCCCTGTCACTTGGAAGATCCGCCCGCTTGTGTTTACACAGGCGGGCGGATCTCCACACTAGATCCCCGACGATCGGGGATGAGCGGCGGCGATCGCCGCTGCTCTTCCCCTGGCCCGACTCCCGCTGTGACCGAAAACAGCGGGAGTGAGCCTCCGGCGGCGCGCAAGCGCCGCCCAGAAGGGGGCGTGTCTGACGACGTAGTACTACGTCGTCAGACGATAACGAGCCACTCTGCCGCAGTAATATTACTGTGGGCGGAGGTAAAGTGGTTAAATGACTGAGTTTGGATGTTTACAGGGAAGAGTGCTGATATTACTATTACATACAAAGATACTGTAGATCAGGATTTCTAAACCAGGGTTCCATGGAACCCTAACCCTTCTCTTTTGTCTTTAGTCTTGTGATATGAGAACACCTTCATATGACACAAAGGAGCCATTCCCAACCACACCCTAATGGGCCATACACACTATAAGATTTTCTGAAGACTTTTTCCTTTAGGCTCCTTTCACACTATCCGTCCGTTGGACGGATTCCGTTTTTCTCAGCGGGGGATCGAGCCGCCGATCCCCCGCTAAGCAGGAGGATGACAGCTGTGTCTCCCCCATGCATCTCTATGGGGGATTTTGGATGGGAATGGTCCGTTCTCATCCGATCCCATCCGATCCGCTGGACGGATGGAAAATAGGGTTTCCAGCCGTCCAGATTTGACGGATCAGATCGGATCAGGTGTCAGCGGACATGTCTCCACTGACATCTGATCCCCCATAGAGGTGCATGGGGGGACCGCCAAAAAAGGGACAGGCGGATCTGAACGGTCCGCCTGTGTGAAAGGGGCTTAAGACTTACCAAAACCATATAATATGAGGTCAAACCTAAACACTTTCAATTTGTATGCAATCTGGCAGGCCCTTGCACTACATAGAAAAGGTAAATCTGGAGGAAATCTAACCACAAATGTTGGATAGTGTGTATCCAACCTAAAGGGCCATACACACTATAAGATTTTCTGAAGACTTTTTCCTTCAGATTTACCTTTTCTATGTAGTGCAAGGGCCTGCCAGATTGCATACAAATGTAAAGTGTTTAGGTTTGACCTCATATTATCTGGTTTTGGTAAATCTAAAGGAAAAAGTCTTCAGAAAATCTTATAGTGTGTATGGCCCATTAGTATCTTCTACTGGACCTGTGAGGGTCACTTTTTGTTGAATTTTGTAAGTAATACCATGCTTTATGTCCACTATATTGGCCAAAGTTAGTAGAGTCCATCATCTTCACCATCACTGAATCTATAGATTCCAATATTTAGGGACCGGACCACGCCAGAAGGTGGGCATGAACTAGGCGTGGCTGCCGAGAAAATGTGGGCCACATTTGTACCAACAGTGGTAACAGTGTACCTAGAACTGGGACTAATATGTTGGTAATTATGAATCACGACGCTGCACATGACATCCAGCTCTACAAGGAACTAAGTACTGTAAATATTTGCACACGATTGCCATATCTAGGATAAATGCTGTTAAAAAAAAATGCTTTTAAAACCACCTGAAACCAGTCTGCAAAAATTCTTAAGTATTCTCTTTAAAAAAAAAAAAAAAAATTCTTAAAGAGGTCCTGTATTTCAGTGCAATGACCAAGTTCGGTACAGAGTAGAAGGGACAAGCAAAATCTTGATGGTGTTTGTATGTTTATTGTGTGGGTTCCTTCTAGATCTTCCTATTTCTTCTCACAGCTCCTCCCCCTGCGTTATATACAGGCATTATATTAGAAATACAGATACCGATGTATCACTATACCTGCAACCTTAGTTAGACAGCGCTCAGAGTGGGAGAGGAAGGAGCAGCACTCTGAGCCAATCACAGGTCAGTTGCTTTGTGCAGTCTTCAGTTAGCATTTTATACAGGCCTATAGCAGGGGAAAGCAGAGTGATAACCTTATTAGCCTCCTGCTTCTCTTTCATATATGGGGGGGGGGCCCCGCAACAAAAACCACTGGCCCCGATACCTGCTGTTTGCAGGGCAGGCTGACTATTACAGTTGTATGCCCCCTAGTGGTAGTTCCAGGTAGTGCAAACTGCATGCATGTGCAGTGTGCTCTCTCCTTCACCTAAGCTATGGAAGAAGAGAATGCACTGCGCATGCGTACAATTGGAAAAGCCTGGAGCAGCCACTACTGAGCTCACCTAGTAAAGAAGAGAGCGCATAGCGTACGCGTACAGTTTGAACTACCTAGAGTGGCCACTATGGGGCATACAACTTTAATAGCCAAGGGGTATCAAGGAGCCAGATTTTTTGGCAGAACCCCCCCCCCCCCCCACACACACACAGCTGCATGTGTAATGGGAGGAGCACTGGTATGTACTATTCATAAGATATACAATAGAAAAGCGTAGGAGAATTATTGGGAAATTTTGCTGAAGGTCAACTTACGCGTTAAATGTATTTTTAAATACAATCAGTGTAATTGCCTAAATTTGACCTCTTTCAGTAGAGCTCAGACTGGAAGCGATGGAAGCAGTATGAGGAGCCAATGAGTTGTGCTGCAGTGAAAGGGGCATGCTGATAGGAGGAGATAGAGCAAGTGAGCTCATCACTGTGCTGCTTCTCCTTTCACTGTCCAGTCCAGAGAGCAAGTAAGCTCATCACTGTGCTGCTTTTTCTTTCACTGTCCATTCCAGAGAGCAAGTGAGCTCATCACTGTGCTGCTTCTTCTTTCACTATCCAGTCGAGAGAGCAAGTGAACTCATTACTGTGCTGCTTCTTCTTTCACTGTCTAGTCCAGAGAGCAAGTGAGCTCATTACTGTGCTGCTTCTTCTTTCACTGTCTAGTCCAGAAAGCAAGTGAGCTCATCACTGTGCTGCTTCTTCTTTCACTGTCCAGTCAAGAGAGCAACTGAGCTCCTCACTGTACTGCTTCTTCTTTCACTATCCAGTCGAGAGAGCAAGTGAGCTCATCACTGTGCTGCTTCTTCTTTCACTATCCAGTCGAGAGAGCAAGTGAGCTCATCACTGTGCTGCTTCTTTCACTATCCAGTCGAGAGAGCAATTGAGCTCATTACTGTGCTGCTTCTTCTTTCACTATCCAGTCGAGAGAGCAAGTGAGCTCATCACTGTGCTGCTTCTTCTTTCACTATCCAGTCAAGAGAGCAAGTGATCTCATTAGTGTGCTGCTTCTTCTTTCACTGTCCAGTCACAGGCTAGGGGCGGGTCCAGGTTGACCTGGGCTCACAGGAAATTGGTTGAATGATGCTGATCATCTGACTGAGGACATCTATTGGCAGAAATTAGGTACTGCTCTGAAAATCATTGTATTTGATGTGAATATTGCAGCTGGATAGGATATAGTTTATCCTATAATGGGTTCTTCATTTTTATCTTGTTACTTTGGGCTGGAGTTCTGCTGTCAGAGCAGTAGAGAAACCTTAGGTCACTGACCTGCCAGTATTGTCAGACTACAATTACAGTTGTTGTAGCAGATAAGACAGGTGACTGATATATTACAGCTGTAGAGGTAGTACAGTCGGTGACACAAGAGTTAGAATATTATGTTGTAATACCTGCTGGGGAAATCCAACCTCGTTTTTCTCCTGGGGTTCACTGTCATCAGAGGTAAAATCCAGATTTCTGAGTTGAGGAGACATCTTCCATTGGGGACACTAGTTAACCGGTGACAACTGTCATAGATGGAATTTCCCCTTTTTATGCGGAAATGTACATTCACTTCCTGTTGAGTCTCTGCAAACAGGAAGTGTAGGGAAATCTCTCTGAAGGGTTCTCAGACAGCACTAAAAAAAACTGACTGAGGTTTTAATGTTTCCCCCTTCATCCAAAACTTTAAAGCGCCACAAACCACTTGGCGCCTATATGCGAAAGACGGCTACAGCGCGGGCTTAAAATGCCAGGAAGGTGTACATTAATGTCCTCCCGTTCTCAAGCTGTGGAGCACTCTGTGATCTTCAAGTCCTTGGGAGTAGGCTGATCACAGAGCAGGGTAAAGGACCAATCACACTGGGCCCTTTACCACATAATCAAATGAGGATCAGCCAATGACAGCTGATCACATGATGTAAAAAGAAGCCGGCTATCAACTTTTTTTTCCCCCTCACTCTATCAGCATGAAGAAAAGAAGAAGGCTGCTAACCTTTTATAGGGACATCGGTCTCCTTAGTGCCCACCAGTGCTGCTATTCAGTGCCCTCCAGCCCCATTTGTCAGTGCCCATCAGTAATGTTAACCTTGAGGCTAAGGTTAGGGTTAAGGGGGCAAATCCTTCTGGTCCAGGAGTGGTTAAATTTCATGCCTGGGGGGTCCCCTTAATGTGCCTGTAAAGTGGCCCATCTGTACGATGTATGGAGCCTGCTGCAGCAATATTAATATTTCTAAAGGAAAACATTTAATTTAAACTTGCTCGTGGCTGTAACATATTGCCAACTCCCGAGCAATACAGATAAAAATCAAAATGAAAAAAGAAAAAAAAAAAAAAAAACAGCGTAGCCCCCCCCCAGTCCATAACAGACCCAAAGGGCCAAAATTAAAAAAAAAAGACATGGGCCCCACCCCAAAATCCATACCAGGCCCTTATCTGAGCATGCAGCCTGGCAGGTGAGCAAAGGGGAGGGGACGAGCGAGCCCCTCCTCTTCCTCAACCATACAGGCCATATGCCCTCAACAGGGAGGTGGGTGCTTTGGGGCAGGGGGTCTCCAGATCCCACCCCCCGCCCCCCCCCCCCAGTTTTTGGCAAGTCCTTTATTACAAAGAAAAAAAAAATAGTGTCCCTCGATGTAAATCCATCGTCAATCATGACGCCTGCCGGATCAGAAAAATAGAAAAAAATGCTTTGCCTCTTAAGAGGCTACCCGCTGTATGCCCGATCTTCAGCTTTGACAGTTCTCACCCAGTGGCACCGCCCCTTCTGACGTCACATGCTGCTGAGGCTGCAAAGAAGGAGGTTGAGGGCTATGTGCTCAATCTCCTTTCTCAGTCCCACAGGTGAAACGTTAGAGATCTGTTCAGACCCCTAATATTTCACCAAGGCCCCCCCCCCCCCAACAGGGCTCCTAAAAAATTGTAA
>NC_138776.1:35459843-35762343 GCF_965119305.1 Pelophylax lessonae | reverse complement strand
CCCGTGTGACGTGGTGACTACATATGGGCACAGTAGGTAGGCAGGGACGGAGCGCTGACACCCTTTAGCAGGAAGGGTCAGAAGAAGGATTGCATGGGGGGGGGGGTAAATAAGGGGGGCCTTACTCTGTAGCTCTGTAAGTCAGTGTTTTCTTTCTCTAGTACTCGAGGAGCTGTCATAGGGGGAAGGTGCGTCTGATAATTACACAATATGAACGAGTCAGTGCCAAGGTGAGCATGTGACTCCCTGTCTGTACAGGTAAGAATCAGCAGTTCACCTTCAGAATGACTCAACTCCCCTCCATGCTGGATATACACAGCGATGGTGGAATAGGGGATATACAAAGCGATGGTGGAATGGGGGATATACACAGAGATGGTGGAATGGGGGGATATACACAGCGATGGTGGAATTGGGGATATACACAGCGATGGTGGAATTGGGGATATACACAGCGATGGTGGAATTGGGGATATACAAAGCGATGGTGGAATAGGGGATATACACAGAGATGGTGGAATGGGGGATATACACAGCGATGGTGGAATTGGGGATATACACAGCGATGGTGGAATTGGGGATATACACAGCGATGGTGGAATGGGGGGATATACACAGCGATGGTGGAATGGGGGATATACACAGCGATGGTAGAATGGGGGATATACACAGCGATGGTGGAATGGGGGGATATACACAGCGATGGTGGAATGGGGGATATACACAGCGATGGTGGAATGGGGGATATACACAGCGATGGTGGAATGGGGGATATACACAGCGATGGTGGAATAGGGGATATACACAGCGATGGTGGAATAGGGGGATATACACAGTAATGGTGGAATGGGGGATATACACAGTGATGGTGGAATGGGGGATATACACAGTGATGGTGGAATGGGGGATATACACAGCGATGGTGGAATGGGGGATATACACAGTGATGGTGGAATGGGGGATATACACAGTGATGGTGGAATGGGGGATATACACAGCGATGGTGGAATGGGGGATATACACAGTGATGCTGGAATGGGGGATATACACAGTGATGGTGGAATGAGGGATATACACAGTGATGGTGGAATGAGGGATATACACAGCGATGGTGGAATAGGGGGATATACACAGCGATGGTGGAATGGAGGATATACACAGCGATGGTGGAATGGGGAATATACACAGTGATGGTGGAATGGGGGGGTATACACAACGATGGTGGAATGGGGGATATACACAGCGATGGTGGAATGGGGGATATACACAGCGATGGTGGAATAGGGGATATACACAGCGATGGTGGAATGGGGAATATACACAGTGATGGTGGAATGGGGGATATACACAGCGATGGTGGAATGGGGGATATACACAGCGATGGTGGAATGGGGGATATACACAGCGATGGTGGAATAGGGGATATACACAGCGATGGTGGAATGGGGAATATACACAGTGATGGTGGAATGGGGGATATACACAGCGATGGTGGAATGGGGGATATACACAGCGATGGTGGAATTGGGGATATACACAGCGATGGTGGAATAGGGGATATACACAGCGATGGTGGAATAGGGGATATACACAGCGATGGTGGAATGGGGGATATACACAGTGATGGTGGAATGGGGGATATACACAGCGATGGTGGATTGGGGGATATACACAGCGATGGTGGAATGGGGGATATACACAGCGATGGTGGAATGGGGGATATACACAGCGATGGTGGAATGGGGGATATACACAGCGATGGTGGAATGGGGGATATACACAGCGATGGTGGAATGGGGGATATACACAGCGATGGTGGAATAGGGGGATATACACAGTGATGGTGGAATGGGGGATATACACAGCGATGGTGGAATAGGGGATATACACAGCGATGGTGGAATAGGGGATATACACAGCGATGGTGGAATGGGGGATATACACAGCGATGGTGGAATAGGGGATATACACAGCGATGGTGGAATGGGGGATATACACAGTGATGGTGGAATGGGGGATATACACAGCGATGGTGGAATGGGGGATATACACAGCGATGGTGGAATGGGGGATATACACAGAGATGGTGGAATAGGGGATATACACAGCGATGGTGGAATGGGGGATATACACAGCGATGGTGGAATGGGGGATATACACAGCGATGGTGGAATAGGGGGATATACACAGCGATGGTGGAATGGGGGATATACACAGCGATGGTGGAATGGGGAATATACACAGTGATGGTGGAATGGGGGGATATACACAACGATGGTGGAATGGGGGATATACACAGCGATGGTGGAATGGGGGATATACACAGCGATGGTGGAATAGGGGATATACACAGCGATGGTGGAATGGGGAATATACACAGCGATGGTGGAATGGGGGATATACACAGCGATGGTGGAATGGGGGATATACACAGCGATGGTGGAATAGGGGATATACACAGCGATGGTGGAATGGGGGATATACACAGTGATGGTGGAATGGGGGATATACACAGCGATGGTGGAATAGGGGATATACACAGCGATGGTGGAATAGGGGATATACACAGCGATGGTGGAATGGGGGATATACACAGCGATGGTGGAATAGGGGATATACACAGCGATGGTGGAATAGGGGATATACACAGCGATGGTGGAATGGGGGATATACACAGCGATGGTGGAATAGGGGATATACACAGCGATGGTGGAATAGGGGATATACACAGCGATGGTGGAATGGGGGATATACACAGCGATGGTGGAATGGGGGGATATACACAGCGATGGTGGAATGGGGGATATACACAGCGATGGTGGAATGGGGGATATACACAGCGATGGTGGAATAGGGGATATACACAGCGATGGTGGAATGGGGGATATACACAGCGATGGTGGAATGGGGGATATACACAGCGATGGTGGAATAGGGGGATATACACAGCGATGGTGGAATGGAGGATATACACAGCGATGGTGGAATGGGGAATATACACAGTGATGGTGGAATGGGGGGATATACACAACGATGGTGGAATGGGGGATATACACAGCGATGGTGGAATGGGGGATATACACAGCGATGGTGGAATAGGGGATATACAAAGCGATGGTGGAATGGGGGATATACACAGAGATGGTGGAATGGGGGGATATACACAGAGATGGTGGAATGGGGGGATATACACAGCGATGGTGGAATTGGGGATATACACAGCGATGGTGGAATTGGGGATATACACAGCGATGGTGGAATTGGGGATATACAAAGCGATGGTGGAATAGGGGATATACACAGAGATGGTGGAATGGGGGGATATACACAGCGATGGTGGAATTGGGGATATACACAGCGATGGTGGAATTGGGGATATACACAGCGATGGTGGAATAGGGGGATATACACAGCGATGGTGGAATGGAGGATATACACAGCGATGGTGGAATGGGGAATATACACAGTGATGGTGGAATGGGGGGATATACACAACGATGGTGGAATGGGGGATATACACAGCGATGGTGGAATGGGGGATATACACAGCGATGGTGGAATAGGGGATATACAAAGCGATGGTGGAATGGGGGATATACACAGAGATGGTGGAATGGGGGGATATACACAGAGATGGTGGAATGGGGGGATATACACAGCGATGGTGGAATTGGGGATATACACAGCGATGGTGGAATTGGGGATATACACAGCGATGGTGGAATTGGGGATATACAAAGCGATGGTGGAATAGGGGATATACACAGAGATGGTGGAATGGGGGGATATACACAGCGATGGTGGAATTGGGGATATACACAGCGATGGTGGAATTGGGGATATACACAGCGATGGTGGAATGGGGGGATATACACAGCGATGGTGGAATGGGGGATATACACAGCGATGGTAGAATGGGGGATATACACAGCGATGGTGGAATGGGGGGATATACACAGCGATGGTGGAATGGGGGATATACACAGCGATGGTGGAATGGGGGATATACACAGCGATGGTGGAATGGGGGATATACACAGCGATGGTGGAATAGGGGATATACACAGCGATGGTGGAATAGGGGGATATACACAGTAATGGTGGAATGGGGGATATACACAGTGATGGTGGAATGGGGGATATACACAGTGATGGTGGAATGGGGGATATACACAGCGATGGTGGAATGGGGGATATACACAGTGATGGTGGAATGGGGGATATACACAGTGATGGTGGAATGGGGGATATACACAGCGATGGTGGAATGGGGGATATACACAGTGATGCTGGAATGGGGGATATACACAGTGATGGTGGAATGAGGGATATACACAGTGATGGTGGAATGAGGGATATACACAGCGATGGTGGAATAGGGGGATATACACAGCGATGGTGGAATGGAGGATATACACAGCGATGGTGGAATGGGGAATATACACAGTGATGGTGGAATGGGGGGGTATACACAACGATGGTGGAATGGGGGATATACACAGCGATGGTGGAATGGGGGATATACACAGCGATGGTGGAATAGGGGATATACACAGCGATGGTGGAATGGGGAATATACACAGTGATGGTGGAATGGGGGATATACACAGCGATGGTGGAATGGGGGATATACACAGCGATGGTGGAATGGGGGATATACACAGCGATGGTGGAATAGGGGATATACACAGCGATGGTGGAATGGGGAATATACACAGTGATGGTGGAATGGGGGATATACACAGCGATGGTGGAATGGGGGATATACACAGCGATGGTGGAATTGGGGATATACACAGCGATGGTGGAATAGGGGATATACACAGCGATGGTGGAATAGGGGATATACACAGCGATGGTGGAATGGGGGATATACACAGTGATGGTGGAATGGGGGATATACACAGCGATGGTGGATTGGGGGATATACACAGCGATGGTGGAATGGGGGATATACACAGCGATGGTGGAATGGGGGATATACACAGCGATGGTGGAATGGGGGATATACACAGCGATGGTGGAATGGGGGATATACACAGCGATGGTGGAATGGGGGATATACACAGCGATGGTGGAATAGGGGGATATACACAGTGATGGTGGAATGGGGGATATACACAGCGATGGTGGAATAGGGGATATACACAGCGATGGTGGAATAGGGGATATACACAGCGATGGTGGAATGGGGGATATACACAGCGATGGTGGAATAGGGGATATACACAGCGATGGTGGAATGGGGGATATACACAGTGATGGTGGAATGGGGGATATACACAGCGATGGTGGAATGGGGGATATACACAGCGATGGTGGAATGGGGGATATACACAGAGATGGTGGAATAGGGGATATACACAGCGATGGTGGAATGGGGGATATACACAGCGATGGTGGAATGGGGGATATACACAGCGATGGTGGAATAGGGGGATATACACAGCGATGGTGGAATGGGGGATATACACAGCGATGGTGGAATGGGGAATATACACAGTGATGGTGGAATGGGGGGATATACACAACGATGGTGGAATGGGGGATATACACAGCGATGGTGGAATGGGGGATATACACAGCGATGGTGGAATAGGGGATATACACAGCGATGGTGGAATGGGGAATATACACAGCGATGGTGGAATGGGGGATATACACAGCGATGGTGGAATGGGGGATATACACAGCGATGGTGGAATAGGGGATATACACAGCGATGGTGGAATGGGGGATATACACAGTGATGGTGGAATGGGGGATATACACAGCGATGGTGGAATAGGGGATATACACAGCGATGGTGGAATAGGGGATATACACAGCGATGGTGGAATGGGGGATATACACAGCGATGGTGGAATAGGGGATATACACAGCGATGGTGGAATAGGGGATATACACAGCGATGGTGGAATGGGGGATATACACAGCGATGGTGGAATAGGGGATATACACAGCGATGGTGGAATAGGGGATATACACAGCGATGGTGGAATGGGGGATATACACAGCGATGGTGGAATGGGGGGATATACACAGCGATGGTGGAATGGGGGATATACACAGCGATGGTGGAATGGGGGATATACACAGCGATGGTGGAATAGGGGATATACACAGCGATGGTGGAATGGGGGATATACACAGCGATGGTGGAATGGGGGATATACACAGCGATGGTGGAATAGGGGGATATACACAGCGATGGTGGAATGGAGGATATACACAGCGATGGTGGAATGGGGAATATACACAGTGATGGTGGAATGGGGGGATATACACAACGATGGTGGAATGGGGGATATACACAGCGATGGTGGAATGGGGGATATACACAGCGATGGTGGAATAGGAGATATACACAGCGATGGTGGAATGGGGAATATACACAGTGATGGTGGAATGGGGGATATACACAGCGATGGTGGAATGGGGGATATACACAGCGATGGTGGAATAGGGGATATACACAGCGATGGTGGAATAGGGGATATACACAGCGATGGTGGAATGGGGGATATACACAGCGATGGTGGAATAGGGGATATACACAGCGATGGTGGAATAGGGGATATACACAGCGATGGTGGAATGGGGGATATACACAGCGATGGTGGAATAGGGGATATACACAGCGATGGTGGAATAGGGGATATACACAGCGATGGTGGAATGGGGGATATACACAGCGATGGTGGAATGGGGGGATATACACAGCGATGGTGGAATGGGGGATATACACAGCGATGGTGGAATAGGGGATATACACAGCGATGGTGGAATGGGGGATATACACAGCGATGGTGGAATGGGGGATATACACAGCGATGGTGGAATAGGGGGATATACACAGCGATGGTGGAATGGAGGATATACACAGCGATGGTGGAATGGGGAATATACACAGTGATGGTGGAATGGGGGGATATACACAACGATGGTGGAATGGGGGATATACACAGCGATGGTGGAATGGGGGATATACACAGCGATGGTGGAATAGGGGATATACACAGCGATGGTGGAATGGGGAATATACACAGTGATGGTGGAATGGGGGGATATACACAACGATGGTGGAATGGGGGATATACACAGCGATGGTGGAATGGGGGATATACACAGCGATGGTGGAATAGGGGATATACACAGCGATGGTGGAATGGGGAATATACACAGTGATGGTGGAATGGGGGATATACACAGCGATGGTGGAATGGGGGATATACACAGCGATGGTGGAATAGGGGATATACACAGCGATGGTGGAATGGGGGATATACACAGTGATGGTGGAATGGGGGATATACACAGTGATGGTGGAATGGGGGATATACACAGCGATGGTGGAATAGGGGATATACACAGCGATGGTGGAATAGGGGATATACACAGCGATGGTGGAATGGGGGATATACACAGCGATGGTGGAATAGGGGATATACACAGCGATGGTGGAATAGGGGATATACACAGCGATGGTGGAATGGGGGATATACACAGCGATGGTGGAATAGGGGATATACACAGCGATGGTGGAATAGGGGATATACACAGCGATGGTGGAATGGGGGATATACACAGCGATGGTGGAATGGGGGGATATACACAGCGATGGTGGAATGGGGGATATACACAGCGATGGTGGAATGGGGGATATACACAGCGATGGTGGAATAGGGGATATACACAGCGATGGTGGAATGGGGGATATACACAGCGATGGTGGAATAGGGGGATATACACAGCGATGGTGGAATGGAGGATATACACAGCGATGGTGGAATGGGGAATATACACAGTGATGGTGGAATGGGGGGATATACACAACGATGGTGGAATGGGGGATATACACAGCGATGGTGGAATGGGGGATATACACAGCGATGGTGGAATGGGGAATATACACGGTGATGGTGGAATGGGGGATATACACAGCGATGGTGGAATGGGGGATATACACAGCGATGGTGGAATAGGGGATATACACAGCGATGGTGGAATAGGGGATATACACAGCGATGGTGGAATGGGGGATATACACAGCGATGGTGGAATAGGGGATATACACAGCGATGGTGGAATAGGGGATATACACAGCGATGGTGGAATGGGGGATATACACAGCGATGGTGGAATAGGGGATATACACAGCGATGGTGGAATAGGGGATATACACAGCGATGGTGGAATGGGGGATATACACAGCGATGGTGGAATGGGGGGATATACACAGCGATGGTGGAATGGGGGATATACACAGCGATGGTGGAATAGGGGATATACACAGCGATGGTGGAATGGGGGATATACACAGCGATGGTGGAATGGGGGATATACACAGCGATGGTGGAATAGGGGGATATACACAGCGATGGTGGAATGGAGGATATACACAGCGATGGTGGAATGGGGAATATACACAGTGATGGTGGAATGGGGGGATATACACAACGATGGTGGAATGGGGGATATACACAGCGATGGTGGAATGGGGGATATACACAGCGATGGTGGAATAGGGGATATACACAGCGATGGTGGAATGGGGAATATACACAGCGATGGTGGAATGGGGGATATACACAGTGATGGTGGAATGGGGGATGACATAAATCTTTCCTGTAGTTAGTAAACGCAATACATTTTGTGCAAACCAATCAAAATACACTTATTGCGATTTTTTTTACCAAAAATATGTAGCAGAAAACAAATCGGCCTAAAATGTTAAAAAATTTTGATTTTTACATTTTTTTTTTGGGGAATGTTATATAGCAGAATTTGAAAAAATATAGTTTTATTTTTCAAAATTGTCGCTATTTTTTTGTTTATAGCGCAAAAAATAAAAATCGCACAGGTGATCAAATACCACCAAAAGAAAGCTCTATTTGTGGGAAAAAAAGGACGTCAATTTTATTTGGGTACAGCGTCGCACGACCGCGCAATTGTCCGTTAAAGTCATGCAGTGCCGAATCGCAAAATATGGCCTGGTCATTAAGGGGGCAAATCCTTCCGGTCCAGAAGTGGGTAAACAGACCAGACAGGTTGGTATAAAGTGGCTTAAAGACCACTTTAAATGGGAAGTTGAGATTTAAGGGGGGGGGGGTCAATTGCCTCCCCCCTTGCAGACGCCTATGTGTACAGGAACGGTCGGCAATTGGTTAACCACTTACCGCATCCTGATGTATATTTACGTCGGCAGACTTTGCGGTAGTATACCGGGATGATGCCTCTAGCTAGAGGCACCATCCCAGTACCGTGGTTTAGAGTCAATGGTCGGCTTTCCGTCGGTAAAGACCGATGCGGCTCAGGAGCCGCTCGATCGTTACCCGGGTGAGCGGGAGGGGACGTCCCTCCCCCTCCCGCCACCTTCCGTGACTTTGCTCGGGGCTCCCGTCCCACCGGGAGCCCCGAGCACCCAGCCGGAACGTCCGCCGGCTGGATGGAGCCCCGATCAAAGCTGGAAACGGCTTTTATCGGGTCTCCGATGAAGTAACCCGGAGGCGGCGTCCATGACGTCACTTCCGGGTTACTGTGCTGCAAAAGGCGGCATATTTAAAAAACGGCTGTATGCAAAAACGCCGTTTTCGGCGTTTTGCATACATGGAAGTGGAGTGGAGGGGTTTGGGGTCTTTTAGACCCTCGATCCCTCCATAAAGAGTACCTGTCACTGCATATTGGTGTCACAAGGGATGTTTACATTGCTTGTGACAGCAATAAAAGTGATCAGATTTTTTTTTTTTTTTAAAAACCTGTAATAAAGTTTTAAAAAAAAATAAAATAAATAGGAAAAAAAAATAGAAAATTTAGCCGCCCCCGTCACCGTTAGCTCGCGCACAAAAAAAAACGTATACGGAAGTCGAGCCGCGAATGAAATCACTGTTCAAACCACACATGTGAGGTATCGCCACGATCGCCAGAGCGTGGGCAATAATTTAAAAAAAGAGCTACACTTTAACTCCAAACTGGTAACCGTTAAATAAATTTAAAGCGTCGCCTATTGAGATCTCTATTGACCGTAGTTTGTCGCCATCCCACGGGGGGGATTTTAAACCGTAACATGTTGGGTATCTATTTACTCGGCATGACATCATCTTTCACAATATACAAAAAAATGGGCTAACTTTACTGTTTAGTATTTTTTAAATGCAGTGAAATGTGATTTTTCAAAATCTTTCCAAAAAAAAAAGGCGTTTTAAAGACCGCTGCGCAAATACCGCGTGACAAAAAATATTGCAATGACCGACATTTTATTCTCCAGAGTCTTTGCTAAAAAAATGTATATAATGTTTGGGGGTTTTAAGTAGTTTTCTAGGAAAAAATACTGGTTTTAACTTGTAAACAAAAAGTGTCCGAAATAGGGCTCTCCTTGGGGAAATCTTCCTGAAGGTAAAGTAGACAAAGGGGCAATCTGTAATAACAATGGTCTGTACTATCGCATACCTCCCAACTTTTTGGTATGGGAATGAGGGACCCCTATTAGCAAAAGTATGTAGGCATAGGACACACCCCCTGCCACGCCCCCTTAAAGGAGAATTATACAAAAAAAATATTAGTTAAACCCACAAGTGCTTTTTTTTTTTTGCCACTACTATTCCTTTATATTGGCTTTTGACATTTACAAATACAACAATTTAGATTTGGATGAAAGGTTCAGCACTGGGAAACACTTTTTAGATAAAAAGTGAATTTTATATACAACTATATAGATCAGACCAAGATGAGGGACAAATGAGGGGACTTTGTTCCAAATCAGGGACAGTCCCTCAAAATCAGGGACAATGGGGAGCTATGCTGTTGTATGAGGCTGACAGGTGCAAGAGACTCTGAGATAGAATGAGGGATATGGATGAATTGTCTGGAGGTATGCGGAGAATTCCAGGAATGTACTGCAGAGCTATAGCTGTGCAATCTGTTAATCATACATTATTGGTTATATGGTGTATTACTGCCTGCCTTGTATACCAGGAATTTTTATCCAAAATAAAAAAAAATGTTTCATAAATAAAAAAATAAAAAAATGTTTAGTAGTACAGCTTTACCCCTAGAGCCAGAAACCTTCCTTTCACAAGCATGCTCTCTATCAGTGTACTCCCCTGACATCTACTGGCTGAATTGGGTTACTGCAGAGATGGCACCTTATCTGTAGATAAACCCAACCACTATATAACTTTTATCATGTTCCACCCTAGAAATTTTTTTTTAGATAAAAATACCCCCGGGACAGTCAGGGCTAGTGCATTTAAGCAACTGTCCCCTGTTTCACTTACCTTTTCGAAGAAGTACTTACCTTGAAAATGTATTGTCCAGCGCTGCCATCTCAGGTGTGGGCAGCTGAAGCCGGAGCGTCCTCTTCGGTGACGTTGGAGTTACAGAATGCCCTGCTTGTCACTTCCGGTGCAGGCGCGGCATTCCCTGCACAGCTTCTGGGCATGCCCTGAAGCTGTTCAGCATGGAATGACGCGCCTGAACGGGAAGTGACAAGCAGGGCCGGTGCAGGCGCATTGACTACTGGGAGCGATTACGCTCATCTCCCAGGAGTCAATGCAAGCAGGACGGTGCGGGATGCGGCCGCAGAGGGAGGAAGAGGAAGGAAGGTAAGTATATCTTCATTAAAAGCAAGGTAAGTGAAACAAAAAAAAAAAAATTAATTATCCAATTCTTTTTCAGGTAACATGAATAAAAGAAGGGTTTGGGACTTTGAGTGAGGTGGAGACCAGAACGCTGGGAAACATGGGTAATAAAAACATTTTATTACTGTATACTATCAATAGACAAAGTACAACATGTAAAATAGCAGTTCATGTATAAACAGCATATTACAAACATATTGGTCAGTCTGATGCATTTGCAGGTACACAAAATATGCATAAAGAGTATAGGGACTATGGCACTTCGTATTGGCCACACAGTCCAAATTTGCTACATTATTGCCATACTGTAGGCGGTCTGCAGGGTACACCATGGTAATGAATGTTGAATCAAAAACTTGCTGCAGCAGTCATGGACCTAATATATATCATGTGTTGAATCACATAGAATTGCAATAATTGTTCAGTAGGTAAGTAACCGTTAAAATTGATTTAGTAGCAATTAATTCCTGTATAGTAGAAAAATTGATGACATCCTTGTAGCTCTACGCGTTTCATGGCTAAATACCACTCTTCAGGAGCGGATGCCAAAAACTCTGTAAAAAAGTATAAATGTAAAAAAAGTATAAATGTAACTATTGATCGACTAAAATCGCATACATGAAAATGAGGAGGTTTGCCTCAATTGGGAGACACCTTTTACCAATTAGCAATCAGCGTGACGCTGGGAGGCACCCGTGGTTGTGCTGACGTGCATATATATCCCCTATTTTGCTACAGGTCATTCAGACCCAGGATTTGAGAGACAACACATGTATACTACTACCACTATAACACTTGATGCAGTCATTTAAGGTAACCACATCTTTAATACTTTACAGTATACTTTTTATTTTTGGATATACTGCACCTACTTACTACTTGGTTATTTTGACTGATTCTCTTGGAGTATTTCTTATCTCTACCTATTTTATTTTAATTCCTTTTTTTTTCTCTTCTTCTTTTGGGCTGTGGAGAGTTTATTTTTTTGGTCCACTACTTCTACACATGCCATTTATCCCACACTTTTGATATTTCAGACTCTTAGTAGTTTTTTGCTTTTTCACAGCAACACAGCCGCAACCCACCTTTTTTCATTACTCTGCACTTCGTTTTTTAGGGTGATATGTGTGGTGCGTTGTGCGGGACTGCGGGGATGACCACCACAGCTCCCGGGGGAGGCGCATGCGATGCCCTGCGCCCACAGAGCCGCACTTTGTTAATGACAGCCATCTTGTAAGTAACCATAGGATTGGATAACCCTTTCCTTCCTCCTCATTTTCATGTATGCGATTTTAATCGATCAATAGTTACATTTATACTTTTTTTACATTTATACTTTTTTACAGAGTTTTTGGCATCCGCTCCTAAAGGAGAGTGGTATTTAGCCATGAAACGCGTAGAGCTACAAGGATGTCATCAATTTTTCTACTATACAGGAATTAATTGCTACTAAATCAATTTTAACGTTTACTTACCTACTGAACAATTATTGCAATTCTATGTGATTCAACACATGATATATATTAGGTCCATGACTGCTGCAGCAAGTTTTTGATTCAACATTCATTACCATGGTGTACCCTGCAGACCGCCTACAGTATGGCAATAATGTAGCAAATTTGGACTGTGTGGCCAATACGAAGTGCCATAGTCCCTATACTCTTTATGCATATTTTGTGTACCTGCAAATGCATCAGACTGACCAATATGTTTGTCATATGCTGTTTATACATGAACTGCTATTTTACATGTTGTACTTTGTCTATTGATAGTATACAGTAATAAAATGTTTTTAGTGCTCCATTTAAAGTCCCAACCTCTGCCTTTTCTAGTTTCTCTTTTTCAGGTAAATTAACCACTTTACCGCTGCTCACTAGAGCTCTAGTGCGGGAAAGAGGCTCGATAACGTCTGATGACGTAGACCTACGTCGCCAGACATTCCCCTCTCTCGGCGGCGCGCACGCGCCGCCGGAGGCTCGCACGCGCCGACGTGATCACCGCCGCTCTTCCCCGGTCATCGGGAAATCGAGTGTGGAAATCCGCCCAATTGTGTAAACAAAGCAGGCGGATCTCCTAAGTGACAGGCAGGGTCAGATTGCAGGGTTCAGCATAGCTGAACATGCGATCTGTGTCTGTGTCACTCAGTCACCTCCCCCCACACACGTTAGTAAGCACCAGGCATACATTAACCCCTTGATCACCAATAAAAATTAACCCCTTCCCTGCCAGTGTCTTTTTTACAGTAACAGTGCATATGTATAGCACTGATTACTGCAGTAATGTCACTGGTAACCCCAAAAGTGTCAAAAATGTCAGTCAAGGGTCCGATCTGTCCGCCGCAATGTCGCAGTCCCGCAAAAAAAATCGCAGATCGCCGCCATTACTAGTTAAAAAAAAAAACACCAAAGACTACAGAAATCTTTCCCTTAGTTCCCTTAGCTATGAGAAATATCACGCAGTTGTCACTAGAGTGCATGTAGTGGATGCAAAGAGGCTACAGGAGATCAGCATTAAGATACAACAAAGGAGGAGAAAAAGGTAAAAACTATTATTTTTTTTTTATGACAGTGGTTTATAACACACAGTGCTTTAGCAAGCTACATGTCATTGATTTAGGGCAGTGTTTCTCAAGTCCGGTCCTCAGGGCACATTAACAGGCCAGTGTGCCCTGAGGACCGGAGTTGAGAAACACTGGTTTAGGGTTTACATCCCTTTATTTGTGAAATAAGGAGATATTAAACCCAAAAGCAAACATTTATTATTATATTGCAGCTTACCAATTCTAAAGCCCCGTACACATGTACCGATTGTTGGCCGTGAATTTTCGGCTGCCTCCCGATCGGCCGATTATCGGCTTGTTAGTATGATGATTCCAACAACCGACTGCGACTTTTCGGCCGAACAAAATCTGGGGGGGCGCGCGGAGCTGTATTATCCTGCCGTCGTCATATGACGTCCGGTCAGGATAATACAACCACATTCCCGCCGTCAATCTGTTATGGGGCGGGCGGGAAGTGGTTAAAAAAAGATTGTTTTTAAAGGAGCAGTGATTGTAATGATGCTTACAGTGAAACAATAAAAATGAAAAAATCCTTTAAATATAGTTCCTGGGGGCTCCCCTTAGTCTGCTCTGCCTCCCCTCGCAGGCCCTTGTCCCCATGTAGATGGGAACAAGGGCCTCTTCCTGACAACCCTGGGCAGTGGTTGCGGGGTCTGCAGGTGGGGGGGCTTGTCAGAATCTGGAAGTCCCCTTGAACAAGTGCCCTGAGATCCCCTGCTATGTGAATGAGTGTCAAAAATAGAGACAGGAGGCAGTTTTTGACAATTCCTTTATTAAAAAAATAATGTCCCCCAATGTAGATCCATCGTCGCCGCAACGCCAGCCCCCCCCCCCAAAAAAACTGCTCCGCCCACTATGAAGGCTAACCACTGAATGCCTGCTCTGCTTTTTGACAGTTCTTAAATAGGTAAGGGGTGGGGCCACCTGGTGACATCACCGACGGAACATCTCGCTGAGCGCCCCACAAATTCAGGTGTTTGCCGAACAGGCGATGCTTGGGCTGAATTTTTGCTCGGCTCAGACTGTTCGCCCAACTCTATTAAGGAGCTGTTCAGGGAGAGTTGTCACCCTAACGGTACATTCACATTGGCGCTCAGCTGAACTCGCACAATTTCAAACCCGCATTTCATTGCGAGCTCGGGGACGATTTGAAAGACATCTGTGCAGTGTCTATTTAAATTGCCCCTGAAGTCGTCAAAAGTAGTACAGGAACTACTTCTGGAAATCTGTGTGGCGTCGCAAAGTCAGCGTCGCACCGACTTAGATGGTGCCGGCAATAGGCTATGACTTGGCATGCGATTTTACATGTCAAATCACATGCCAAATCGCCCCGATGTGAACGGAGGCGGCTACTGGAAATAAAAAAAAACTGGTGGGATCACCTTTTTGCTGCAAAGCTGTCATGTATGTGATTTTGTGCAGAAGTTGTCGGGGATGCGCACGCGCACCAGGGGAGTGCCGCTTCTGCTGTGATTGGACATAGCGGGAGCCAATCAGCGGGTCTCGAGGCTGCCGGGACCCACCGATCGTTCGGTGGAATGACAGAGCGGTGGTCTGCCTATGTAAACAAGGCAGACCGCCCGTTCTGTCACGGAGGAAATTTGGCATCGCACCAATTTGGACTCTCCCATTGCTGGCGATAGGCTGCGATTTGACAAATTGCGCCGATGTAAACGGGGTTAATGCTGGCCATACACTATATGAAAAATCGTTCAAACTCATTTTCAAAAAACGAACACTCGACCGTGAGAGCAGACAATCGTGCCATCATGTAATGACCAATACAGTTTCTCACAAAAGTGAGCACACCCCTCACATTTTTGTAAATATTTTATTCTATCTTTTCATGTGACAACACTGAAGAAATTACACTTTGCTACAATGTAAAGTAGTGAGTGTACAGCTTGTATAACAGTGTCAATTTGCTGTCCCCTCAAAATAACTCAACACACAGCCATTAATGTCTAAACCGCTGGCAACAAAAGTGAGTACACCCCTAAGTTAAAATGTCCAATATGGGCCCAAAGTGTCAATATTTTGTGTGGCTACCATTATTTCCCAACACTGCCTTAACCCTCTTGGGCATGGAGTTCACCAGAGCTTCACAGGTTGCCACTGGAGTCCTCTTCCACTCCTCCATGACGACATCATGGAGATGGTGGATGTTAGAGGCCTTGCTCTCCTCCACCTTCCGTTTCAGGATGCCCCACAGATGCTCAATAGGGTTTAGGTCTGGAGACATGCTTGGCCAGTCCATCACCTTTACCCTCAGCTTCTTTAGCAAGGCAGTGGTCACCTTGGATTTGTGTTTGGGGTGGTTATCATGTTGGAATACTGCCCTGCGGCCCAGTCTCTGAAGGGAGTGGATAATGCTCTGCTTCAGTATGTCACAGTACATGTTGGCATTCATGGTTCCCTCAATGAACTGTAGCTCCCCAGTGCCGGCAGCACTCATGCAGCCCCAGACCATGACACTCCCACCACCATGCTTGACTGTAGGCAAGACACACTTGTCTTTTTACTCCTTACCTGGTGGCCGCTTCACACCCTTGACACCATCTGAACCATAAATCTTGATCTCATCAGACCACAGGACATGGTTCCAGTAATCCAGTTCCTTAGTCTGCTTGTCTTCAGCAAACTGTTTGCACGCTTTCTTGTGCATCAGCTTTAGAAGAAGCTTTCTTCTGGGACGACAGCCATGCAGACCAATTTGATGCAGTGTGCGGCGTATGGTCTGAGCACTGACAAGCTGACCCCCCTCCCCTTCAACCTCTGCAGCAATGCCGGCACCACTCATACGTCTATTTCCCAAAGACAAACTGTGGATATGACGCTGAGCATGTGCACTCAGCTTCTTTGGTCGACCATGGTGAGGCCTGTTCTGAGTGGAACCTGTCCTGTTAAAGCACTGTATGGTCTTAGCCAACGTGCTGCAGCTCAGTTTCAGGGTCTTGGCAATCTTCTTATAGCCTAGGCCATCTTTAGAGCAACAATTCTTTTTTCAGATCCTCAGAGAGTTCTTTGCCATGAGGTGCCATGTTGAACTTCCAGTGACCAGTATGAGAGAGTGAGACCGATAACACCAAATTTAACACACCTGCCCCCCATTCACACCTGAGACCTTGTAACACTAACGAGTCACATGACACCGGGGAGGTAAAATGGCTAAATGGGCCCAATTTGGACATTTTCACTTAGAGGTGTACTCACTTTTATTGCCAGCGGTTTAGACATTAATGGCTGTGTGTTGAGTTATTTTGAGGGGACAGTAAATGTACACTGTTATACAAGCTGTACACTCACTACTTTTCATTGTAGCAAAGTGTCATTTCTTCAGTGTTGTCACATTAAAAGATATAATAAAATATTTACAAAAATGTGAGGGGTGTACTCACTTCTGTGAGATACTGTAACTCTTTCAATGGACATTAATGTCCATGTTGTGGCAGAACAATTCCAAACTTGTCCTTCGTTTTTTTTGGCTCAAACGTCACAACTGATTACCGATTCGTGCCCAATAACTGTCAAAGAAACGAACAAACTTTCCAAATGTCCAAATTCCGACAAATTATTCGTATAGTGTGTGGCCACTATAAGTATACGCATATGCGATGCCGAAACCCTGCCAATCCATGGCGGGTTCCCGCATCGCACTCGACTCACAGGCAGTTCACACTGCTATATGCGAATCGCTTGGGGTGTCAATACAAAGGTAACGACACACCCAGATCAGTTCACATATCGCAGTGCGAACTGTCAGTTTGGACATGAATCGGATTGCATATCCCATGCAATCCGATTGTAGTGCAGACCAAAAAAAGGGTCCTGGTTTGAATGTGACGCAAATTCAGCCATACAATCGGTATGGCTGAATTTGCATCGCACAGACATCGCATGTGATCTGCAGAGCAGTGCGCTCCGAATCAAATGCCATGTCTGACATCGCTGGCACTAAGTCTATGCCCTTTAATTACTCCTCCTATGATCATTAATTACTCCTGATTAAAAGACACCAAGCAGGGAACTGGGAGCTGCAAGGGGTTAATATCACAGCAGGAAACTCCCTGCAGAACACAGAGAGATGTAATTAATGAGACTATAATTAAAGGTCTGACACAGGAGAGGGGGAGGGGAGCTCCAATAGAAAGGAGAGGCTTACAAATAAAATGAGACATTGAAGGGACTGGAAGATGTAGGAATGGATGGCACATCAGATTTATTTTAACCACTTAAGGACCAGGCCTATTTCTGAGACTTGTTGTTTACAAGTTAAAATCTGTTTTTTTTTTTAAATAAAATTACTTAGAACCCCCAAATATTATATATATATATATATATATATATATATATATATATATATATATATAATATTTGGGGGTTCTAAGTAATTTTATTTATATATATATATATATATATATATATATATATATATACATATATATATATAAATTACTATATTATATATATATATATATATATATATAAATAAAATTACTTAGAACCCCCAAATATTATATATATATATATATATATATATATATATATATATATATACATATATATATATATATATATATATATATATATATATATATACATATATATATATATATATATATATATATATATAGTAATATAGTATATATATATATATATATATATATATATATATATATATATATATATATATATATATATAGTAATTTATATATATATATATATATAGTAATTTATATATATATTTTTTTTAGCAGAGACTCTAGAGAATAAAATGGAGATTGTTGAAATATTTTATGTCACGCCGTATTTGCGCAGCGGTCGTACAAACACAGTATTTTTGGAAAGAATACACTATTTTGAATTAAAAAATAAGAAAACAGTAAAGTTAGCAAGTTTTGTGAAAGATAATGTTACGCTGAGTAAATAGATACCCAACATGTCATGCTTCAAATTTGCGCACGCTCGTGGAATGGCAACAATCGTTGGTACTTAAAAATCCCCATAGGTGACAATTTAAAAATTTCTACAGGTTACCAGTTTAGAGTTACAGAGGAGGTCTAGGGCTCAAATTATTGCTCTCACTTTGACGATTAGGGCGATACCTCACATGTGTGGTTTGAACATCGTTTACATATGAGGGCGCGACTTGCGTATACGTTTACTTCTGCTGGTGAGCTCGGAGGGACGGGGCGCTTTCATTTCTTTTTTTCCTATTTATTTTATTTTTCATTTTTACACTGACCTTTTAAAGAAAATGTTTTAATCACTTTTTTTTTCATATTACAAGGAATGTAAATATCCCTTGTAATATAAATAAGAATTACAGGTCCTCTTTATTGTGAGATCTGGGGTAAAAATGACCTCACATCTTGGGGGCGTGGTGACCGAGCTCCATAATGGCCACTTAGGAAAAAAGTGGGCCAAATCAAGTACGGTCATGTTTTAATATGTGGGGATTTCAATTCAGTGGCAGACCCTCTCCTAGATTCCTCTAACAACATGTCCAGGGGAGGTCCAAGCTTGCATAGCTTGTTCAACAAGGAAACCTTTACGACGTATGGAGATGTCAGCACTTTAACGAATGCGATTACACATATTTCTCTCCCAGACACAGATCGTACTCCCGTATAGACTTGTTTCTCACGGACAAATGGCTACTGCAAAGGATAGCACGCTCTCACATTTCTGACATTACATGGTCGGCAGAGATGTATAGTAACTAAGTAGAACTACTTCAATACAGTACTTAAGTACAGAAAGGCGGTATCTGTACTTTCCTAGAGTAGAATTTTTTTCTCCTACTTCCACTTTTACTTCACTACATTTTTTAGATGATTTCAATACTTCTACTCCGATATTTTTTTTTTTGTGCTGTATAGTTACTCGTTACAATTATAAAAATTACCACTGCCAGAACAGTAGATAGAAGGTTTCATGAAGTTCAAAAAATGTGTATAATATCATGTGTAAATCAGCGCATACGAAAATAAATGCTATGTATGTATAAATAAAATGGTCTACATATCTGCTGTTAAGGGGAAAGAGAAGCTCCCCAAACCAAGGAGAGTCACAAGCGTACATAGAGCTTTTTTCTGGTAAGAGGCTGATTTTGCTTTTTTCACTGGAAGTTGAGAGCACAGGTTTTGCAGTTTTGTTTCACTGGAAGAGTCTATTTGGATATTATTTTGCACTTCCCTTCATCCGCCGGGTAAAGGGGAAATCCACAAGGTGGTGGGAGGAGTCTGCACCTATTATTTGGAATAGCACCTGTCTTATTCCTGCACCTTTGAAAATATATTCATCTTGTTTTGTCACATATATATGGTATTATGGCATTATATATATGGACTTTTTATTGACTTTGATTTCATACACTCTCCCTTTATTTCATTATTGGAATATATTGTTGTATATCACATTGGTTTATATATGATTTTGCGCACCAATAAGCTGTGGGGGAAAAAAAACATGCAGGGAAGAGGGATGCTTTAAAGGGGAAAGGGAGGGACATACTTTATCTGTTTTTGTTTACAAAAAGTTACAGCCAAAGGAATTGTGATTGTCCTTTAGGTTAATCATTTGAAATAATAAAAAACAATATGATGTTCAAACTTTTGACTTCTTTCTTTAATAACTACATAACACGGTACTTGTACTTTTACTTTCAGTACTTGAGTAGCAAAATTTAAAAAAAAAACTACTTGCAATACTTAATAGTACAAAAAATGTTTAATACTTTAGTACTTCTACTCAAGTCACTTTTTGATAGAACACTTCCACTTCTACTCAAGTCACTTTTTGACCGAGCACTTGTACTTCTACTCAAGTATGGGTTTCGAGTACTTTATACAAGTGTGATGGTCGGATCACGCGCCTGTCCTAGTTGCAATTGAGGAAGATGGAGCGAAAGCCTCAATTCCTGTTTGGCGCTGCAACACGAGACTCCTACAGGATCCGAACTGTGCTAAAATCATTTGTGCTTGACTCACTGAATATTTTGAGCTCAATGCTCCCTCAACTCCAGATGCCTTTATATTGTGGAATGCCCACAAGGCATTTGTTAGAGGTGTCTTGATACAGCAAGGGGCCAGGTTGAAGAGACGCTATGATTCCCACCTTGACTCTATTTTAAGGAACATTCAATCCATAGAACAACAGAATAAAGATGCGCCGTCCCTGGTACTATTGGACGCTCTGCAAAAAGAGAGGAACTTAGACTATTCCTAATGCAGAAGTACGATATGCACCTATGCCAATGTGAATCGGGCTGGTACATACCTGGCCAACAGGCTGGAATCAGCTAGAACCAAAACAAAAATTGGGTACCTTGTGCACCCTATTTCCAACCACAAGATTCTCAACCCCCAGGACATTGCAGACCAATTTGCCAAATATTACAGTGCCTTATACAATCTGAACACAGAAATGCATACTACCCAGCCCACTGAGGACCAAATCCTCACTTTCCTTGACAAAATGAATCTCCAGACACTGTCGGAATCCCAGTTACAATCTCTAAATGCCCCTATCACTGATCCAGAGGTAGGAAGAATCAAAGCGTCCTTTCTGAGCAGCAAATCCCCAGGCCCGGGCGGGTTACCGAATGAGTATTATAAGGCTTTCTCGAAACCCCTGCTAACCCACTTATCCCTTGTTTTCAACCAAGCGGATGCCACCTCCACTTTTCCCAAAGAGATGCTCACGGTGTATGTGTCATGCCGGCCAATTTTTAGACCCATATCCTTCCTCAACTCTGATATAAAAATATATGCCAAACTCCTGGCAACCAGGCTATCTGCCATTATCCCATCTTTAATAAAAATTATTAACTGGGGATTGTGAGGGACAGGCAGCCCTTGGATGCGACACGACGGATCTTGAATGTTCTACACAATGCAGAAGTAAGTCGAACGCCTTCTCTGCTATTGTCTATTGACGCAGAGAAGGCATTCGACAGAGTAGAATGGCACAACATGTCAGAGATCCTGTCCAGGTTTGGGTTCCGGGGTGGTATTAAGTCAGCCATTATGGCTCTATATTCATGCCCGTCTGCCCAGGTGTACACATCAGGACTCTTGTCCAAGCCTTTCCAGATATCAAATGGTACCCGCCAGGGCTGTCTGTTCTCACCCACCATTTTCTATCTGATGGTTGAACCACTCGCAGAAACGATACGCCAACACCCCCTCTTTACGGGATTCCAGTTTTGGGGCGAGCAACACATCATTAACCTCTTTGCAGACGACGTGATTCTCCTCTTAACAGAGTCGACACGTTCCTTACCCCAAGTCTTCCACATCCTGACTACATTCAGCTCAATATCATACTATAAAGTTACTATAACTATAAAGTTAATTACTCAAAATCCCTCATCCTGAACCTAGGTGTCCACCCTACGGCAAAGTCCCATCTACAAAAAACTTTGCCCTTCTCTTGGGCGGACGATGGCATCCCTTATTTGGGCATCACCCTCACACCTTTCATGGGTGGGAAGACTTGTGGTATATAAGATGTCAATTCTTCCGCAAATTCTATACTACTTTTAGAGTCCTCCCCCTACCAATCCCGACGCGTTATATTGACTCTCTGACAAAATCCTTAACTAGGTTTCTCTGGCAACATAGAAAACCGAGATGTGCCCCCAAATTCCTCACTGCTCATAAATCAGTCGGAGGCATGGGACTTCCCAATCTCAATGACTACAGACTGGCAGCTGTCCCAGATCAACTACACAATTGGTTCCGCACAGACAACCGTCCGCGTTGGACCGATATAGAGGCTGTGATGACACCCTGGATTTACCGTCGCTCCTATTCATTGACTCGCTGGGACAAAGGGACCTTTCCTCCCATTCTCCACCTATGACGGCCTCCATATTGGCATGACGCCATCTTCTTCGTAACTCCCCTAATGAACCCCCCATTGCAATTCCACCTATCCCGATACAAACACTTACCTCCAGGATACCTTTTCTATATACCAAACTCTTACTTTTACGTAACATTCACTACATACGGGATTTCTTTCATGAGGGAAAACTCAGCAGGTGGGCGGACTTGAAAGATACATTTTCTCTGCCATCGGCATTACACTTCCCCTGCTACCGCATATCCCAATTCCTTATCAAACACTCTCAGAGGTTGCCCACTTCCCAATCCCTAGATCTCCCAGCCTAGCCTTGCTCAACCTCTCTATTGAAGTCATTCCAACACACCTACGCACAGTGGTAATCCACATTCTACTAGCAGCTAGACCAGCAATCGTTAAGCTTTGGAAATCCATGGACCCTCCATCCCATAGGGAACACGGTCCACTTGATTCAGACCCATTGCGTTTATGAAACAATATTATCCCCTAATAAAGATGCATACACCCGCTCCCAAAAGATGTGGTCCCCATGGGCGCAATGGTACGCACTTCACTCCCCTTCCCCTTCCCTACCCCACTCCATTCCTAAACAAATTTAATTGGTGCAAATTACACCTCTATTAACTTTACCTTCTTTCTCTTAATCTGGTTACTCTGTATGTTTATCAGGGCGAACTCCGAGGGTCCGCTCCATAGAATGTGATGCACATTTAAACGACATTACTAATGGAATACTGGTTATAAGTTGAATATTCTGTTTACTCATCATTTGATTACTCTGTTAGCCAAGCCATGTAACAATATGGTTTATTTTTCTTTTGTCAATCTCTAAACTCAATAAAAATGTATTGAAACAAAAAATAAGCCAGTGGTGAGATGATTTGAGCTTTGTGACATGGCGCATTATCCTGCTGGAAGGAGCCAGCCTGTCAGCTACACAGTAGTCGTGATCTCTTCCATAGAGTTTTCTATGTGGTTCACCCTCTCTCCTAGGGAGTGTATTTCAGAAGAGAATCTGTGGGTCAGCGCAGAGAAATCAGCATGTAGGGAGTTCTGCAAGGTTAGCAGTGTATCCATCACAGGCTGGTTAGATGTAGGGAAGGAGTCTATGGAGTGTTGTGGCAGAATGTGTAGTGAAGTGTCGTTATCAACATGGCTCACCTCAGAATCTTGCAGGCTCTCATCAGGCCTCATCCGAGCTTTGGCTGGCAGAGCCGGGACAAGAGGGGCGGCTGCCCTTGGTACTGCGGTATTATGAGAGGTGGGAGAGGGGCACCACAAGGACAGTAGGGGGGAGGATTTGTGTTGGAAGGGGGGATTTGGGGGACAGCAGGGGGTAAGTGTTGTTATCGGAGGGGAGTGGGGTGCTAAGAGTGGTAATTTGGGGGGATTTGTGTAGGATGGGGGAATGGGGGAGGGGGAGATTTGTGCAGGGGGGGGGATTTGGGGGGAATTTGTGTTGGTAAGGGGAGATTTGAAGTGGGGGGGGAGAAGATGTGTACCTGGAGGGTAAAATTTAGGGTAGAGGATTTGTGCTAAGAAGGTTGAATTGATTTATTTTTTATTTTTTGAGGGGGCATTTGAGCTGGGGGGATTCAGAGGAATGGGGGGCTAAGATTTGTGCCGAGAAGGGGGATTTCTGCAGGGGGGCTGATTTGTGCTTAGGGGTAAGCAAGCGGATTAGAGCTCAGTGATTTTGTGGGGGGATTTTTGCTGAAATATAATGCTTAAACATCTTGGAGGGGGCGCAGTTTGGCATGTTTGCCCTGGGCTATAGGTGGTCTTGTCCTGGCACTGTTGGCTGGACTGGCACATAGCGGGCTTGTTGGGGAAGAAGAGGTGCCTGTGCTTTGATCTGTCCCATTCTGGTCCTCCAGCAGTTCTGTGCAGTGTCCAGCGTAGCGGCGCCATTTTGTTGGCTTCCTCGTGCAGGCTGGAGAAAGAATAAGGACAGCTTCTTTGGTCGGTGTTCCTCTATTCATTTGCGGGATATCGCCGTTGTGTGCCTAGTGTTGGGCGGGTGTGGAGAGGCTGCTGGTGTCAATTGGGTCCCTTGCTTTTTAGCTCTGTGTCCTCCAGAGCTTGGCTCCTATGCTGCCATCCGGTGTGCGCACTGGCTACGCCCCTAAAACAGTTTTTTTGAACATGACAATAAGGTCATTGTACTCCGATGGCCTCCATAGTCACCAGATCTCAATCCAATAGAGCACCTTTGGTATATGGAGGAACGGGAGATTGGCATCATGGATGTGCTGCCGACAAATCTACAGCAGCTGTGTGATGTTATAATGTCACTATGGACCAAAATCTCTAAGAAATGTTTCCAACACTTTGTTGAATCTTCGCCATCAAGAATGAAGGCAGTTCTAAAGGCAAAAGGGGGTCCAACCTGGTACTAGCAAGGTGTAACTAATAAAGTGAGTGTACATCAGTGGCAGTAAAGGGGTTAAACATACTTAAAAAAAGCAAAGATAAGTAGTGAATGACACTAGTGGAGGGTAAGTTACTATTTTAGGAGTTTTTTGTGTTTTGGTTTATTACATTGTATCAAAACAGTTTTCTTAGAAAGTCAGAATAAGATCCAAGAATCAATGATTTTTATGTATGGATTACAGCAATCTTATCCATAAAGGAACTTCATTTCCTGTGTAATATGTGAAGCAATGTGAATTATCCGGGGACAATAGACAAAGAGCTTCTCTGACCCAGACGTATAATTACCGCATGTAGCTTTTATTCCAGATCTCCCATACAGGATGAGATGAGAAGACTGCTATTCATGAAAATGACATGGATCAAGCCTGTGTTTAAACCGTCATGGGGTTTAAGCTATCAATATATAAATATTAATGAGATAAATGATCACTGAATTCAGTGCTTGGGGAACTTCACTGAGTACATAGAATACAGGAAAGCCATGCACACGCTCTGTACCATGCATGGTGGCCATGGGAACTCTTCATAATGGGCACAACAGGTTTTCAGACCTGGGAACTGGGCACAGGGTTAGTGAGAACCCCTCATAATGGGCACAGTAGGTGTACAGACCCAGGGGCTCAGCACAGGGATGGTGAGAACCCTTCATAATGGAAACAACAAGTGTGCAGACCTAGGAACCTGGCACTGGGATGGTGGGAACCCCTTATAATGGGCACAGCAGGTGTGCAGACCTAGGAACCTGGCACTGGGATGGTGGGAACCCTTTATAATGGGCACAGCAGGTGTGCAGGCATGGGAAGTTGAGCACAGGGATGGTGGGAACCCCTCAAAATGGGCACAGTAGGTGGGCAGACCTAAGAACTCAGCACAGGGATGGTGAGAACCCCTCATAATGGACACAACCAGTGTACAGACCAAGGAATTCGGCATTGGGATGGTGAGACCCCCTCATAATGGACACAACCAGTGTAAAGACCCAGGAACTCGGCATTGGGATGGTGAGAACCCCTCATATTGGGCACAGCAGGTGTGCAGGCATGGGAACTGAGCACAGGGATGGTGGGGAGCCCTCATAATGGGCACAGTAGGTTTGCAGACCCAAGAACTCAGCACAGGGATGGTGAGAACCCCTCATAATGAACACAACCAGTGTAAAGACCCAGGAATTCGGCACTGGGATGGTGGGAACCCCTCATAATGGGCACAGTAGGTGTACAGACCCAGGGAACTCAGCACAGGGATGGTGGGAAGGAAACCCCTCATAATGGCCACTAAGGTATGTAATAAAGTTTTATTTCGCCAAAAAATGCATGTTGGTGAGGGAAGGGCAGAGGTGCAACCACAGAAGGCACAACAAATTAAAAGTGATTTTTTTTTTTAAAATAACCAACATCTCTATACTTACCTGCTCTGTGCAATTGAATTGCACAGAGCAGCCGCTTACCTCCTTTTCTCGGGTCCCCCACCTGCGCTCCAGGCTCCTCTCTCCCCAGTGCCCCCATGGGAAGTGGGGAAAACACTTGCATGCTCGCTCCCAAGCTCCACTGCTGCATCCATTGACACAGACAGCGGAACTCGGCCCCGCTCCCTCGTCACTGGGTTTGAATGAGAGCACTGGGAGCCAATGGTGCCCCAGCAAGAAGCGAGACGGGAGTGAAGAGCTGCAGACCTGCACAGCACTGGATCGAATGAGGGCTCCGGTAAGTATGGGGGTCGGGGGGGGCGGGGTTGAGGGGGATGCAGATGCCTAAATGTATTTACCTTAATGCGAGAAATTATTTAAGGTAAAAGAAAATGTAGGCTGTCGAACCACTTTTTTCTTCTATTTTTTTTTGTTTTTTTAGCTTTGGATGGAATTAAAGAGGATTACAACCCCTGTTGGATTTTTACTGCTGACTGTTTTTCCCTCTAAGCAAGAAGTGAGAGGAAATCACCAGGAATCATCCAAATAGGAAAGCAAAAAGAAAAAAAAGAAAACACATTTACAGAAGCTTTCTCTAAACCACAAAATATACTTTAGGCAGTTCATTATCTCAGAGACATTCTTTCATCTGATCTTGTTTTATACACATTTTATATTGTCTGTATATTTAAAATGAATATTATTGAATATTATACAGGATTTATATAGCACTAACAGTTTGTCCAGGAGGATTCATAGGACCCCGCTCCTTAGAGCTTACAATCTTATGGGGGGAGGGGGGTCATATGATACAAAAAGTAATACCAGTGGGAAATGAGCTGATGCATAGCTCCCAACTGTCCCTGATTATGTGGCACTGTCCCTGATCTGGAACAACAACGTCCCTCTGTCCTCCTCATTTCTGATCTATAGGCCTCATGCACACTACCAATGCCAGGAAAAAGTAGCTGTAAACTTGCTTTTAGTAGCTTTTTCCATTGGCGTTAATGCGCGTCTAGCCGCGTTAGCTTTTAGCAGCTTTTTTCTGCCTCTATTCAAAATCAATGGTTGCCTATGAGCCATCTTTGATATGAATTTCAGCCCATTGATTTGAATTGAAGTTGCATCCAAGTCAGATCATCATGACTTACGACTTGTGCTCTGAAGATGTTGAATTGCCTAAATGGGAAAAAAAAACGGCACGTGGGTCCCCCTCAGGTTCCATACCAGGCCTTTTGCGTCTGGTATGGATCTTGAAAGAGAACCCCACGCCAAAATGGAAAAAAAAAAAAAACGGCGTGGGGTCCCTGCCAAAATCCATACCAGACCCCTATCCGAGCAGGCAGCCCGGTAGGTCAGGAAAGGGGAGGGGACGAGCGAGCACCCCCCCCCATGGACCATACCAGGCCACATGCCCTTACCTTGGGGGGTGGGTGCTTTGGGGAAGGGGGGCTCTACACCCCCAACCCCAAAGCACCTTGTCTCCATGTTGATGGGGACAAGGGCCTCTTCCCGACAACCCTGGGTGGAGGTTGTGGGGGTCTGCGGGCAGGGGGCTTATCGGAATCTGGATGCCCCTGTAACAAGGAGGCCCCCAGATCCAAGCCCCCTCTATGTGAATGAGTATGGGGTACACTGTACCCCTACCCATTCACCCCAAAATTACAAGAGACGGTTTTGAGAAGTCCTTTATTAAAAATCTTCCTCCGATCTTCTCCTCCGTCTGATCTTCTCCTCCCTCTGATCTTCTCCTCCCTCAGGTCTTCTCCTCCCTCAGGTCTTCTCCTCCCTCAGGTCTTCTCCTCCCTCAGGTCTTTTTTCTCTGGTCTTCTCTGCTGCCAACCCGGTCCTCATTTGACGATGTCTCTTGTGATTATGAAAGCTCTGCTCTTTGGGGCTTCTTATATAGCCCTGTGTCTTGGCCACCTGATGACATCGACCCCGCTTCTTGTGTCATCACGCCTCAGGTGACGACACAAGGGGCGGGGTCTCTGGGTGATCTCCATGGGTGGCTACGCCCCCCGGTGACCAAAGGGAGAAGATCGGAGGAAGATTTTTAATAAAGGACTTCTCAAAACCATCTCTTGTCATTTTTTACACTTCACTGCCTTTTTATGGGGTGAATGGATAGGGGTACAATGTACCCCATACTTATTCACAAAGGGGGAGGGGGGATCTTGGGGCCCCCTTGTTACAGGGGGCATCCAGATTAGGATAAGACCCATGTCCGCAGACCCCCACAACCACCGCCCAGGGTTGTCGGGAAGAGGCCCTTGTTAAATCGAAATTGCAAATTTGTTAACGATTTAATCGTGCAGCTCTACTACATACTTTTGCTAATAGGTGTCCCTCATTCCTATCATGAAAAGTTGGGAGGTATGCTGATGGAGAAAATAAGTACAGATTTTATACTCCCCACCCCCGGTGTGAACTTTCAGAATAGAAAATGAGACTCTCTTCCCTCTTCTGTATTTTCCACCTTGAAACGTGAAAGTTTCATCAGTGTGAAACAACTACTCATGAATGTCTAATTGCAGGCATGTGACAAGCAGGAGATGACAGAGCTGGAATTTTGAAAATTGCTAATGACCCAGATCACAAGACCTATACAATGATTCTACCCGGAAGGAAAAGTATAATAGGAATTTATAATTTTTTAATTTCGGATAGACTAATTGCGGGTTCTAACCCCTGATTATTATTATTATTTTTTTTTTTTTACAGTTGTGTCACATTGAGGAGATTTCTATTCACTTTCTGTCCCATAGTCAAACAGGAAGTGAGAAGAAGTCCCTCAAAAGTGAGGGAATCCATGGTTGTCACTGCACAAAAAACTGCAGAGGTGATCAAATGCCACCAAAAGAAAGCTCTATTTGTGGGGAAAAAAAAACATCAATTTTATTTGGGTACAGCGCCACACAACCGCGCAATTGTCAGTTAAAGTAACGCAGTGCCGTACGGCAAAAAATGGCCTGGTCATTACAACTTCTAAGTGTGGGGTTAGGAGCTCTGAGTACTTTTAACTTGCTTGAACTGTGTTTAATATATTAATATAGAGCAGGGGTGTCAAACTCCAATTCATCGTGGGCCGCATTAGCAGTATTGTTGCCCTAAAAGGGTCGGTTGCTTCTAGGGTGCGATATGTAAAAAGTGCTGGGTTCAACAGTATGTTATGTACAGAGTGTAGAGCTCAGGAGTGCACTGTGTACAGAGTGTAGGGTCCAGGAGTGCGCTATGCATAGAGTGCAGGGTTCAGTAGTGCACTATGCATAGAGTGAAGGGTTTAGGAGTGCACTATGCATAGAGTGCAGGGTTCAGGAGTGCGCTATGCATAGAGTGTAGGGTCCAGGAGTGCGCTATGCATAGAGTGTAGGGTTCAGGAGTGCGCTATGCATAGAGTGCAAGGTCCAGGAGTGCGCTATGCATAGAGTGCAGGGTTCAGGAGTGCGCTATGCATAGAGTGCAGGGTCCATGAGTGCGCTATGCATAGAGTGCAGGGTTCAGGAGTGCGTTATGTACAAAGTTCATGGGTGTGCTGTGTACAAAGTGCAACCCCAACCCTCTCCTTACATCTCTCTCCTACCTTGCCTGGCTCTAGTACCTCCCTTTGTAGGTGGCTTTGCTTTACCTTGCAGGGAGCAGAGGCGAAAGGGGAAAGTTGGAGGTGGCAGAATGGAGTTCCGCCACATTCTGGCTGCAAAACTGAGTGTGAGGACCAAATGACAGGGCATGGAGGGCTGTATTTGGCCCGCAGGCCTTGTGTTTGACATATGTGATATAGAGGGTTTATATAGCACCAACAGTTTGCACAGTGCTGTACAAAATTAACCACTTAAGGACCGTCCGCCGCAACGTATTAACGTAGGTATATGTCGGCCACGTGCCTGCAGCTAGGGGGCGAGCGCGCGCCCCCACTCGGCAGCGGGAACTCGGATGCATGGATCAGGCGGCTCTGATTGCCGCCTGACACCCGCGAACGCTCCCCGCTGAGAGAGGAGGACGGTCAGCTGTTGTAAACACAGCTGACCGTTCTTCTCCCTGGGATGATCTATATAGCAACACAGGTCTCTATGGTCATTTCACAAGCCAAGCCCCCCCCCCCCCCCCCACAGTTAGAATCACTTCCCTAGGCTCACATTTAACCCCTTGATCACCCACTGTGTTAACCCCTTCCCTGCCAATGGCATTATTACAGTAACAGTGCATATGTATAGCACTGATTACTGTAGTAATGTCACTCACTGGTCCCCCCAAAAGTGTCAAAAATGTCAGTTAGGGGTCCGATCTGTCCACCGCAATCTCGCAGTCCCGGTAAAAATCGCAGATCGCCGCCATTACTAGTAAAAAAAAAAAAAAAACAATAAAAATGACATAAATCTTTCCCCTAGTTTGTAGATGCAATAACTTTTGTGCAAACCAATCAAAATACGCTTATTGCGATTTTTTATTTATTTTTTTACCAAAAATATGTAGCAGAAAACAAATTGGCCTAAAATGTTAAAAAAATTTTGGGGAATGTCATATAGCAGAAAGTGAATTTTTTTTTTTTTTAAATTGTCGCTATTCCTTTGCTTTTAGTTTATTTGGGTACAGCGTCACACGACTGCGCAATTGTCTGTTAAATTAACGCAGTGCCAAATCACAATAAAATGGCCTGGTCATTAAGGGGGAAATCCTTCCGGTCCAGAAGTGGTTAAGAGAGACAGTACAGTTACAATCCAATAAAGTAGGGTTCAGGGGGGTGCTGCTTTCAATCTAAAACATTTTATTTATCAAGAGTATGTGATACAGCCAACTCATTTCAGGGGATAGGGACTCCTCTTTCTTCAGGGCTAATATGTCAGAGAATAATAAAATGTAAAATATAAAATAATCTAACATTTAGATTAGAAATTTGAATTTTGCTTTTCATAATTATAAAATAATCTAAGACTTAACAGTGATTATTTTGTTGAAAATATTAGTATTAATGTTAGTATCAGAAAAAATCCAATAAAGTTGAATTTACATTGTTCCTTTTATTTCTGTATATGGATGATGGCACTGTAATTATTTTAATTAAAAAAAAAAAAAAAACATCTAAGTACCTTTTTCCTAATTGACATGACCCAGCTCTCTCACAGCCTGTCTTCAGGGAAACAAAAGCAGGAGGAGCTTTTAGTCCTCTGCTGTTGGTCAAATGTTCAAAAAAAAAAAAAAAAAAAGTAAAAAAAAAAAACTGCCTTTGAAATACAACATAAAAATAAATAATATCAATAAATCGTTTTAAATTGACATACAAATTAATAGTTGAAATCCAATTTATTTTTTATTTTTGGCAATATCATGGTGTGGGTGGATTTCTGCCGCTCACAGGTTGTGTCACATCCCTCCAGCCTATGTTTTAGAATAAGAGGGAGGTGAAGTTTCCATTAATCTACATGCAATATCCCGCCCCCACTGTGTTTAGCTGGTTGGTGGGCATGAAGAAGGAGAGAGGGAGAGGGCTGTCATTTACCACTGTGTATACCCCCACATGTGTGATTCTATAGTCACATGGGCTGCTCAGATGTGATAGGGAGGAAATGATCAGCATAGAAACTCCCTGAGAACTGAGCATGTGCAGAGTTGCCACCACAGCTGAAAACTCCCTAGCTGAATTGGGGACACAAACAGAATGGGGGAGATAGATAGCAGCAGGATCAACCAGGTTTTTGGCAAATACAGAAAAGGAATCTCATAGTGACTAAGTGAGTATGAACAGCATGTAATACTCCATTCACTGAGAGTTTTTTTTTTTTTTTAATGTGTGTTTAGTGACACTTTATATAGAAATATACATTAAATAAAGTAATTTAATGTCAAATCTAATCCAACAATCTAAATTAACCCTACCAATTAAAAATATTAAAATATGTGTGATATATATATATATATATATATATATATATATATATATACAGTATATCAGTTGTTCTATACTAGGGATGATCGAACAGTTCGGGTCGACCATCGGTTCGACCCGAACATTGGTTGTTCGAGGTTCGGCCGAATTTAGAACTTTTTGCTGAAAAAGTTCGGAATTCGGCAACCAGAACCGACCAAAATGCAATGGGACAGGAAATGGGCTTTAAAAGCCGTGATTGGACCAGAACCATCAGAAAAAGCCAATTGAGGGGGCAGGAGAATGCTAGGAATGTGATTGGAGTGACCAGGGGGTCCCTAGGCCAATCATTAGTGAATACGCCCCCCAGTATATAAGATAGCCCCAGCCAAATTCCTAGCATTGTAATACAGGGACATGGAAGAGAGTGGAAGCGGTTCTGTTAATTTTATTTCAAAAGTGTCATTTAGCATTTATTAGTGTGAGGAAAGGGATATCTAGTGTAGTTAGGGTGCTATTTTCTACTTTAGTTAGATGCAAAAATGTAGTTTCTGTAGGGAAAGTGTTAGGTGCCAGGGTGACCGTAATGTAGTGTAGGGTGAACTGACTCTGACTGCTATGGCAGGGTGACCAAACCCTTCCATAGCAGGGTGACCGCTATAGAGAAAAGATTGTTTCTCTTAGGTCACTTTCAGAGCAGCGATATGGCTTCTCGCCTGTCACCCTGCTTTTTGGCTGCAGGCGTTTATAGGGATTTTTTGAGGACAAGTTTGGAGTCAGGCATGACATCTGAACTTGTATATAGGGGGTATATATACACACCCATGTATGTATATATACACCTGCACATATATAGGTGTGAAAGGAGCAGAACACTATAATTGCGCTAATTAAATAATTTACACCAATATGTCTCCGCTCCTATCACACCTATATATGTGTAAGTGTAAAATACATATAAGTGTGTGTGTATATATACCCCTATGCAGAAGTTCAGATGTTTTGCCTGCCTCCAAAGAACCCAAAAAAATGCCCAAAAAAACGCCTGCGCCAAAAAAAAAACGCCCAGGTGTGTTTTTGCAGCAGGCGTTTTTTTGGGCATTTTTTGGGGTCTTTGGAGGCAGGCAAAACATCTGAACTTCTGTATAGGGGTATATATACACACACATTTATATGTATTTTACACTTACACATATATAGGTGTGATAGGAGCGGAGCCATATTGGTGTTAATTATTTCATTAGCGCAAGTATAGTGTTCTGCTACTTTCACACCTATATATGTGTAGGTGTGTATACAGTGGGTACGGAAAGTATTCAGACCCCCTTAAATTTTTCACTCTTTGTTATATTGCAGCCATTTGCTA
This sequence comes from Pelophylax lessonae, assembly GCF_965119305.1. NCBI lineage: Eukaryota > Metazoa > Chordata > Amphibia > Anura > Ranidae > Pelophylax > Pelophylax lessonae. Next base: position 35,728,203 of record NC_138776.1, on the reverse strand, counting down.
AAATCATTTAAGTTCATTCTTCTTCCTCATGAATGTACACACATCACCCCATACTGACAGAAAAACACAGAATTGTTGACATTGTTGCAGATTTATCAAAAAAGAAAAACTGAAATATCACATGGTCCTAAGTATTCAGACCCTTTGCTGTGACACTCATATATTTAACTCAGGTGCTTTCCATTTCTTCTGATCATCCTTGAGATGGTTCTACACCTTCATTTGAGTCCAGCTGTGTTTGATTATACTGATTGGACTTGATTAGGAAAGCCACACACCTGTCTATATAAGACCTTCCAGATCACAATGCATGTCAGAGAAAATGAGAATCATGAGGTCAAATGAACTGCCTGAAGAGCTCAGAGACAGAATTGTGGCAAGGCACAGATCTGGCCAAGGTTACAAAAAGATCTCTGCTGCACTTAAGGTTCCTAAGAGCACAGTGGCCTCCATAATCCTCAAATGGAAGACGTTTGGGACGACCAGAACCCTTCCTAGAGCTGGCCGACCGGCCAAACTGAGCTATCGGGGGAGAAGAGCCTTGGTGAGAGAGGTAAAGAAGAACCCAAAGATCACTGTGGCTGAGCTCCATAGATGCAGTCAGGAGATGGGAGAAAGTTGTAGAAAGTCAACCATCACTGCAGCCCTCCACCAGACAGGGCTTTATGGCAGAGTGGCCCAAAGGAAGCCTCTCCTCAGTGTAAGACACATGAAAGCCCGCATGGAGTTTGCTAAAAAACACCTGAAGAACTCCAAGATGGTGAGAAATAGAGTCCGACCCCTGCATTCTGTACAATACATACTCCTGTCTCCTGCATTTTTTACATTACACTCTCCTGCACTATATACAATATACTGTACATTATATACTTCTCACCAAAGTCTTCATTGTCCCAACAGTTGCTGGTTGCTATGCAGTCTCTGACTATTTTAATGAAGTTCTTCTTTAAGGTAGGCTGAGCAATCAAAGCATATTTTATGAGTACTAGGAAGTCTGGGTTTTGTTTACCCTATCCCTTAAGCCCCTCCCACTGCTAAGCAATTGGCCACACCCATAAGTGTCCCTCATTGCAAAGTTCAAAAGTTGGGAGGTATGCACATGTGGCATGCAGTTTGCACACTTACATGAAACCAAGCTGGGCCAATGTGAGTAATGCAATAAAATCCATGCCTGGAACTCAGCTTTAACGGTTTAGGCGTAAGGAAGGGTGGGAGGCTAGGTCTCAAAACCTCAAGAAACTCAGAAATGTTCTATAATATAAAATATACAGAACACCTGTGTCGTTATTATTAGCTGTTGTTACAATAAATATACAGAGAAACAGTGACATCTTGTGGACATTGCTGATTACTGCGGCAACAAACAAATTGTGTTTAACCTGGCAATTCCCATTTCCATCCGCAAGAGGGAGACACACAATCCTATACAGTGCCTTGAAAATGTATTCACACCCCTTACCATTTTCCATATTTTTTTTATGTTACAACCAAAAAATGTAAAATTATTTTATTGGAATTTTATAGACCAACACAAAGTGGCACATAACTGTGAAGTGGAAGGAAAATGATAAATGGTTTTCACATTTTTTTTTACAGATAAATATGTGAAAAGTCTGGTGTGCATTTGTATTCACCCCCCCCCCCCCTGAGTTAATACTTTGTAGAACCGCCTTTCCCTGCAATTACAGCTGCAAGTCTTTTTGGGGATGTCTCTGCCAGCTTTGTAATAAATATAAAGTGCCAGCGCTTAGGATAAAGTAAGTTGACTAAAAATAATTACTATAATGGCTGCTGCTGATAAAAAAGGGGGTGTCTTTAAAAACAATAGAAAAAACGGTATATCAGCGCTGCTCAATGTGCTACATGTAAAAACAGATATTGTAATCATGTTAAAATCATATGTGCTCAAAAACTAATATATATGTGTAAAATTAATCCCATACATACAAAATAGCCCAATACAATAAATCAATACAATAATGATAAAGTGTCAATCCTTCAGTGATAATATCATAAATATCCTAAAATTACCAAACTGATATTATTTAACAAAAGTTCATATAATATTTCAAAGTGCTAGTCTCTATGCAAAAAATATATATCCACACAAAAGTGCTCAGTGCTTGCTTCGTGAAGAAAAAACATCCAAAAAATTCAAATCAAAATCAAAAACATCCAAAAAATTCAAATTCAAAATCAAAATTGTCAGTAGGTGCTCCCCTCTCGGCCCCCTACTCACCAGACAATATTGTCATATACGCCTTAAGGATTACTCCTCACTGAATAAGAACAGCAGACACCATCAAGCATCGGATCATATATCGGAGCAAACTCCAACCAGCACCATCCAGGATCAATATCCAAACTCGATACTCCGGTTGCCGGTTAATTCGGGTGGAATGCACGGATATTGTTTGGCGTCCCCGCGTGGTAACATAAAGGCTGTTTTATGACTATGATCCTGTAAGTGTATTTCTTTTAAACGTGTGGAATAAAAAGTTTGATATATTACACGATGATAGCTATCCTTTTTTTATAAAGTATCAGTGCTCCGTGAGATTTTCAAAGCTTGAGATATTTTTTTATAATCTAACCCTGCTTTAAACTTCTCCACAACTTTATCCCTGACCTGTCTGGTGTGTTCCTTGGCCTTCATGATGCTGTTTGTTCACTAAGGTTCTCTAACAAACCTCTGAGGACTTCACAGAACAGCTGTATTTATACTGAGATTAAATTACACACAGGTCAACTCTATTTACTAATTAGGTGACTTCTGAAGGCAATTGGTTCCACTAGATTTTAGTTAGGGGTATCAGAGTAAAGGAGGCTGAATGCAAATGCACGCAACACTTTTGAGATATTTAATTGTAAAAAAAATGTGAAAATCATTTTCCTTCCACTTCACAATTATCCCAATAAAATACATTTACGTTTTTGGTTGTAAATGACAAAATGTGGAAAATTTCCAAGGGGTATGAATACTTTTTCAGGGCACTGTAAATAACAGATTAGTGACATCAAACAATTCAACTTCAATTGACTTTATTAATAATCCACTTCACTTCAATAACGCTTTTGGTGGAATTTGTACAACGGTAAACACAAAGTACACTTTCATTGAAGTTAAAGAAGAATTCCAGATATGGCTATTTTATACATAGTTACATGATTTGCTTTATAAAGATAAAAGAGCTAGATCAGGGAAGTGGTCTCCAAACAATGGTCTGTGGGACCAATGTGTCCTTTGCTTGTCTTTATTTGTCCCTTGGGGCACTATTCCTCCCAGTGATACCAATGATGGGGCATTATTCCTCCTAGTGACACCAATGATGGACACTATTCCTCCCAGTGACACCAATGATGGGGCACTATTCCTTCCACTGATACCAATGATGGGGCACTATTCCTTCCACTGACACCAATGATGGGGCACTATTTCTTCCACTGATACCAATGATGGGGCACTATTCCTTCCACTGATACCAATGATGGGGCACTATTCCTCCCACTGACACCATTGATAGGGCACTATCCCCCCCCCCGACACCAGTGGTGGGGCACTATTCCTTACACTGACATCAACAGGGTGCTATTTCTCCCACTGACACCAATGATGGGGCACTATTCCTCCCACTGACACCAATGATGGGGCACTATTCCTCCCACTGACACCAATGATGGGACACTATTCCTCCCACTGACACCAATGATGAGGCACTATTCCTCCCACTGACTCCATTGATAGGGCACTATTCCCCCTCCCCCCGACACCAGTGATGGGCATTATTCCTTCCGCTGACATCAACAGGGTGCTATTTCTCCCACTGACACCAATGATGGGGCACTATTCCTCCCACTGATACCAATGATGGGGCACTATTCCTCCCACTGATACCAATGATGGGGCACTATTCCTCCCACTGATACCAATGATGGGGCACTATTTCTCCCACTGACACCAATGATGGGGTTCTATTCCTCCCACTGACACCATTGATAGGGCACTATCCCCCCCCCCGACACCAGTGGTGGGGCACTATTCCTTACACTGACATCAACAGGGTGCTATTTCTCCCACTGACACCAATGATGGGGCACTATTCCTCCCACTGATACCAATGATGGGGCACTATTCCTCCCACTGATACCAATGATGGGGCACTATTCCTTTCACTGATACCAATGATGGGACACTATTCCTCCCACTGACACCAATGATGGGACACTATGCCTCCCACTGACACCAATGATGGGGCTCTATTCCCTCCACTGACACCAATGATGGGACACTATTCCCCCCACTGACACCAATGATGGGACACTATCCCTCCCACTGATACCAATGATGGGGCACTATTCCTTCCACTGACACCAATGATGGGACACTATCCCTCCCACTGACACCAATGACGGGGCACTATTTCTCCCACTGACACCAATGATGGGGCTCTATTCCCTCCACTGACACCAATGATGGGACACTATTCCTTCCACTGACACCAATGATGGGGCTCTATTCCCTCCACTGACACCAATGATGGGACACTATCCCTCCCACTGACACCAATGATGGGGCACTATTCCTTCCACTGACACCAATGATGGGGCACTATTCCTTCCACTGACACCAATGATGGGGCACTATTCCTCCCACTGATACCAATGATGGGACACTATTCCTCCCACTGACACCAATGATGGGGCACTATTCCTTCCACTGACACCAATGATGGGGCACTATTCCTTCCACTGACACCAATGATGGGGCACTATTCCTCCCACTGATACCAATGATGGGACACTATTCCTCCCACTGATACCAATGATGGGACACTATTCCTTCTCTTACTGACCTCAGGCTCTATGTAATTTTTTTCATTCCCGTTGACCACAGTTCAGCTCCCCTAAAGTTTGAAGGAGAGTAAACGGGCCAATAAATGAACAATAAATAAATCTTTGGTCCATCCCTAAAGAACTACAATCCCCAGCAAGCCTTGTCAGTGACTCGTATTATGTTACCAGTGGGTGGATGTGAAATAAAACTCCTTTATATTTGGTTTGCAGTGTAGCCCAACCCTGATAGCACAGGACGGAGGTGTCAGTCATCCTCGGGGTTAGCTCGCTGTGCATTGCACAGTTTCCGGCTCTGAAGCTCCATAAACACAGAAGTGACTTCAGTGACAGATGGCGGAGATCTCACTTCTGTTCCTCACCCTGGGCTGCCTCTGCTGTAAGATTTCCAAGATTTAAAGACTATTTAGGTTGTTAATGCCAAATTTGCTTAATTAGCATTGAAGTCCTTCTCTGAAAACCTTAGAATAACAAGAGCTGCCATTACTGATGTCTTATTCTTATTCCTTGCAAATCTCCGGTCATTGCAAAACTTCTCCTTGAAAGGCCCTTACACATGTCTTATTATGAAAATACTAGTTGCCTGGCTGTCATAGTGATCCTCATGTTTTAGTATTTTGCGTCACACCCAGAAAAAGGGTCCATAGAAGTTTAATTTTACATCAACTTTATTTTTATTTGCTTTGACAGTCAATTTGTCAGTGACTCAGAAACCATTGTAGCCAAGAGGTCGCCAGAATAGCCAGGAAACGAGTATTTTTTAGAAGAATATCAGCAAAGGAATGTTTAGGGTAAGAAAAGGTTTGCATTACTGCTGACTATACCATTTTTGGGATGGGATGTAAAATAGTTTTTGCAGATCTGCAATCTAACATTCCAAGGAGCACATATACCATGGATGAGATTTTTTTTTTCTAATTTTTATTTTGCAGTAAAATTATTTTAATTAATTAATTTAGTCCCTCGTCAAGCTGCTTATGGAACATTTGTTTAAAAAAAAAAAAAATCTTTTTTTTTTTTTACTAATTAAAAGTGTGCTTTTTGGTGGTTTTATTGGGGTGGTTGGGATTATTTATTATATGATTCTTTTGATTGTTTGTTTATTTTTTTTCCTGCTATTTGTGTACTGTCAGTTTTTTTTTTTTTTTTTTTACCTTTTTTTAAAAATTCAATAAATTGTATTTTGTATTAAAAAAAAAAAATACAATAAAAAATCATAAGGCTAATCAATATATATATATATATATATATATATATATATTAATCAAAAGAACAGATCCAGGATTAAGATTCTGTTTCCCTTGGGCCATTTCAACCCTATATAACTCTGAATCACAATAGTAAAGAATTTCAGCTAATTTGAATTTGAAAATAAATTATAACGAAAACAAAAAATTAATTCATATTCATTCGTTTGATTTGGATGACATAATGCAAAGGTTTGGGCCTTTTGGTAATGTTTCAAGCATCCGAAATAATATAACGACATAACGAGTGCTCCAAACTGATTCAGAACCATTCATTTTTATTCTAGCGAGCGTAGCGTGAATATTCTAATTAGATTCTCTTATCATTTATTTAATTAGTATGTGTGTGTGGCCAAACAAGTAAAGGCAGTTGGGAATCATGCATATTACAGTTACAGACCCAAAGCAATGGCACAGGACACCACACACTGACAATCCGAATAGACAGGGTGAGAACTTTTCATCCATATCTGGTCAGTATTTCCAGAAGTAGCCAATTAATTTCAAATTATGGAAGCTGAGGGCTCTCAGGGGGCCTAGGGGCACTGCAGGTCACTATAAGAGGTTATGGCACCATGGAGGGCTGGTGGCTCTGCCACAGGCTGGGGGGGGGGGCACTGTGGGAGGTTGGCAATGTGGAGGCTGAGGACTGTTAGGGAGCCTGGGGCACTGTGGACCACTTTGGAAAAGGTGGGGAAAATGGAGGGCTGAAGACACTGCAGCTGAATGGGGACACTGGGAGGTTGGGGGGCATAGTTGAGGTTGAGGGCTCTCAGGGGGCCTGGGGGAACTGTGAGCCACTATAGGAGCTTGGAGCACTAGAAAGGGCTGGTAACTCTGCAAGCAGGCTGGAGGACACTGAGGGAGGTTGGAGGGCACAGTTGAGGTAGAGGGCTCTCAGGGGGCCTGGGGGAACTGTGAGCCACTATAGGAGGTTGGAGCGCTAGAAAGGGCTGGTAACTCTGCAAGCAGGCTGGAAGACACTGTGGGAGGTTGGGGGGCACAGTGGAGGTTGAGGGCTCTCAGGGGGGCTGGGGGCATTGTAAGTCAATATGGGAGGTTGGGACACTATGGAGAGCTGGTAGCTTTGCAGCCTGTTGGTTGCACTGTGGGGGGTTGGGGGCACTGTGAAGGGCGCAGGGGCACATTGAGCCACTGTGGAAGGTTGGGGCACCATGGAGAGCTGGAGACTATGCAGGAGACATGGGTACTGTGGGAGGCTGGGAGGGAACTGTGGAGGCTGAGGTCTCTCAGGTGGGCCTTGGGGCACTGTGGGCCACTATGGTAAGGTTAGGGGTACTATGGGAGCTGGGAGGCACTGTGGGCAGGTTAAAAGATCCACATCTGCAAAAGGGAGGCCACGACCCGACAGTGGCCCACAGCCTGGTGGTTGACAATCAACAAACATTATGAAGCAAATGGAAATCTTGTAACCCTTTTGTTGCTGTTCCTCTAGGTGTAAGCCTTGCAGTAGATGTGGTTCAGACCCCCCGTCTAATCTTGCCGGCGGTAGGGGAAAACGTGCACCTGAAATGCGTTCACGATGTCAGCGGCTTCCCCGTTAAACTCTGGTATCGTCAGATGAGATCTGGGCAGCCGATCATCTTGATTGGAAACAACTACAGGGAACAAGTTACTATGGAAGAAAGCTTTAAGGGAAGAAACTTCCAGATCAATTATAAGACAGAGACAGAGAGCATTCTGGTGGTGTCCAATGTGTCCGTCCAAGACAACGCCATCTACTACTGTGCTAGCAGCATACACATCGAGGCAGCAAGGGAGCAACACTGTATATAACTAGGGCCACCAAGACCCCCTCCTCTCCCTTCTGTACAGAGACATATAGAGCCGGTTATAAAAGAAACCACAAAGCTTCCTGATAGATGATATGGAATGTGCTCATAAGAAATTACCACTTCCTCATAAATAAACTGAGCTCCAGCCTTTCCATTAGTCTTTCACAGTTGTACCGGCTCCTCTCCTGGACTGAAGATGTTTACTTTGATTGTGCTGCACACTGTGAGTTTCTCACAAATAAAGTGCATTTTTATGAGTGCATATTTAGTATTGCAGCATTAAAGGATAAGTCCACCCTAACACTAAAATCCCTGCATCTATAGACCTCCATGACCTAACACTAACCTATCTAGCCCTGTAAAGAAGAAATCAGTATACTTACCTTTTTTGAAGACGATCAGACCCGATTCCACGCTGAGCTATCAGCCACGGCTTCGATGTGGAGGTGGGTGCAGAGGACACAGCCGACAACAGAAGCCCCATAGTAACTCTATGGGTGACGTCACTTCCCATTCATTTCACAGCCATTGTCCTCTGCAGAGCTTCCGCCGCTGGAGATCGGGTCGGATCGGCTTTACAGAAGGTGTATATATATATATATATATATATACTGATTTCTTCTTACAGGGCTAGATAGGTTAGTCTTAGATCGAAGAGGTCTATAGATGCAGAGATTTTAGTTTTAGGGTGGACTTATCCTTTAAAGCAGGGGTGGGGAACCTACGGTTCGGGGACCGTATGCGGCCCCCAAAGTCATTTGGTCCAGGCCCCCTGTGCAGCTGAGTCTGTGATATGTCAGAACAGAGCGATGCTTCCTGTATAGTTCCTGCTTTCTTTAGACAGTCTGAGTGAGTCACAGGCGGAGAGATATCAAATGCACTCCGCCTGTGACAAATACAGGAAACATCATCTCTTCCTCCAGCATGGCGCTGCTACACTTCTCCTAGCCAGCATTTCCCGCCAGCAGCACACACAGAAGTACCAGCCAGAACCAGTATTACCAGCCAGAGCCAGCAGTACTCACAGCAGTAGCAGCCAGAGCCAACAGTACTCACAACAGTACCAGCCAGAGCCAGCAGTAACCACAGCAGTACCAGCCAAAAATGGCAGTACCCACAGCAGTACCAGCCAGAGCCAGCAGTACCTACTACAGCAGTACCAGCCAGAGCCAGCAGTACCCACAGCAGAGCCAGCAGTACCAGCCAGAGCCAGCAGTACCAGCCAGAGCCAGCAATGCCCACAGCAGTACCAGCCTGAGTCAGCTGTACCAGCCAGCTGTACCCACCAGCAGTACCAACCAGTAGTACCCCCCCCCCCCCCAGCAGTTCTTTTCAAAACGTACTACCACAAAATTCAACTGCGCTCCAGACTGACCGACGCAAACCTGGAAAACCAGTTGCGAGTAGCAACATCATCAATACCAGCTAACATCACACACCTCACCAAAGAGAAGCAGTTGCAGCCATCACATTAGGGGTGAGTTAATTAAATGTTTGACCAAATATAACAGGCTAATTTTTAAGTTGATAATTTTGTACGGCCCCCCAAATGATTTTATAAATACCCAAATGGCCCCCAAAAGTTCCCCACCCCTGCTTTAAAGCATTAAACCTACATTTAAAAAAGTTAAAGGTCACGTTTAGAAATACTAATTGTGCCGAAGCGATATGCTGAAAAATGTATCTTTTGCCTTGAAATTATTCTGAAAAATAGCACTGCACTTCTTGGTAATGTGGGGGTGTCTAGGCATTCCTGTTCTCTAGCCTCATAGCTGTATATCTGCAGTGTGAGATCCAAGGCACTGCTGCCTCTCACTACTAATCTTATTTTGATTTGGAGTGAGATTGGGTGAAATAATTTCTGTGCTCCTCTTTGTTCTAATTGCTGAAGGCTGTGACCTGAGGAAGCAAAGCCCTGCCTCTGCCAAGATGGCCACCTCCACACTCAGATACAGTGCAGAACAGGGAATGGTAAGTCACTAATGAGGAAAGATGAGATGCAGGGAGATCACAGCCAATACTGGTGACTAGCCCTTTGCCCTCAAAACCTTTTTTATTTGGCTCTTCCTTTTTACAAGCTTAACCGCTTAACGACCGCCTGCTGCAGTTATACTGCGGCAGGCAGCCGCTCCTGTGCGAATCTCCTCAGGTATATGTTGGTCGCGCACCTGCAGCTCTCGCCCCAGCTCATCAGCGGGGATCCTGATGCACGGGGCAGGCGGCTCCGATTGCTGCCTGACACCCGCTATCGCTCCCCACTGAGAGAGAAGGACGGTCGGCTGTTGTAAACACAGCTGCCCGTTCTTCTCTCTGGAATGATCACAGAGCCCATGTGATCCGTCTATATAAGATCACATGTCTCTATGGTCATTCCACAAGCCACGCCCCCCCCCCCCCAGTTAGAAACATGCCCATAGGCTCACATTTAACCCCTTAATCACTTACTGTGTTAACCCCTTCCCTGCCAGTGTCATTATTACAGTAACAGTGCATATTTTTGGCACTGATTACTGAAGTAATGTCACTGGTCCCCCCAAAAGTTTCAAAAATGTCAGTCAGGGGTCAGATCTGTCCGCCGCAATGTCGCAGTCCCGCAAAAGATCGCAGATCGCCGCCATTAATAGTAAAATAAAACAAAAACAATAAAAATGACATAAATCTTTCCCGTAGTTAGTAGATGCGATAACTTTTGCGTAAACCAATCATCAAAATACACTTATTGTGATTTTTTTTTTACCAAAAATATGTAGCAGAATACAAATTGGTGTAAACTGATAAAAAACAAAAATCGATTTTTAATTTTTTTTTATTGGGAATGTTTTAAAACAGAAAGTAGAAAATATTGGTGTTTTTTCAAAATTGACGCTCTTTTTTTGTTTATAACGCAAAAACGAAAAACTGCAGAGGTGATCAAATACCACCAAAAGAAAGCTCTATTTGAGGGGGAAAAAGAACATCAATTGTATTTGGGTATGGCATCGCGCGATCAGGCAATTGTCAGTTAAATCAATGCAGTGCCGAATCGCAAAAAATGGCCTGGTCATTAAGGGGGTAAAACCTCCCGGAGCTGAAGTGGTAAAGTATGTAAAAGCTCACGGCAACTCACTCTTGCATAGCCTTTCTAAACCCTTTCAGCACAGGAACCCTTGAAATAACTTTCCGTTCTCAGGGAAAAAATTACTACATATCTACAACTCCTGATACATTAGTGTGATGGTCAGTGGGAGAACGCTCCTTACACTTGTGGTCACTGGGAACAATTACTCTTTACAGATAACTAAAAAAGATCAATGGTGTCAGTGGAAACTTATCTGAGAGGCAGAAATTGCTCATTGGTAGGGAAAGTTGGACTCTCGCACTATCGCTATGGTGGAAAGTAACAGCCCAAAACAGCCGGCAAACAGTAATATAGCAAAACCCAAGCTAATGTAGTGTATGAAAGAAATTGTGTGAAAGGTGCTGCGCTGTGGAACTGGTAATGTACAAATAGCAATAAATGAACATATAGTAAAACTCAATGATGAAAGTCAAAAACAAAAATCCAATATCTAATAACTCCTACTAAAGTAATAGTGAAAAACAAATGTGTGACTCAAATGAATACAAATAAGCATAGTAAAACAAAATAAATACAGTTAAGCATACAGAAAAATGACATGCAAGTAGTCATATATAAAAGCGGGTCCTTCACCATGTGACAAACATTAATAATTGATAAGGTAAGTCCAGACTGGTGAATGCATAAAACTACTGTGCAATCATAAAGTGACTTCAGCTTGAATAGTGGATCTTCAGTGCAATCAAAAGGTGACTTCAACACAAAATATGTGAATCTTCCGTGAAAATGACAACTTTGTGTTCACAGGCCGCTCACCTTACTGCTGTAAGGTAACAGCAATAAATGTAATCTTTCTGTGCTACTCCTTCACTCCCAGCACATCTAGGGTTAAAGATGTTTCTTCTATGTTCCTCCTCCTTTAACCACTTTACCACCGGAGGATTTTGCTGTCTTACGTCTGGGCCACTTTTTGCGATTCGGCGCTGTGCGAAGTTAATGGACAATTGCGCGGTCGTGCGACACTGTACCCAAACAAAATGTACGTCCTTTTTTTCCCACACAAACAGAGCTTTCTTTTGGTGGTATTTGATCACCTGGGCGATTTTTACTTTTTGCGCTATAAACAAAAAAATAGCGTTTATTTTGAAAAAATAACAATATTTTTAACATTTTTTTATATGAAATTCCCCCCCCCAAATAAATGTAAAAATCTAAATTTTTTTACATTTTTGGCCAATTTGTTTTCTGCTACCTATGTTTGGTAAAAAAAAATCACAATAAGTGTATTTTGATTGGTTTGCGCAAAAGTTATTGCGTTTACTAACTAAGGGAAAGATTTCTGTCATTTTTGGTGGTTTTTTTTTTAACGAGTAATGGCGGCGATCTGCAATTTTTTTTGCTGGACTGAGACATTGCGGCGGACAGATCGGACCCTTGACTGACATTTTTGACACTTTTGGGGGTACCAGTTACATTACTGCAGTAATCAGTGCTATGTATATGCACTGTTACTGTAAAAATGACACTGGCAGGGAAGGGGATAATTTTATTGGAGAGGGAGGGGTTAATGTATGCCTGGTGCTTACTAACGTGTGTGGGGGAGGTGACTGAGTGAGCTATGCTGAACACTGCGATCTGTCACTCCCTGTCACTGTCACTTAGGAGATCCGCCCGCTCTGTTTACACAAGCGGGCGGATCTCCAAACTAGATTCCCCGACGATCGGGGAAGAGCAGCGGCGATCGCCGCCGCTCCTCCCCTGGCCCGACTCCCGATGTGACTACAGGGGGAGGAGTCTAGCGACATAGTATTACGTCGCTAGACGATAACGAGCCACATTGCTGCAGTAGCAGCAATGTGAGCAGACGTTAAGTGGTTAATCTCTAGTTGGCTCCATATTATATGTAGATAAGAAAATTAAGCTCCAGAACGTGATATTGTTTGATCAATTTTAATAAAAGATAGCAGGGTACTCACTTTAAAAAAACATTCAATGTGTATTACATCCACAAGCGCCGAGCTCGTCCATACATCTCTTCCGGTAAGCCGGTGCCCTACGCGTTACGTCACAACACCATGTGACTTCATCAGGAGATCAGAAATTGCTCATTCCTCAAGGAATGCCTAGCAACTTCTAGAGAAACCCTAGAGTTCCATGAAGCCCTAACTGAGGAACTCTGATCTAAAATGCAGAAAATGCAAATGTTAATATACAATGGCAAACTTCACATTAGAAGCTCCATTTAACATCATAGTTCCTCATCACACCAGGGGTCTCCCCATCACATCGGAGCCCCACCTTTAACATCAGGGTTCTCCCTTCAGGTCAGAGGCTGCCATGACATCAAAGTTCCCCCTATATATCAGAGGTTCCCCCTTCGCCAGAGAGTCCTCCGACCAGAGTCACATGTCCCCATGACATAGGAGTCCCCCTTATTCATAAGAGCCCCTATTACATCACTGCACCCCCTTGACAGATTGCCCCACATCACATCAGAGTCTCCCCATCACTACAGAGTCCCCCCTGGATCACAAGTCCTTTCATCCATCTCTGGTCCAGGGCAAACTGAGTCTCATGCTTGCTGCACCTTGGAGGAACTCAAAGGGCACCCTGGTTGAGAAACAATGGTCTAAGAAAATCACTGGACAGGTTGGGCTCTTGACTGCACACATGTTAAAGTGGTTGTAAAGGGAAAACATTTTTTAACCACTTGCCTACTGGACACTTTCACCCCCTTCCTGCCCAGGCCAATTTTCACCTTTTGCACTGTTACACTTTGAATGACAATTGCACGGTCATGCAGCACTGTACCCAAACAACATTTTGCTCATGCTCATTGCTCTTTTTGAGACAGATAGAGCTTTCTTTTGGTGGTATTTAACCGGTTGCCGACCGCCGCACGACTATATACTGCGGCGGTCAGCCCCGGCCAGGCAGAGTGACATATCGGTACGTCACTCGCCTGTCACTGACTTGCGAGCCTATCGCGGGCGGGCGCGTGCCCGCCGCGGCGCGCGCCCGCCGCGGCTCGTTCACAGACAAGTCAGTGCGTGTGACCGGCGGACTCGATGTCCGCCAGTCACACTGCGATCGCTCCTGTGAAGGGAGAAAGACAGAGCAGCTTGTGTAAACAAGCTGCCTGTCAGTTCTCCCTGTGTAAAAGTGAAGATCTGTCCGTTCTACTATGTAGAACGGTTGATCTTTGCTTTTACACCAATAGGAATGTCCCTACACAGTTAGAATCACGCCCCTAGGACACACTTAACCCCTCCCTGTCCAATAAAGTTAACCCCTTCCCTGCCAGTGTCATTTTTGCAGTAACAGTGCATATGTATAGCACTGATTACTGCAGTAATGTCACTGGTACCCCCAAAAGTGTCAAAAATGTCAGTCAAGGGTCCGATCTGTCCGCCGCAATGTCGCAGTACCGAAAAAAAAATCGCAGATCGCCGCCATTACGCGTTAAAAAAAAAAACACCAAAAATGACAAAAATCTTTCCCTTTGTTAGTAAACGCGATAACTTTTGCGCAAACCAATAAAAATACGCTTTTTGTGATTTTTTTTACCAAACATAGGTAGCATAAAACAAATTGGCCGAAAAATGTTAAAAAATTTTGATTTTTACTTTTTTTTTTGGGGAATTTCATATAAAAAAATGTGAAAAATATTGTTATTTTTGCAAAATTTACGCTCTTTTTTTGTTTATAGCGCGTGATCAAAAAATCGCACAGGTGATCAAATACCACCAAAAGAAAGCTCTGTTTGTGGGAAAAAAAGGACGTCAAATTCGTTTAGGTACAGCGTCGCACGACCGCGCAATTGTCCGTTAAAGTCACGCAGTAAAAAATCACAAAAAAAACCCTGGTCCTTTAGCAGCCAAATCCTCCGGGGCTTAAGTGGTTAATTACCACTTGGGGTGTTTATTTTTTACTAAACAAAGGAAAAAAAACAGAACATTTTGAAAAAATAAGTTTCTGTTCTAAAATTTTGGTAATAAGTATTTTTTCTCGTTCACTGATGTGCGTTGATGAGCCCGCACTGATGGGCACTGATAAGTGGCACTGTTAGGTGGCACTGACGGGCACGGATAGGCGCCACAAATAGGCATCACTGATTGGCACTGAGAGGCAACCCTGATGGGCACTGATTGGCAAGACTGGCAGCACTGGTGGACACAGATTGGCAGCACTAGTTGTTACTGATTCATAGCACTGGTGGGCACTGTTGGGGCTTTACTTAAAATCCGGGCACTTATGATCAGTGCCCTGATTATCAGTATATATATGTCCCCTGTGTGGATTTGCCAGTTATCGGTTCTCCTCTCTACACACCCTGTCAGCGTGAGGAGAGGAATGCCGATAACCAGCAAATCCTGTTTACACTGTGATCAGCTATGGTTGGACACAGCTGATAACATGGTAAAGAGCCGGTCTGATCCCAAAAACACAGTGATCACAGACCCTTATGGATGTGTGCCGCAGGGGGCGCACAGGAAACGCGATCACGGGAGGGCGTCACTTGACGCCCTCCCTGCAATGTGTGATTGCGCTGTAGCCGTCATCCGTTTATAACAGCTTTGATTCTAAACAGGTAATAAGATAAATAGCCCCTACAAATTTACAGAGGCGTCACTGATAATATTGATCTTAACCACTTGCCGACCGCCGCAAGTACATATACTGCGGCGGTCAGCCCCGTGCAGGCAAAGTGACGTACTGGTACGTCACTCGCCTGTGAGCCAATAGGGGGCGAGCGCGCGCCCCCGGAGGCGCGCTCCCGTCCCCGCTCGTTCATGTCGATGTCCGCCGGTCACTCGCGATCGTCAGTTACAGAGGGAGAAAGGCAGGCGGCTAATGTAAACAAAGCCGCCTGTCATTCTCCCTTGTGTAACAGCAGAGATCATACGGTCCTGCTATGTAGGACCGTAGATCTCTGCTGTTACATGAACAGCCACATCCCTGCACAGTTAGAAACACGCCCCTAGGGACACACTTAACACCTCGACACACTTAACCCCTCCTTCTCCAATAAAGTTAACCCTTTCCCTGGCAGTGTCATTTTTACAGTAACAGTGCATATGTATAGCACTGATTACTGTAGTAATGTCACTGGTACCCCCAAAAGTGTAAAAAATGTCAGTCAAGGGTCTGATCTGTCCGCCACAATGTCGCAGTCCCGCAAAAAAAATCGCAGATCGCCGCCATTACTCGTTTAAAAAAGAACAACAAAAATTACAAAAATCTTTCCCGTAGTTAGTAAACGCAATAACTTTTGCGCAAACCAATCAAAATACGCTTATTGCAATTTTTTTTACCAAACATATGTAGCAGAAAACAAATTGGCCAAAAATGTTAAAAAATTTTGATTTTTACTTTTTTTTTGGGGGGAATTTCATATAAAAATGTGAAAAATATTGTTATTTTTTCAAAATTTATGCTCTTTTTTTGTTTATAGCGCATGATCAAAAAATCGCACAGGTGATCAAATACCACCAAAAGAAAGCTCTGTTTGTGGGGAAAAAAAGGACGTCAAATTCGTTTAGGTACAGTGTCGCATGACCGTGCAATTGTCCGTTAAATTCATGCAGTGCCGAATTGCAAAATAGGGCCTGGTCAGGAAGGGGGTAAAATCTTCCGGGGCTTACGTGGTTAAGCAAAAGTGTCAACAAATAGAGACTAATACATTGCTGGGGTAGATTCCTTTTTGTTTGCCATTATAAAACATTCCTTCGAGAAGAGCAGGGTTGTCAAACTCAATTTCATTGCGGGCCGCATCAGCATTATGGTTGCCCTCAAAGGGCCGGTAATATCTGTAAGATTAGATGTCCAGAGCACCCCACACAACCTTACACCCTTACATGGGATGTCAAGAACCCCCCCATCATCAGAAGTCAAGAGTCACACACCCTTCCTTAAATCACAATGCACCCCCTTACCTTGTGCTGCTGCCAAGAAGGAGATGCGGGTGGATTTGGGAAGACGTGCAGGGTCTGGACGAGCTGGAGTCAGCTTCCAGAGTCTGCTGAATGCTGAGACCAGGGGAGGCAAAGGCAAGGTGGTGTTGCGGCTGCACAGAGAGGTGAAGGATCTGCAGGAGGAGTTCTGCCCTCCTCTCTGCTGCGGACTGTTGAGAAGGGGGGGGGTTGGGCAAAGAGGAGCCTTTCTGCAGCTGCAAAGAGGAGTGCAGGATCTGGCAAAGGAGTTCTGTCCTCTCTGCTGCCGACTACATAGACAAAGTGGGGGCAGAGACAAGGGGGGTGCTGCAGCTGCAGGAGAGGTGCGAGGGCCACATGAAATGGCCTGGGGGGCCGCATTCAGCCCGCGGGCCTTGTGTTTGACACATGTCTGAACCCTGCAATCTGACCCTGCCTGTCACTTAGGAGATCCGCCCGCTTTGTTTACACAAGGGGGCGGATTTCCACACTCGATTCCCCGACGATCGGGGAAGAGCGGCGGTGATCACCGCCGCTCCTCCCCTGGCCTGACTCACGCTGTAACTGAATACAGCGGGAGCGAGCCTCCGGCGGCGTGCGCACGCCGCCAAGATAGGGGAATGTCCGGTGACATAGGTCTACGTCGCCAGACGATAACGAGCCACTTTGCCGCAGTACAGTCAACGTGAC
Source organism: Pelophylax lessonae (assembly GCF_965119305.1). Lineage (NCBI taxonomy): Eukaryota > Metazoa > Chordata > Amphibia > Anura > Ranidae > Pelophylax > Pelophylax lessonae. The sequence goes on along the minus strand of NC_138776.1, from coordinate 35,710,628 downwards.
TGGTCGGCAAGTGGTTAAATTAGCTAAGCCACATACTAACATTCACGTTCCAAGAGAATTTACTCTTAGCTTAGTGAATGAGGTGGCGCTGACTTCCATCATCCAAGCATGTACAAGAAAAATACTTTTTTATTTTCCTTGTTTGGACTGGATATTCTTTCCAAAGTGCAATTTCACCACCTTTACTAAGCCAAAGGAAAATTCCCTTACAAAGTGAACAGCTTATTTTTCTTTAGTAAATTACCCCATGTTATACCAACCCACAACCCTTCCCCAGCACTATCAGCACTCTACCCAATCCACAACCAATTTAGCCATTCATGGGGAAATTGCAATACGTATGAGAAGGCTTTTCTCAACCCACTTATTATTCTTAGCTTTTTAGTGAATACCTTCCAGCCTTGAAAACCACAAAAATAACACTGTGGGGTTGATTTACCAAAGTTTAAGGCTGGATTCACACTTTTGTAAATTGGATGGGGGTTTCCCCGCATCCAATACGCATGTCAGGAGATTGTGAGTGACCGTCTCTCTATGAAGCCGGTTTACATATCTCCAGAGCGCCTCTTGAGCGGATTGCACAGGAGTCCTGTGCATCTTCTGGTCCACTTAAGGTCTGAATTCAGCCAAAAATTCGGACTCAATTCAGACCTGAAACGGTCAACAGGGACGCACCGGACCCCTGCTGTGAGCCACTCCGTGTGGCAGTGTGAATCCGGCCTTAAGGAAAATTTCACTTTTCAAAGTAATACGGCCAGCACAGTAAATGGGGTAAACCTATGCTGTCTTCCATCATCCAATCATATGCAAGAAAAATGCTGTTATTTTCCTTGCATGAGATTGGGTAATCATTGCAAAGTGGAATTTCACTACGTTCATTAAGCTTAACCACTTGCCGACCGCCGCAAGTACATATACTGCGGCAGTCAGCCCCGTGCAGGTAAAGTGACGCATGGGTACGTCAATCGCCTTCGAGCCAATAGCGGGCGAGCGCGCGCCGCCGGAGGCGCGCTCCCACCCCCACTCGTTCACTGGGATCCCCGCGTGTGTGACTGGTGGGCTCGATGTCCGCCGGCCACTCGCGATCATCCGGTACAGAGGGAGAAAGGCAGGCGGCTACTGCAAACAAAGCCACCTGTCATTCTCCCTTGTGTAAGTGCAGAGATCATATGATCCTGCATAGCAGGATCGTATATCTCTGTAGTTACACAAACAGCCACATCCCATAACAGTTTGAAGCATGCCCCTAGGGACACATAATACTACAGTAATCAGTGTATAGCACTGATTACTGTAGTAATGTCACTGCTACCCCCAAAAGTGTAAAAAAAGTCAGTCAAGGGTCCGATCTGTCCGCCGCAATGTCGCAGTCCCGCAAAAAAAATCGCAGATCGCCGCCATTACTCGAACTCATTTTACTCATTACTAAAAAAAAAACAATAAAAATGACAAAAATCTTTCGCAATAACTTTTGCGCAAACCAATCAAAATACGCTTATTGTGATTTTTGCATTTTTTTGTGGGGAATTTCATATAAAAAAAAGAGAAAAATATTGTTATTTTTGCAAAATTGACGCTCTTTTTTTGTTTATAGCGCATGATCAAAATATCACACAAGTGATCAAATACCACCAAAAGAAAGCTCTGTTTGTGGTAAAAAAAGGACGTCAAATTTGTTTAGGTACAGCGTCGCAATTGTCCGTTAAAGTCACGCAGTGCCGAATCTCAAAATAGGGCCTGGTCAGGAAGAGGGTAAAATCTTCCGGGGCTTAAGTGGTTAAGGGCTAATTCCCTTGCAAAGTGCAACTTTGCTTGCAAAGGGGACGGCCAATTTGCCTTTAGTAAATCAACCCATATGGCTGGCAAATTCGAAATCATTTTTTATTTACAGTTTTTTCATAGCCTGTAGGCGGAGCTGTGCATGTGTAATGTGTTATTATGTGACTCTCATTCAGTGACATTTCCTGTTCAACTATCAGTCTTTGTCTTCAGATTACAATCATTGAGCTTGAAGATGATACGGATTCTGCATTGCCTCCTATTCATCTGCTGCTTGCCTTGTAAGTGACAAAATTCATTTGTAACTCTTTATTGATGACAAAAGATGCTGCTTGTAATTTCATTCCTATTTTTTTACATTTTTTTGCAAATATTTTTCTAATTCTCAATTCCTAATGTGCAATGTCATGTATATAGTTCATATAGCATCATGTGTGTTTGTAATTTTACTCTAAAGTTGCTAATTACACTCCCTGGCCAAAAAAAAAAAGTCGCCACCAAAAAAAAAAGGTCACACACGTTGGACCACCTTTAGCTTTGATTACGGCACGCATTCGCTGTGGCATTGTTTCAATAAGCTTCTGCAATGTCACAAGATTTATTTCCGTCCAGTGTTGCATTCATTTTTCACCAAGATCTTGTATTGATAATGGGAGAGTCGGAGCACTGCGCAAAGCCTTCTCCAGCACATCCCAAAGATTCTCAATGGGGTTAGGTTCTGGACTCTTTGGTGGCCAATCCATGTGTGACAATGATGTCTCATGATCCCTGAATCACTCTTTCAAAATTTGAGCCCGATTAATCCTGGCATTGTCATCTTGGAATATGCCCGTGCCATCAGGGAAGAAACAATCCATTGATGGAATAACCTGCTCATTCAGTATATTCAGGTAGTCAGCTGACCTCATTCTTTGGGCAGGCACATGCAGTAACTATCCAATAGGATTCAATAGGATAGGTACTGCATGCTTAGTTTAGTTAGTTCCTTAGTTAATTCCAGGTGGCGACTTAATTTTTTTGGCCAGGCAGTGTACTATATTAACCACTTAAGCACCGGTAGATTTTAACCCCTTCCTGACCAGGGCCTATTTTGCGATTCGGCACTGCTTGATTTTAACAGACAATTGCGTGGACGTGCGACGCTGTACCCAAACGAAATTGACGTCCTTTTTTTCCCACAAACAGAGCTTTCTTTTGGCGGTATTTGATCACCCGTGCGATTTTTTGATCATGCGCTATAAACAAAAAAACAGTGTCAATTTTGCAAAAATAACAATATTTTTCAAATTTTTTTTATATGAAATTCCCCAAAAAAATGTAAAAATCAAAATGTTTTAACATTTTCGGCCAATTTGTTTTATGCTACATATGTTTGGTAAAATAAAATTGCAAAAAGCGTATTTTGATTGGTTTGTGCAAAAGTTTTCGCGTTTACTAACAAAGGGAAAGATTTTTGTCATTTTTGTTGTTTTTTTAACGCGTAATGGCGGCGATCTGCGATTTTTTTTTGCAGTACTGCGACATTGCGGCGGACAGATCGGACCCTTGACTGACATTTTTGACACTTTTGGGGTTACCAGTGACATTTCTACAGTAATCAGTGCTATACATATGCACTGTTACTGTAAAATTACACTGGCAGTGAAAGGGTTAACTTTTTTTTGAGAGGGAGGGGTTATGTGTGTCCCTAGGGGCGTGATTCTAACTGTGATTGGCTGTGGCTTGAGGTGTAGGAACAGTGATCAATGGTCCTAAATAGTAGAACCGTATGATCACTGTTTCTACACAGGGGAGAATGACAGGCGGCTTGTTTACATTAGCCGCCTGCCTTTCTCCCTCTGCACCGACGATCGCGAGTGACCGGTGGACATCGGGTCCGCCGGTCACAGGCGCGGGGGGGGTCTGTGACCGCGCGGGAGCGGGAGCGCGCCTCCGGGGGCGCCCGCTCGCTCCCTAGACCCTCACAGGCTAGCGACGTAGTACTACGTCGCTCTGCCTGTGAGGGGCTGACTGCCGACGTAAATAGTCATGCGGCAGTCGGCAAGTGGTTAAAGTAGCACAACATTTTCTAGTATTTCTTTTGAAATAGCACCCTTGAGTATACCTGGTGATTATCAATTTTGACACAACCATTGAACAATCTCGTCATGTATGGACATAGGACAAAAGGATCTGACCACCATACCGTGCTATGGGCTACACATATCAGACTAAAAAAATATCCAGGGGCACTGGTATGCTGAGCTAAAATAGTATACAAATTATTATAATATTCCTGCAGAGGATCTCACAATAATATATAAAACAATTGTGGTATTTTAACATAGGTGCAATCCAGGTACTTTCTAGCATAGAAACATAAAAGAGTGACAGCAGAAAAAAGACCAAGTGGTCCATTTAGACTCTCCTTGTTTTTTTCCTGAGTACAGATCTATGTTTATCCCAAGCATGTTTGAATCTGCTTGTTGTTGACTGACTCACTACCTCTTCTGGAAGTCTATTCCATGCATTAACTACTCTTCTGGTAAAACAATACTTTCTAAGATCAGTTATGAACTTTCCTCTTGCTAGTTTGAAGTAATGCCCCCCGTGTTCTAGATATTAGTTTTATATTAAAAAATCTTTCCCTCCTGAACCTGAATGCCCTGCTAGTTTAAAGCGGAGTTCCAGCCATTTACTCACCTGTCCAACGGTCCAGCGATGCGGCCGCCGGAAGCCTCGATCCTCTCCCTCGGCGCCGGCATCACTGCTGTGGGCACCCGGCTGTTACAGTTTGCGGCTTCACAGCCGGGTACCCACTGCGCATGCGCGAGTCGCGCTGCGCGCCGTGATTGGCTGGCAATCTTCTGGGACCTCTGACGTGTCCCAGAAGATTGCAGGGAGGGAGGGGTAGAGGAGAACTTCTTGGTCTTGTGTTCATGATCTAAGCTACATATTGAAAATAATTCCCTCTTGAACTTCATTCAAACTCTTTATAGAAACATAGAAACATAAAATGTGTCGGCAGATAAGAACCATTTGGCCCATCTAGTCTGCCCAATATATCTGAATCCTATGAATAGTCCCTGGCCCTATCTTATATGAAGGATAGCCTTATGCCTATCCCATGCATGCTTAAACTCCTTCACTGTATTTGCAGATCTAAAAGTTTCAGTCATGTCCCCCCTTTCCCTTCTTTTCTTCAGACTGTTTATATTAGGTTCCTGTAGTCTCTCATTATGCGTTTTCTCCCTCAGACCATTAACTATTTTTGTTGCCTGTCTCTGAACTTGATCTATCTTATCAATATATTTTTGTAAGTGAGGTCTCCAGAACTGGACACACTATTTTAAATAAGATTTAACTAAAGATCTGTATAGGGGAATCAAGACCTCCTTCCTCATGCGTGTGATCCCTCTAGTGATTAGGGATGATCGAACTTTTGAAAAGTTCGGTTCGACCAGAACACACAAATTTCCCGAAAGTTCGGTTCGGATTCCAGAACCCCATTGAAATCAATAGGACCCGAACTTCGGGAATCAAAAAACACAATTTTTAAGCCCTAAAACCTAATAAATGCCCCTAAAAAGTGCCTAGGGTTCTGGGTCATGCCCCAGGGACTATGAATCAGGAAAAAAAAAAGTTCTTAAAAATTGTCGTTTTTGATAGAGAGACAATTATTGAAAAAATTATTGAAAAAAAAAAATGAGATGCAGGGTCATTGGTGTCAGTTATAGGAACCACCGTACAATGTCACCACCACATGGCACTACACAAACAAAGACTTTTGAAGGACTCTGTTCTTGCTTAGTTGGATGTTTTGGATTATTTATGCAATTTATGCACTTTATTTATTTGCACTTTATGAAAGGAGGGTAACACCATCCCTGCGCTACTGAAATTCTAAAAAAGATAATCTGGTTTTTTTTTGTGATGAATTTTAATTTATGTATAGTTGTCACCGAGGCTTTATCAGAGTCAGGTCACCCTAAACTACGGTCACCCTGACATGACAGAGTGGAGTCACCCTGGCATGGCAGAGTCAGGTCACCCTAAACTACGGTCACCCTGACATGGCAGAGTGGGGTCACCCTGGCATGGCATAGTCAGGTCACCCTAAACTACGGTCACCCTGACATTACAGAGTGGGGTCACCCTGGCATGGCAGAGTCAGGTCACCCTAAACTCTGGTCCCTCTGACATGACAGAGTGGGCTCACCCTGATATGGCAGAGTCAGGTCACCCTAAACTACAGTCACCCTGACATGGCAGAGTGGGGTCACCCTGACATGGCAGAGTCAGGTCACCCTAAACTAGGGTCACCCTGACATGGCAGAGTGGGGTCACCATGTGCTTCCTGTAAGGGGGTGTGGTATTTTGCACAATAGCTGACTAGCAAGCACGTATACCTGCTGTAGATATATCAGCAGTGCAATGTGCTCACTAGACGGAACCCTGACACTTAAATGTATCCCTGCAAAAACTAGATTATTGAATCTAACTATAGTGGTATATAGTACCCTAACTACACTGCATATCCCTTTCCTCACACTAAAAGAACAGCTCCATACAGCAGAAGATAATTGCAAAATGACACTGGAGCTTTACAAGCAGCAGGAGAAACACAAATGCTTCCACTCTCTTCAAAAGCCTCTGTATTACAGTGCTAGAGGTTAGGCGGGGCTATGTTATATACTGGGGGGGCGTATTCACTCCTGATTGGCCTCTGGGCCCCGTAGTCACTCCAATCACATTCCTAGCAGACTCCTGCCCCCTCATTGGCTTTTACTGATGTTTCTGGGCCAATCACGGGCTTTTAAAGCCCACTTCCTGTCCCATTGCATCTTGGGCGGTTCTGGTGACCGAATTCCGAACTTTTACCGCAAAAAAGTTTGGAATTCGGCCGAATTTCAAACACCCAATGTTCGGGTCGAACCGATGGTCGACCCGAACCGTTCGATCATCCCTACTAGTGATGACTAAAGATCTATATAGATTAATCAGAACCTCCTTCCTACTGCTGGTGACCCCTCTAGTTATCTAAAGATATACAGTATATAGAGGAATCAGGACCTCCTTCCTCCTGCTGGTGATCCCTCTAGAGATATAAAGATCTATATAGAGGAATCAGGAGCCCCTTCCTCCTGCTGGAGATTCCTCTAGTGATGTGAAGATCTATATAGAGGAATCAAGACCTCTTTCCTCCTGCTGGTGACCCCTCTAGAGATATAAAAATCTATATAGAGGAATCAGGAGCCCCTTCCTCCTGCTGGAGATTCCTCTAGTGATGTGAAGATCTATATAGAGGAATCAAGACCTCTTTCCTCCTGCTGGTGACCCCTCTAGAGATATAAAGATCTATATAGAGGAATCAGGACCTCTTTCCTCCTGCTGGAGATCCTTCTAGTGATATAAAGATCTATATAGAGAAATCAGGACCTCCTTCCTCCTGCTGGAGATCCTTCTAGTGATATAAAGATCTATATAGAGGAATCAGGACCTCCTTCCTCCTGCTGATGATCCCTCCAGTGATATAAAGATCTATATAGAGGAATCCAGACCTCCTTCCTACTGCTGGTGATTCCTCTAGAGATATAAAGATCTATATAGAGGATTTAGGACCTCCTTCCTCCTGCTGGTGATCCCTCTAGTGATATAAAGATCTATATAGAGGAATCCAGACCTCCTTCCTACTGCTGGTGATCCCTCTAGTGATAACTTTAGATCTATATAAAGGATTTAGGACTAGTGTTGAGCGAACACGGACTGTATTATTCGTGTTCGTACCGAATAATTGGATTTTTTTTACCCGAACACGGACACGGACACTTTACTGTATGTTCGGGTAAAAATCCGTGTTCGGTCGTTTTATTTCCGGGTTTTGCATGCTTTGGCGCTCTTTTCATGGCGGGCTTTCAACAGCCAATCAACAATCGTTTAACTGGTGTGCCTTAAGCCATCCCAGCCATGCCTGCAAATGTCTTAGTAGCTGTGATTGGCCGTCTGAAGCATGTGACCAAGTCTTTATAAGTTCGAGGCAGCCGCCGCAGCAGCGTCATTCTGCTGCTTAGCTAAGGGACAGAGCACACATCAATGTGCTGGCTGCTGATTAGGGAAAGATAGGCAGGAAAAAACCATTTGTGTCCGGATAGAATTGAGGGACAGGTCGGAGTGTTTAGGCAGGGCGAGTTGTAGGCATTTTAGGGATAGAGTCTGCTGAATTATAGGGTCAGTGTCTTCTACAAACTACAATCGATATTGCTGTGTGGGGGGTGGGGTGAATCTGCACTCAATCCTGATCTACGATCTCTTCTCAATCCTGTTAGGGACAGAGTCTGCTGAATTTTAGGGAAACTGTGTTCTACAAACTACAATCGATATTGCTGTGTGGTGTGGGATTGGAGATAGGCAGGTGTCAGTGATCCACATCCATTTTTCTGTGTGTGAGCTGCAGTGAACACAATCTTTTTGGGCTGCAGTGAACACAATCTTTTTGGGCTGCAGTGAACACAATCTTTTTGGGCTGCAGTGAACACAATCTTTTTGGGCTGCAGTGAACACAATCTTTTTGGGGTGCAGTGAACAAAATCTTTTTGGGGTGCAGTGAACACAATCCTTTTTGGTGTGCAGTGAACACAATCTTTGTGGGGTGCAGTGAACAAAATCCTTTGTGGGGTGCAGTGAACACAATCTTTTTGGGGTGCAGTGAACAAAATCCTTTTTGGGGTGCAGTGAACAACATCCTTTTTGGGGTGCAGTGAACACAATCTTTTTGGGGTGCAGTGAACAAAATCCTTTGTGGGGTGCAGTGAACACAATCTTTTTGGGGTGCAGTGAACACAATCTTTTTGGGGTGGAGTGAACAACATCCTTTTTGGGGTGCAGTGAACAAAATCCTTTTTGGGGTGCAGTGAACAAAATCATTTTTGGGGTGCAGTGAACACAATCTTTTTGGGGTGCAGTGAACACAATCTTTGTGGGGTGCAGTGAACACAATCTTTTTGGGGTGGAGTGAACAACATCCTTTTTGGGGTGCAGTGAACAACATCCTTTTTGGGGTGCAGTGAACACAATCTTTTTGGGGTGCAGTGAACACAATCTTTGTGGGGTACAGTGAACAGAATCTTTGTGGGGTGCAGTGAACACAATCTTTGGGGGGTACAGTGAACACAATCTTTTTGGGGTGCAGTGAACACAATCTTTGTGGGGTGCAGTGAACACAATCTTTTTGGGGTGGAGTGAACAAAATCATTTTTGGGGTGCAGTGAACAACATCCTTTTTGGGGTGCAGTGATCAAAATCCTTTTTGGGGTGCAGTGAACACAATCTTTTTGGGGTGCAGTGAACAAAATCCTTTGTGGGGTGCAGTGAACAGAATCTTTGTGGGGTGCAGTGAACACAATCTTTGGGGGGGTACAGTGAACACAATCTTTTTGGGGTGCAGTGAACACAATCTTTGTGGGGTACAGTGAACAGAATCTTTGTGGGGTGCAGTGAACACAATCTTTGGGGGGTACAGTGAACACAATCTTTTTGGGGTGCAGTGAACACAATCTTTGGGGGGTACAGTGAACACAATCTTTTTGGGGTGCAGTGAACACAATCTTTGTGGGGTGCAGTGAACACAATCTTTGGGGGGGTACAGTGAACACAATCTTTTTGGGGTGCAGTGAACAACATCCTTTTAGGGTGCAGTGAACACAATCTTTGTGGGGTGCAGTGAACAACATCCTTTTAGGGTGCAGTGAACACAATCTTTGTGGGGTACAGTGAACAGAATCTTTGTGGGGTGCAGTGAACACAATCTTTGGGGGGTACAGTGAACACAATCTTTGTGAGGTGCAGTGAACACAATCTTTGTGGGGTGCAGTGAACACAATCATTGTGGGGTGCAGTGAACTCAATCTTTGTGGGGTACAGTGAACACAATCTCATACTTCTGAAGATTTGAGGGTGCTGCCTGTTCCATACTCCCCCTACTCCTCATCTAGCCTTTTAGGGGTACAAACAATAGTAATTGGGGCCTAGTGTGGTTGTGTACGTGTGATATACATACACTTTTTTTGGATCATATTTTCTATTCCGCTATTTAATCAAAAACCTTTGGGGATCAGTTAAATTGGGGGATAGTCTGTGTTGGTACGTGTGAGAGAGATCCACCTTTCCAAGTTGTTGGGGTTCATCTCATACTTCTGAAGGTTTGAGGGTGCTGCCTGTTCCATACCCCCCCTACTCCTCATCTAGCCTTTTAGGGGTACAAACAATAGTAATTGGGGCCTAGTGTGGTTGTGTACGTGTGATATACATACACTTTTTTTGGATCATATTTTCTATTCCGCTATTTAATCAAAAACCTTTGGGGATCTGTTAAATTGGGGGATAGTCTGTGTTGGTACGTGTGAGAGAGATCCACCTTTCCAAGTTGTTGGGGTTCATCTCATACTTCTGAAGGTTTGAGGGTGCTGCCTGTTCCATACCCCCCCTACTCCTCATCTAGCCTTTTAGGGGTACAAACAATAGTAATTGGGGCCCAGTGTGGTTGTGTACGTGTGATATACATACACTTTTTTTGGATCATATTTTCTATTCCGCTATTTAATCAAAAACCTTTGGGGATCAGTTAAATTGGGGGATAGTCTGTGTTGGTACGTGTGAGAGAGATCCACCTTTCCAAGTTGTTGGGGTTCATCTCATACTTCTGAAGGTTTGAGGGTGCTGCCTGTTCCATACCCCCCCTACTCCTCATCTAGCCTTTTAGGGGTACAAACAATAGTAATTGGGGCCTAGTGTGGTTGTGTACGTGTGATATACATACACTTTTTTTGGATCATATTTTCTATTCCGCTATTTAATCAAAAACCTTTGGGGATCAGTTAAATTGGGGGATAGTCTGTGTTGGTACGTGTGAGAGAGATCCACCTTTCCAAGTTTTTGGGGTTCATCTCATACTTCTGAAGATTTGAGGGTGCTGCCTGTTCCATACCCCCCCTACTCCTCATCTAGCCTTTTAGGGGTACAAACAATAGTAATTGGGGCCTAGTGTGGTTGTGTACGTGTGATATACATACACTTTTTTTGGATCATATTTTCTATTCCGCTATTTAATCAAAAACCTTTGGGGATCAGTTAAATTGGGGGATAGTCTGTGTTGGTACGTGTGAGAGAGATCCACCTTTCCAAGTTGTTGGGGTTCATCTCATACTTCTGAAGGTTTGAGGGTGCTGCCTGTTCCATACCCCCCCTACTCCTCATCTAGCCTTTTAGGGGTACAAACAATAGTAATTGGGGCCTAGTGTGGTTGTGTACGTGTGATATACATACACTTTTTTTGGATCATATTTTCTATTCCGCTATTTAATCAAAAACCTTTGGGGATCAGTTAAATTGGGGGATAGTCTGTGTTGGTACGTGTGAGAGAGATCCACCTTTCCAAGTTTTTGGGGTTCATCTCATACTTCTGAAGATTTGAGGGTGCTGCCTGTTCCATACCCCCCCTACTCCTCATCTAGCCTTTTAGGGGTACAAACAATAGTAATTGGGGCCTAGTGTGGTTGTGTACGTGTGATATACATACACTTTTTTTGGATCATATTTTCTATTCCGCTATTTAATCAAAAACCTTTGGGGATCAGTTAAATTGGGGGATAGTCTGTGTTGGTACGTGTGAGAGAGATCCACCTTTCCAAGTTTTTGGGGTTCATCTCATACTTCTGAAGATTTGAGGGTGCTGCCTGTTCCATACCCCCCCTACTTCTCATCTAGCCTTTTAGGGGTACAAACAATAGTAATTGGGGCCTAGTGTGGTTGTGTACGTGTGATATACATACACTTTTTTTGGATCATATTTTCTATTCCGCTATTTAATCAAAAACCTTTGGGGATCAGTTAAATTGGGGGATAGTCTGTGTTGGTACGTGTGAGAGAGATCCACCTTTCCAAGTTGTTGGGGTTCATCTCATACTTCTGAAGGTTTGAGGGTGCTGCCTGTTCCATACTCCCCCTACTCCTAGCCTTTTAGGGGTACAAACAATAGTAATTGGGGCCTAGTGTGGTTGTGTACGTGTGATATACATACACTTTTTTTGGATCATATTTTCTATTCCGCTATTTAATCAAAAACCTTTGGGGATCAGTTAAATTGGGGGATAGTCTGTGTTGGTACGTGTGAGAGAGATCCACCTTTCCAAGTTGTTGGGGTTCATCTCATACTTCTGAAGGTTTGAGGGTGCTGCCTGTTCCATACCCCCCCTACTCCTCATCTAGCCTTTTAGGGGTACAAACAATAGTAATTGGGGCCTAGTGTGGTTGTGTACGTGTGATATACATACACTTTTTTTGGATCATATTTTCTATTCCGCTATTTAATCAAAAACCTTTGGGGATCAGTTAAATTGGGGGATAGTCTGTGTTGGTACGTGTGAGAGAGATCCACCTTTCCAAGTTGTTGGGGTTCATCTCATACTTCTGAAGGTTTGAGGGTGCTGCCTGTTCCATACCCCCCTACTCCTCATCTAGCCTTTTAGGGGTACAAACAATAGTAATTGGGGCCTAGTGTGGTTGTGTACGTGTGATATACATACACTTTTTTTGGATCATATTTTCTATTCCGCTATTTAATCAAAAACCTTTGGGGATCAGTTAAATTGGGGGATAGTCTGTGTTGGTACGTGTGAGAGAGATCCACCTTTCCAAGTTGTTGGGGTTCATCTCATACTTCTGAAGGTTTGAGGGTGCTGCCTGTTCCATACCCCCCCTACTCCTCATCTAGCCTTTTAGGGGTACAAACAATAGTAATTGGGGCCTAGTGTGGTTGTGTACGTGTGATATACATACACTTTTTTTGGATCATATTTTCTATTCCGCTATTTAATCAAAAACCTTTGGGGATCAGTTAAATTGGGGGATAGTCTGTGTTGGTACGTGTGAGAGAGATCCACCTTTCCAAGTTTTTGGGGTTCATCTCATACTTCTGAAGATTTGAGGGTGCTGCCTGTTCCATACCCCCCTACTCCTCATCTAGCCTTTTAGGGGTACAAACAATAGTAATTGGGGCCTAGTGTGGTTGTGTACGTGTGATATACATACACTTTTTTTGGATCATATTTTCTATTCCGCTATTTAATCAAAAACCTTTGGGGATCAGTTAAATTGGGGGATAGTCTGTGTTGGTACGTGTGAGAGAGATCCACCTTTCCAAGTTGTTGGGGTTCATCTCATACTTCTGAAGGTTTGAGGGTGCTGCCTGTTCCATACCCCCCCTACTCCTCATCTAGCCTTTTAGGGGTACAAACAATAGTAATTGGGGCCTAGTGTGGTTGTGTACGTGTGATATACATACACTTTTTTTGGATCATATTTTCTACTCCGCTATTTAATCAAAAACCTTTGGGGATCAGTTAAATTGGGGGATAGTCTGTGTTGGTACGTGTGAGAGAGATCCACCTTTCCAAGTTGTTGGGGTTCATCTCATACTTCTGAAGGTTTGAGGGTGCTGCCTGTTCCATACCCCCCCTACTCCTCATCTAGCCTTTTAGGGGTACAAACAATAGTAATTGGGGCCTAGTGTGGTTGTGTACGTGTGATATACATACACTTTTTTTGGATCATATTTTCTATTCCGCTATTTAATCAAAAACCTTTGGGGATCAGTTAAATTGGGGGATAGTCTGTGTTGGTACGTGTGATAGAGATCCACCTTTCCAAGTTTTTGGGGTTCATCTCATACTTCTGAAGATTTGAGGGTGCTGCCTGTTCCATACCCCCCCTACTCCTCATCTAGCCTTTTAGGGGTACAAACAATAGTAATTGGGGCCTAGTGTGGTTGTGTACGTGTGATATACATACACTTTTTTTGGATCATATTTTCTATTCCGCTATTTAATCAAAAACCTTTGGGGATCAGTTAAATTGGGGGATAGTCTGTGTTGGTACGTGTGAGAGAGATCCACCTTTCCAAGTTGTTGGGGTTCATCTCATACTTCTGAAGGTTTGAGGGTGCTGCCTGTTCCATACCCCCCCTACTCCTCATCTAGCCTTTTAGGGGTACAAACAATAGTAATTGGGGCCTAGTGTGGTTGTGTACGTGTGATATACATACACTTTTTTTGGATCATATTTTCTATTCCGCTATTTGCTCAAAAACCTTTGGGGATCAGTTAAATTGGGGGATAGTCTGTGTTGGTACGTGTGAGAGAGATCCACCTTTCCAAGTTGTTGGGGTTCATCTCATACTTCTGAAGGTTTGAGGGTGCTGCCTGTTCCATACCCCCCCTACTCCTCATCTAGCCTTTTAGGGGTACAAACAATAGTAATTGGGGCCTAGTGTGGTTGTGTACGTGTGATATACATACACTTTTTTTGGATCATATTTTCTATTCCGCTATTTAATCAAAAACCTTTGGGGATCAGTTAAATTGGGGGATAGTCTGTGTTGGTACGTGTGAGAGAGATCCACCTTTCCAAGTTGTTGGGGTTCATCTCATACTTCTGAAGGTTTGAGGGTGCTGCCTGTTCCATACTCCCCCTACTCCTCATCTAGCCTTTTAGGGGTACAAACAATAGTAATTGGGGCCTAGTGTGGTTGTGTACGTGTGATATACATACACTTTTTTTGGATCATATTTTCTATTCCGCTATTTAATCAAAAACCTTTGGGGATCAGTTAAATTGGGGGATAGTCTGTGTTGGTACGTGTGAGAGAGATCCACCTTTCCAAGTTGTTGGGGTTCATCTCATACTTCTGAAGGTTTGAGGGTGCTGCCTGTTCCATACTCCCCCTACTCCTCATCTAGCCTTTTAGGGGTACAAACAATAGTAATTGGGGCCCAGTGTGGTTGTGTACGTGTGATATACATACACTTTTTTTGGATCATATTTTCTATTCCGCTATTTAATTTAACTGGGCCTCCATGCGAGACCTGTGTGCCTTGTTGCGCTGTTTTGAGTACTCCACCAACATGGCCAGTGGCAATGACGCCGTTCTCAGCTTAACTATCCCACTTCTATGCCTCCTTGAAAAAACAATTCGGGCGATGATGGAAGAGGATGTGGCACAGGATGAGGAGGAGGAGGAGGATGAAGAGGTAACATTTCCAAGGCTTTCAGGGCAGTCATTCGCAAGGGGCTCCGAGGGTGGGTTCCTGCACACGCAAACGCCAGGGACGCAATTGTCCAGCAGGGGCACAGTTCTGGAGGATGAGGAGGATGAGGAGGAGGAGGAGCTGGAGGAGGAGATGGAACCATGTTCACAGCAGGGTGGCACCCAGGCCAGCTCATGGCCATCACTGGTGCGTGGCTGGGGGGATACAGAGGACACGGACGATACACCTCCCACAGAGGACAGCCTTTCGTTGCCTCTGGGCAGCCTGGCACACATGAGCGATTACATGCTGCAGTGTCTCCACAACGACCGCCGAGTTGCCCACATTCTAACTTGTGCTGATTACTGGGTGGCCACGCTGCTGGATCCCCGTTACAAGGACAACGTACCGTCCTTAATTCACTCACTGGAGCGCGATCGCAAGATGCGCGAGTACAAGCGCACGCTGGTAGACGCCATGCTGCTGGCATTCCCATCTGACAGCGGGGCCACAGTGGAAGCACAAGGCAGAGGAGGAGGAGGAGGAGGTCGCCAACGCAACCAGGGCACCGCCAGCACCTCAGAAGGCAGGGTTAGCATGGCCGAAATGTGGAAAAGCTTTGTCAGCACGCCACAACAAACAGCAGCACCAGCAGCTCAGATGGAACGTCTTAGCAGGAGGCAGCATTTTACCAACATGGTGGAGCAGTATGTGTGCACACGCCTACATGTAGTGAATGACGGGTCTGCCCCCTTCAACTTCTGGGTCTCCAAATTGGGCACATGGCCTGAGCTTGCCCTTTACGCCTTGGAGGTGCTGGCGTGCCCTGCAGCCAGTGTATTATCTGAACGGGTATTTAGCACGGCTGGGGGCGTTATAACAGACAAGCGCAGCCGCCTGTCCAGAGACAATGTGGACAAGCTCACGTTCATTAAAATGAACCAGGCATGGATCCCACGGGACTTTTCCGTACCTTATGCAGAATAGCAATGGATACCGACCTTACCCACCCATTGTTCCATTTTTGCTCTTTCTCACTCTTTTGGGGTGTACCCTCATTTAAAATTTTTGAAAAGAAGCAGTGTTGGCTACCTCGTCCTCCTCCTCAGGGCCAGATTAATGTAGGGGCTATTGGAGCTGCAGCTCCAGGCCCCTACCTTTTATATAGGCCCCGGGTTGGCCATATTCACTGTTACCGCTCTTCTGTCACTTGTAAACACAGAAGTCTGGCTTCTATGCTCGCTTCCCCAGGCAGCACCCTCAGAACCTCCCCACACAGCGTGAAGGCCGGACAAGGAGGGACAGTTGGCGATGCATGGATGTGTTTATGGGCTTCAGAGACAGCATCCCATGTTGAATTAGGCATGCATGGCTGCACCCTTCCTCCTCTGGGTGCATGGCAAGGCACGGCCCTTAAGGCCCTTCAAAATCCTCAGCACCAAGCCCATGATGCTGTTAATCCGGCCCTGGTCCTCCTCCACCGCCGCTTCCACCTACACCGCCCATAGGTGTGCGCAGCCTATTGCATTAAGGTGTGCACCCCAAAGTTGAAATACACATGCATGTGTTTGCCAGCAGGGAGAGTAATGTATCGGGGCCATGTACCTGTAGGCAAGGAGAAATAGAGCAGAGCAGGTCCCAGGGAGATCTTTCCCATCTCCTCACTGGCAATGCTATGTGCCCTAGGTGATTAGGGTGTGCCCAGGCACACCCAGCACACCCTGTGCGCACGCCTATGTCACCGCCACATCCACCACCACCTCAACCTCCCTCCTACTCCATATGGGCCTCGTCCTTCAGAGATGAAGAAGAACATTGTTTTATTTTTCTGTTTTTTTTGTTGTTTTAAGTTATTTCCCTATCCACATTTGTTTGCAGAGCACTTGCCATGCTCTTAATTACGTTTTGCTGCCATTTGCAGCACTCTAGCCCTTTCCTTTGGTGTTTTAGAGCCATTTTAGTGCCTTAAAGTTCGGGTCCCCATTGACTTCAATGGGGTTCGGTGTCCGGGAAAAGTTCGGTAAAAGTCCGGGACACGGACCCGGACTTTTTTTTAAAGTTTGGCCGAACCCGTCGAACACGGACATCTAGGTGTCCGCTCAACCCTATTTAGGACCTTCTTCTTCCTGCTGGGGATCCTGATAACTAAAGATCTATATAGAGGAATCAGGACCTCCTTCCTCCTGCTGGTGATCCCTCTAGTGATAACTAAAGATTTTTTTTAGGGGAATTAGAACCTCCTTCCTCCAGCTGGTGATCACTCTAGTGATTTAAAGATCTGTATAATTAGAACCTCCTTCTTCCTCGTGGTGATCACTTTAATGATACTCTTCAGAATTGTATTCCCTTTTCCAACTGCCAGTTTGCGCTTTTTGCAATCAATTGAAATATGTACCCCTAATTATTTGACCTTTTTAGTGCTTAGCAGTACTGTACCCCCAATATTGTACTCTATCAAGGGATCATATTCCTTAGGTGCAATATCTTAAATTTAGAAACATTGAACTGCAGTTTCCACTGCTTTGTCCAATCTTTTAGCAAAAATCCATGCCAAATCATGTTCGATGTTAAAAACACCTCCAGTAATATCAACCAATTTACACACTTGTGTGACATCAGCAATAAACATACTTTATCCACCAAACCTTCTGTTATATCACTTAGATGATGAAAGTTTTTTTTAATTCCATAAGCATGGGTGAAAGTTCTTAAAATAAAAACTGAATCAAACCTGCATTAAAAAGTGGCTTTTAATTCCATTCTTTGTCTGGTAATGGCATGAGCCAAAAATGCAGAGAATAGTAATTTCCAGGGCAAAGCTTCAAAACCATAATATCAGAGAAAGTATTTACAAATTACCAACCATAGATATTCATAGATATTAATTTATGATTTTAAAAATTCTGTGTTATACTTTACCATAGATTGTACAAAAATATATATATAAAAATAAAATTACTACAGACGTGCATAAAAACTCAGATACATTGACGACATATAAAGTATTCTTTCTGTCCCAGCAGTCTCGCTGGCTGCCGATGTTATCCAGACACCAAAGCTGTACGTGGTTAAGCCTATGGACAATATATCACTGACATGTGAACATGAGGACTCCAACTTTGATAACAAGTATTGGTACAGGCAAAAGTTGGGGAGAAAGCTTATGTTAATGGGGTTTACAACATTCAAGGAAAAAGCTGCAATGGAGAACGATTTTCTAGATGGAAGATTTATCATTCATTCTGAGAAGACCGAGAAAAGTATTCTAAACATCAGCAATGTCACAGCAGAAGACAACGCACTCTATTACTGTGCTAGTAGTATCCACAGCGAGAGAAGATTAGCCACAGAGTGTTCAGAATTAAAAGGCGCTTCCCTGATAAATCGTTACATATAAATATGACACAGGAAACCTTAGTGGGAATTTATTAAGGCAGGTGCAGTGTTTGTATTGTATCAATGACAGTGCTTCGATCTAAGAAATTTTATTTTGTTTGTGATCGCAAGACATGAAGGTTTGGGATGTTATCTCTATAAATGCATACATGTGTGGAAAGTGTTCCATCTTGTTTGCATAATTACATTTCCTTATTAATTCAAGCAGAACTCTAGGCAGATATGAAAAGCACAAGTTAATGGCTAAGTTCAACTTTCTGAACATGTTACAGCTATTTTTAAGGTGTAAAATGTAACATTTTGAGCATGCACCCCCTCTCACACTGATCCCAAACCTCCCAGTGGATGGGGGATCCTCTCCCCGCACCCGCTGTCACACTTTAAATGCTTCCATAATGAGCGAATTCCGGCATTCCTCTCCTACATGTAAAAATCATCTTTTTTTTGCTAGAAAATTATTCAGAACCCCCAAACATTATATATACACAATTAAAAAAAAAAATACGAAAAATGTTTTTCTTTTTTTCAAAATTTTAGGATAGGTTATT
Source organism: Pelophylax lessonae (assembly GCF_965119305.1). NCBI lineage: Eukaryota > Metazoa > Chordata > Amphibia > Anura > Ranidae > Pelophylax > Pelophylax lessonae. The sequence goes on along the minus strand of NC_138776.1, from coordinate 35,691,847 downwards.
GCATGCTTGGTTTAGTTAGTTCCTTAGTTAATTCCAGATTTCACCTTTTTTTTTTTTTTACCCAGGCAGTGTACTATATTAGAGTAGCACAACATTTTTTAGTAGACATTTGAAATAGCGCACTTTTTTGTTTCTGCAGCAAAAAATGAAAACCACCAGTGGTGATTTAATCCCAACCAAAGAAAGCTCTATTTGTGTGACAAAAAATTATAACAATTTCATTTGGGTACAGTGTTGCATGGCTGCGCAATTGTCATTCAAAGTGTGACAGCGCTGAAAGCTGAAAATTGGCCTGGGCAGGAAGAGGCTATTAATGCCCAGTAAGCAAGTGGTTGACCCTGACAATTGACCCTGACCTTTGATTCCTTTCCTTGATGTTAACCTAGATCAAACCCTGCTCTAAATATTTTATTATTATTATCATTAATATTATTATTATATGCACACCTTATTTTTGTTTGTTTATGAAAAGATACAATGTATCTTTTTTCTGCATTCTAGAGGAGGAGTACAGGGGGAGGGTTGTCAGTGATTGCTACGATAAGCAGTCACTATTGGAGCTGGAGAGAAAACGGTCCACACCACACATACCTCACTTCCGGTGTGGACCAGAAGTGACGTTGCGATGTCCTGTTTCTCGCCAGAGAGAGGCTTGACACGCACGCCACCGCCATCTTAATGGAGATGGTGATGTTTGACAGTATACACACAGGTGGGATCCAATTTTTATTGATTAGTAATTATTGAGCCTATATATTTGTTTGGATTCCTCACTAACATGCTGGTCAAATCCTTTGAGAATGTCCTATGGGACGAAATGCATCAGGATCGTGCATTTATAGCCAGATTTGCCTGCTTATTTGCCTGTACTACTGGATTGTTTGTGCGTGTTTTTCCCTTATGTAAATACATTTATTTTTGGGGTTTTACACTATGTTTGTTTCCTTTGGTCTACATTTACATGGTCCTGGATGTCTGTGAGCTTTATCCTCCATTCACCCTATTGGACATCTACCTGGGGAACATCCGTGGTTGCAGTCTATTTCAAAGAATCCTATATCATCTTATGAGCTCTATTTGACCCTTATGCTATATAGTAATTTTGGGTTAACATCATCTGGTGAGCGCAGTATTTATTTTGGTGTTGGTGACGGGACATATTCACATCACGATCTACCTCATAATTTCGGATAATTTATCCTGCACATACCATTGGGACTTTTATATACATTTTTTGATTGTTTTTACCATTGATTTGGATTTTTATGCACTTTATCTCTTGTATTGGAAGCTGTCATAATTCTCTTTAATTTAGCGCTGCACTTTTCTATATTTAATGTTTGTATCAATCTGTTTGTCAGTGGTTTGTGTCAACAGCTTATACACCATTTAGGTGGGTAAGCGCAGTTTATTTATTTATTTCTTTACATGATAATCCTGGTATTGGACTTCTGCTGAACTCCAAGATCAGCAAATATTGTATAAATACATTCATTGCATGTATTTTCCCTTGAATCCTGGTGCACTTTATGTATTTCATCCAGATCTGTGCAGTAATCCAGTGTGAGGCTTTTCCTGTAATAAAGACCGCTCACTGCTGCTCTCTCTCTCCATGCAGGGTGACTGGTCTTGTCTCCGCCCCCTCCTGTAGTTTTTCTGCCAGCAGCCTGTAGTGGGTGGAGAATACCGGGCCCCTCCCACAGCTCTGCTCTCTGCACAGTCTATGTACAGCACAGTCATGATGTCTCACTGCTAGTTTTATAAGGCAATGGGCAGTATTGTAGGCGAAGCTCTATGTGTCTAGGGTGTTATTTTTTGACTCCCATTTACTACAGAATTAAATGTCACCTCCTGTTCAGCCATCAGCCTGAGTTTTATATCAGATTAAAAATACTAAATTTAAATATGTTACGAATTCTGTGTTTCCCTTCTGCTGTTTGCCTTGTAAGTGACCCAGTCATTAATAGCTGTTTGATAATGGGATGAGACACTGAATTAATCTCAACCACTCCACCTCCAGAAGATTTACCCCCCCCCCCTTCATAACCAGGCCATTTTTTTGCGATACGGCACTGCATTATTTTAACTGAAAACTGCGCGGTCATGTGATGATGTACCCCAAAAAAATGTATGTCCTTTTTTTCCTCACAAACAGATGGTATTTGATCACCTCTGCGGTTTTTATTTTTGCACTGTAAACAAAAAAAGACCAACAATTTTGAAAAAAAAAAAATATATATATATATATATATATGTGTATATGTATGTATATATATGTATGTATGTATATATATATATATATATATATATATATATATTATTCTTTCTGCTTCATGCAATAAAATTTAAAAAATCAAATTGCTTTATCAATTTAGGCCAATATGTATTCTGCTACATATTTTGGGAAAAAAAATTCCCAATAAACGTTTATTGATTGGATTGTGCAAAAGTTATAGTGTCTGCAAAGTATGGGATATTTTTATTTACTTATTTTATGTTTTTATTTTTTACTAGTAAGGGCAGTGGTCAGAGAATTTTAGCGGGACTGGGACATTGGGGCAGACAAATCGGACACTAATTGACACTTTTGGCACGTTTTGGGGACCAGTGACACTAATACAGTGATCAGTGCTAAAAATATGCACTGTCGCTGTACTAATGACACTGGCAGGGAAGGGGTTAACATCAGGGCGGTCAAAGGGTTAAATGTGTTCCTAGGGAGTGCTTTCTAACTGTGTGGGAGGTGCTTGTACTAGTGGAAAACATGGATCTGTGTTTCTGCTTTACAGGAACACAGGATCCATGTCTTCTGTACTGACAGAATGGCAACCTTGTTTCCATAGGCAGACCGCCGCTCTGCCTTTGTGCTGAAACATTGGCAGGTGCCGGCAGACATCGAGTCCGCCATACCCGCAGATTAGCTCCCGCTGTATATAATCACAGTCGAAGCGGGCGGCACACGCATGCCCCAGACCCGGAAGTGTCAGGTCATGTACTAGGTATGGGAAAGGGAAGTCCGCAAGAGGTTAATTAATAATGTGCAGTATTGTATTTTTTTATATATGGTTCATATGGGTTAATTTAGGTTTGTCATTTTACTTTAATGCAACTAATATCTTGGCATTATGAAGTAGCTGGAGCAAATTGGACCATGCTCCATAGGGTATTTATTGATTGCTGATAAATGCAAAGCTGAGCACTTGAGGGCTAAGAATATGCATGCATCATACATACTAGGGGGGGGGGGTACAACCGTGGGAACCCATAGTGGAGAATGATCTGGGTGTTCTGGTAGATCATAAGCTTAATAATAGCATGCAATGCCAAGCTGCGGTTTCCAAAGCAAGCAAAGTCCTTTCTTGTATTAGGAGAGGCATGGACTCCAGAGAGAGAGATATAATTTTGCCCCTGTACAAATCATTAGTAAGACCTCATCTGGAATATGCAGTTCAGTTTTGGGCACTGGTTCTCAAAAAGGATATCGGAAACTGGAGAAAGTGCAGAGAAGGGCAACCAAACTTATAAGAGGCATGGAGGAGCTCAGCTATGAGGAAAGATTAGAGGAACTGAATTTATTCTCTATTGAGAAGAGGAGATTAGGGGGGGGATATGGTCACCACGTATAAATACATAAGGGGTCCATATAGTGAACTTGGTGTTGAGTTATTCACTTTAAAATCATCACAGAGGACAATGGGGCATTCGTAATGTCTAGAGGAAAAGAGATTTTGTCTCCAAGTATGGAAAGGTTTCTTCACCGTAAGAGCTGTGAAAATGTGGAATAGACTCCCTCCAGAGGTGGTTCTGACCAGCTCAGTAGATTGCTTTAAAAAGGCCTGGATGCTTTCCTAGGTGAACATAATATAACTGGAACACACCCATTTATAGGTAAAGTTGATCCAGGGAATATCTAATTGCCTTTCAGGGGATCAGAAAGGATGTTTGTCCCCTGCTGCAGCAAATTGGATCATGCTTTGCTGGGGTTCTTCGCCTTCCTTTGGATCAACTGTGGGTATAGGATTGTGTATATGGGATTGTATGGATGTGTTTTCTTTTTTTTTTTTGTTTGAGCTAGATGGACTTGTCTTTTCTTAACCTGACTAACTATACTGAACAAAATTATAGACGCAACACTTGTTTTTGCTCCAATTTTTCATGAGCTGAACTCAAAGATCTAAGAAAACCAGGATCCATCCATGAAGAGAACACCTCTCCAAAGTGGCAGACGCCATTGAATGTGAGCATTTGCCCACTCAAGTTGGTTACGACAATGAACTGCAGTCAGGTGGAGACCCCGATGAGGACAACGAGCAGATGAGCTTCCCTGAGACTGTTTCTGACAGTTTGTGCAGAAATTCTTTGGTTATGCAAACCGATTGTTGCAGCAGCTGTCCGGGTGGCTGGTCTCAGATGATCTTGGAGGTGAAGATGCTGGATGTGGAGGTCCTGGGCTGGTGTGGTTACACGTGGTCTGCGGTTGTGAGACCGGTTGGATGAACTGCCAAGTTCTCTGAAATGCCTTTGGAGACGGCTTATGGTAGAGAAATGAACATTCAATTCACGGCCAACAGCTCTGGTGGACATTCCTGCAGTCTGCATGCCAATTGCACGCTCCCTCAAAACTTGCTACATCTGTGGCATTGTGCTGTGTGATAAAACTGCACATTTTAGAGCGGCCTTTTATTGTGGCCAGCCTAAGGCACACCGGTCTAATAATCATGCTGTCCAATCAGCATCTTGATATGCCACACCTGTGAGGTGGATGGATTATCGGCAAAGGAGAAGTGCTCACTAACACAGATTTAGACAGATTTGTGAACAGCATTTGAGAGAAATAGGCCTTTTGTGTACACAGAAAAAGTCTTAGATCATCGAGTTCAGCTCATGAAAAGGGGGGCAAAAACAAGTGTTGCATTTATATTTTGGTTCAATGTATGTAACTATGTAGTAGATGGAATTTTGTCTTTTTTTTTTAACCTTACTATGTAGCCATGGGCGCTCGCAGAACTTTTTTAAGGGGGGGGGGGGCATCATTTTAAGGTCACCCATGCTCAGCCCCTTTTCGGCCCCATAGATCCCCCTTTAGAGTAGGCCAGAGTCCCCATAGATGCCCTTTAGAGCAGGGTTCCCATAGATCCCCCCTTTAGAGCAGGCCAGGCCAGGGTCCCCCATCGATTCCCCTTTAGAGCATAGATCCCTCTTTAGTCTTACCTTTTCACCTATGTTCCCCACCCTACCAGGTTTTCCTACACTGCCAGCAGGTACTCCAGGCTCTCCCTGCAAATAATATATATATACTTAGCCAATATGACCCCCTTTAGAGAAGGCCAGGGTCCCCCATAGGTCCCTTTAGAGCAGACCAGGGTCCCCATAAATTCCCTTTTAGAGTAAGCCATGCCAGGGTCTCCCATAGATCCCCTTTAGCGCAGGGTCCCCATAGATCCCCCTTCAGAGCAGGCCAGGCCAGGGTCCCCCATAGATCCCCCTTTAGAGCAGGCCAGGCCAGGGTCCCCCATAGATCCCCCTTTAGAGCAGGCCAGGCCATGGTCCCCCATAGATCCCCCTTTAGAGCAGGCCAGGCCAGGGTCCCCCCATAGATCCCCCTTTGAGTAGACCAGGCCAGGATCCCCCATAGATTCTCCTTTTAGAGCAGGCCAGGAAATTTTCATGGGGGGGGGCACTTGCCCCCCCTTGCGGATGCCCATGTATGTAGCACAACATAATTTAGGGAAACTTTTAACCTCTTCAGGACCGGCTGCCTACAGACACAGCAATGTAACTGTATGTCACTGGCCTTAGGGTCACAGGGAGAAGGGAAAAAAAAGATTTTTAGAAAAAAGTAGCTCATATTACACACAATACACATTGTTTGGCACACACTTAACCCCTTGATTACCCCAAGATGTTAACCGCTTCTCAGCCAGTGTCCTTAGTACAGTGACAGTGTATAGTATTAACACTGATCGCTGTATTAGTGTCACTGGAGACGTCAGATAGTCAGTTCACACCCAGCGTCAGATTGGTTGCTGCACTATCACAGTCCCATTAAAAGTCACTGATCACCACCATTACTAGTATAAAAAAATTCAAGTATAAATCCCATATTTTGTAGGCGCTATAGCTTTCATGCAAACCAATCAATATACACTTATTGGGATTTTTTTTTTACCAAAGACATGTAGCACATCACATTTTAGTCTAAATTTATGAAGAAATATGATTATATTTAATTTTTTTATTGCATGTGTTTTATTTATAGCAGAGTTTTTTATAATATATATATATATATATATATATATATATATATATATATATATATATAGTATATGCATATATATATATATATATATATATATATATATATGTATATATATATATATATATATATATATAATTTTAAGTCTTTTTTTTTTTTCATTTATATCGCAAAAAATAAATAAAAAATATGCCCAGTGGTGATCAAATACCACTAAAAGAAATCTCTATTTGTGTGAAAAAAATTGATATAAATTTAGGTTGGGCACCGACTGGGCAATTACCAGTAAAAGTAGCAGAGTGCTAAATAGCAAAAAATGGCCTGGTCATGAAGGGGGTAAAACCTTCCACAGCTGGAAGTGATTAATTTAGTTTCTTTAGCTAATTTATGACACACTTACATGGAAATCAATAAATTGTTAACAACTGTGCAACAATCTCATCATGCATGGACATAAGGCAAACACAACAAAGATCTTTTACTTTTGTTTAGCGTTAGTATTTTACAAGTGAAAAATTGATTGCTTTGTCATTTCTATTTTGATCTGTGCATAGTTTAGGAAGTAGTGGGGAATTTTCAGTGCCACATTAATCTTATATACTATATACAACCTGATCTATTTGTATATAGTGAGTGTATTAGATTAAAAAGTTCTGAACCTTAATGAGACCAGGGCCTAGTACATTTTTCCAAAACCTTCTGTGTTCTAACAGAAAAAAAATGAAGTGTATACTCACACAATAAAAGTATGGGAATATGAAATATATATTGAAATGCTGGAAGGAACTGGGTGTCACTGTGGGGGGAATGGGTATCCTGGAGGGGGTTAGGGGACTCTGCAGCAGACTTGTTGGCCCTGTAGGCAATGACGCTTCTGTAGGAGGTTGGGGCACTATCAAGGGCTGGTGTCTCTGTAGAAGACTGGGGGGGGGGGGGACTGTGAAATATGAGGACTCTCATGGAGCCTGGGAGCATTGTGAGCTACTATGGGAGGTTTGGGGGCACTATGGGGGCTGGTGATTCTACAGCAGGCTGGGGGGCACTCTGGAAGGTTGGGGGGCACTGTGAAGGATGAGGCCTCTCAGGGGGCCTGGGGGCACTGTGGACTACTATGCGAAGTTGGGGGGCACTACAGAAGCTGGTGGTTCTACAGCAGGCTGGGGGCACTCTGGAAGGTTGGGGGGCACTGTGGAGGATGAGGGCTTTCAGGGGGCCTGGGGGCACTGTGGACTACTATGGGAAGTCGGGGGACACTGCAGGGGCTGATGGTTCTCACGGGGCTGAACAGTGGTTCTGAGGGCTCTCACGGGGCTTGGGAGCATTGTGGCTACAATGGAAGGTTAGGGGGCTCTATGGGGGCCCTATGGGTCTGGTGGTTCTTCAGCAGACTGGGGGGGCACTCTGGAAGGTTGGGGGCCACTGTGAAGATATAAGGCTCTTAGGGGGCCTGGGGCCATTGTGGGCCACTATAGGTGGTTGGGGGGAACTAGGGGGGCTGTTGGTTCTGCAGCAGTCTGGGAGGCAGTCTTGAAGGTTGGGGGGGGGGGGCACTGTGAAAGCCGAGGGCTCTCAGGGGCCTGGGGGCACTGTGGACTACTATGGGAGGTTGGGGGACACTACTGGGGCTGATTGTTCTGCAGCAGGCTGGGAGGTTGGGGGCACTGTGGAGGCTGAGGGCACTGTGGAGGCTGAGGGCACTCAGGGGGCCTGAAGGTACTATGTACCACTATGGGAGGTTGATCGGCACTTTGGGGGGTTAAGGGATCTGCATGTGGAGAAGGGGGCAGTGGGCTATGACCCAGTGCTTGTCAATCACATAAGGGGGCAGTGGGCTATGACCCAGTGGTTGTCAATCACTGTATAAGACTACAAATATTATGAAATACATGCAAGTCTTTTAATCCTTTTTGTTGCCTGTCCACTAGGTGTAAGCCTTGCAATAGATGTCATCCAAACTCCCCGTCTGGTCTTGCCCGCCGCAGGGGAACAAGTGCAACTGAAATGTGTTCATGATGACAATGCATTCCCTAGAAAACTCTGGTACCGTCAGATGAGATCTGGAGATCCTATTATTCTGATTGGATACAGCTACAGGGAACAGCTTTCTATGGAAAAAGACTTTGAGGTTAGAAACTTTACGATCAACCGTAAGACGGACATTGAGAGCATTCTGGTGGTGCCCAATGTGACAATCCAAGACAACGCCATCTACTACTGTGCTAGCAGCATACACAGTGAGACAGCAAGGGAGCAACACTGTACAGAACTGGGGCAACCAAGACCCCCTCCTCTCCCTTCTATACAGAGAGTCAGAGACACATGGAGCCGGTTATAAAATAAACCACAAGGCTTCCTGATAGATGATTTAGAATGTACGCATAGGAAATTACCACTTCCTGATAATTAACCACTTTACCACCGGAGGATTTTGCTGTCTTACGTCCAGGCCACTTTTTGCGATTTGGCACTGTGTGATTTTAACTGACAATTGTGCAGTCGTGCGACACCGTACCCAAACAAAATTTACGTCCTTTTTTTCCCACAAACAGAGCTTTCATTTGGTGGTATTTGATCACCTCTGCGCTTTTTACTTTTTGCGCTATAAACAAAAAAAGAGCGTTTATTTTGAAAAAATAACAATATTTTTAACATTTTTTTGTATGAAATTCCCCCCCAAAAAAATGTAAAAATCTAAATTTTTTAAAATTTTTGGCCAATTTGTTTTCTGCTACCTATGTTTGGTAAAAAAAATCACAATAAGCGTATTTTGATTGGTTTGCGCAAAAGTTATTGCGTTTACTAACTAAGGGAAAGATTTTTGTCATTTTTGGTGGTTTTTTTTAACGAGTAATGACGGCGATCTGCGATTTTTTTTGCGGGACTGCGACATTGCAGCGGACCAATCGGACCCCTGACTGACATTTTTTACACTTTTGGGGGGGACCAGTGACATTACTGCCGTAATCAGTGCTATATATATGCACTGTTACTGTAAAAATGACACTGGCAGGGAAAGGAGTTAATTTTATTGGAGAGGGAGGGGTTAATGTATGCCTGGTGCTTACTGACTTGTGTGGGGGGAGGGGACTGTGTGACACAGGGACAGATCGCATGTTCAGCTATGCTAAACACTGCGATCTGTCACTCCCTGTCACTTAGGAGATCCGTCCGCTCTGTTTACACAGGCGGGCGGATCTCCAAACTAGATTCCCCGACGATCGGGGAAGAGCAGCGTCGATCGCCGCCGCTCCTCACCTGGCCCGACTCCCGCTGTGACTGAAAACAGCGGGAGCGCGCGAGCGCCGCCTACAGGGGGAGGAGTCCAGCGACGTAGAGCGGTCGGCAATTGGTTAAAGCTGAAGACTTCCCTTCAGAGTTGTACAGGATTCTCTCATGTACTGAAATTCCTCACTCTGATTTCACTGCACACTGTGAGCTTCTCACAATGTGCATTAGAATCTGCAGCAAGTCAGATAGAGCCCACCTCATTTCCTGGCTGAAGGATATCCAGCATTATCTAGCCTTTCCTCCCCAGCCTGACTGTCCCTGGTCCAAGTCTTTCTTGTATTGGATTTCTTTCAATTATAGAGGCTCAGTGCTACCTAGGGTGATCTGCATGCAAATGAAGCCTGCCTAGGAATGCCCACTCCTCCATACTGACATCTACCCATCAAAGCATTTTGATCTTTGCAACACTTCTCCCAAGAGCCACCCCATTGATTGCATCAGGATTGAGTATGGCCTGGTCATGAAGGGGGGTAAATCTTTGGGGGGTCAAGTGGTTAAATCCACAACAGATTTAGCCATTCATGGTGCTCAAATTGCATACACATGTCATTGCTTTCCCAAACCCACTTCCATTTTAAGCTATTTAATGAATATCTTACAGCCTTGAAAATCACATACTTGACACTATGGCAGTGGCGTAGCGTGGGTTGTCAGCACCCGGGGCAAGGCAAGTAATTTGCGCCCCCTAACCCGCGGGATTTTAGCACTCGAGTCTCTTCCACTAGATTAGTTAAAGAAACCCTTACCCCCTTAGCACATGTATTGTTTGTTATGAAAATACTGATGTAATTAAAGTAAAATGCATCTAAATACAAGTTTGAATGACCAGCGTGCCCCCTTTCAATGCAGAGAGACCAGCATGTCCCCTTTCAATGCAGAATGACCAGCATGCCCCCTTTCAATGCAGAGAGACCAGCACGCCCCCTTTCAATGCAGAGAGACCAGCGTGTCCCCTTTCAATGCAGAATGACCAGCTTGCCCCCTTTCAATGCAGAGAGACCAGCGTGCCCCCTTTCAATGCAGAGAGACCAGCATGCCCCCTTTCAATGCAGAATGACCAGCGTGCCTCCTTTCAATGCAGAATGACCAGCGTGCCCCCTTTCAATGCAGCGAGACCAGCGTGCCCCCATTCAATGCAGAATGACCAGCGTGCCCCCATTCAATGTAGAGAGAACAGCATGCCCCCTTTCAATGCAGAGTGACCAGCGTGCCCCCATTCAATGCAGAGAGACCAGCGTGCCCCCTTTCAATGCAGAATGACCAGCGTGCCCCCTTTCAATGCAGAGTGACCAGCGTGCCCACCTTTCAATGCAGAATGACCAGTGTGCCCCCTTTCAATGCAGAGTGACCAGCGTGCCCCCTTTAAATGCAGAGAGACCATCGTGCCCCTTTTCAATGCAGAGAGACCAGCGTGCCCCCTTTCAATGCAGAATGACCAGTATGCCCCCATTCAATGCAGAGAGACCAGCGTGCCCCCTTTTAATGCAGAGAGACCAGCGTGCCCCCTTTCAATGCAGAGTGACCAGCGTGCCCCTTTCAATGCAGACAGACCAGCGTGCCCCCTTCAATGCAAAGAGACTTACCTGCAGCGGCGGCTTCTCCGCAGTTCCCCGCGTTTCCTCGAGTCCTCCCACCCCCTCCTTTCGGCCAATCAGGAACGGGTTTCGGACCCGCTTCCTGATTGGCCAGGAGGAGGATCCATGTGACAATAGCGAATTTTCATTCGCTATTGTCACACAATGGGTGGGCTCGGGGCGCACTGCTCTGCGCCCCGGGTCCACCCTTTTTTGAAGCCTATTAGAACCTCTGGCTCTAATCAGGTGATTAAAAAAACAAAACACTCTGTGACAGCACCAGGCTGCTGACTCACTCACTGCTAAACTGACTGAGCAGTGAGGAGAGGTGGCATAGGCAGGGCTTGGTTTGCAACACCACCCCACCCTACACCAATGAACAGGTGAGGCACAGTCCAGCCCCTCCCCGCCATTTTCAGCCATAGGGCGGTCACGCTGGACATCTCCCAGCCTAAAGATGGAGGCAGCTAGAGACAGTGTGTGAACTGTGTATGTCATAGTCAGACAGACAGAGTGACACTGCAGATGCGCCCCCCCCAGATGTTGCGCCCGGTGCGGCCCGACCCCCCTGCACCCCCCACGCTACGCCACTGCCCTATGGGATTGATTTATTAAAACTGGAGAGTAAAAAAATGTGTTGGGTCACCCGCACCAGGAAATTCTTTTTATATACTACTAGAGAGTTAGAAAATACTATTAAATTAAAAGAAAAACAAGAAAAAGCAGCTGCTGTGGCCCGGCCTGCTAGAGCCAAAAGGATGAGAGGAGAATGCAAATACACCTTCTCCCACAAACACAGCACTTGCTATAATAATGTGATTAATTAACCACTTTAAGACCGGAAGGATTTGCCCCCTTCCTGACCAGGCCCTATTTTGGGATTCGGCACTGCGTTATTTTAACGGACAATTGCACGTTCGTGTGATGCTGTACCCAAATAAAATTGATGTCCTTTTTTCCTTTTTCCCACAAATAGAGCTTTCTTTTGGTGGTATTTGATCACCTGTGTGATTTTTTATTTTTTGCGCTATAAACAAAAAAAGAGCGACAATTTTGAAAAAAATAAAATATATATATATTTTTCACATTCTGCTATATGACATTCTCAAAAAAAAAAAAAAAAGTAAAAATCAAAATTTTTTAACATTGTAGGCCAATTTGTTTTCTGCTACATATTTTTGGTAAAAAAAATCTCAATAAGCATGTTTTGATTGGTTTGCGCAAAAGTTATTGCGTCTACTAACTACGGGAAAGATTTATGTCATTTTTATTGTTTTTTTTTTTTACTAGTAATGGCAGCGATCTGCGATTTTTTGCAGGACTGCGACATTGCAGCATCCAGATCGGACCCCAGACTGACATTTTTGACACTTTTGGGGGGACCAGTGACATTACTGCAGTAATCAGTGCTAAAAATATGCACTGTTACTGTAATAATGACACTGGCAGGGAAAGGGTTAACATTATGGGTGATCGAGGGGTTAAATGTGAGCCTAGGGGAGTGATTCTAACTGTGGGGGGGGGGGGGGGGCGTGGCTTCTGGAATGACCATAGAGATATGTGATCCTATATAGCAGGATCACATGAGCTCTGTGATCATTTCAGGGGGAAGAACGTTCGACGGTGTGTTTACAACAGCTGACTGTTCTTCTATCTTAGGAGGGAACGATCGCGGGTGTCAGGCAGTAATCGGAGCCACCTGACCCGTGCACCGGCTTCCCCGCGACTGCCGTACAGTTACAGCGATTCGCACAGGAGCGGCTGCCTGCCGCAGTACATCTGTGGCAGGCGGTCGTAAAGAGGTTCATTAATTATCACATTATTATAGCAAGCGCTGTGTTCGTGGGAAAACTGGAGAGTGCAAAATTCAAGTGGGTGTGAAGCCTCACAGTTTTTCACCTTAATGCATTCTGTGTGTTAAGGTGAAAAACCTTCTGGGCGGGGCCGAGTCTCTCTGTCTAGGTCAATGGACGCAGCAGTGAGACTCGGGAGGTCGCATGTACAGATTTTGTAGGGGCACCTGATGAAGAGGAGGGGCCTGAAGCACCGGCTGGGGGCCCTAGAAGAAGAGGATTTTGACTGCTCTGAGCAAAACAGATCAGGTAAGTTTAATGTTTTTATTTTTTTTAAAACAAGAGTTTACAACCCCTCCCAGTACAGCTGTGTATAGAAACCCATCAGTTTCCTTTTTTTTGCCAAATCTTAATTAAACAAGCTGAAGTTTGAAGCTGATTGGCTACCATGCACAGCTGCACCAGATTTTGCACTCTCTTATTTTTAGTAAGCCCTTGTTCACATTAGAGCGATTTGTCATGTGATTTGACAGATCAGCCTATTGCCGGCAATGGGACCAACTTTGTGGCGCTGCACCGATTTGCAAAAGTAGTTCCTGCACTATTTTTGGCGATTTCGGGTGCAACTTCAATAGACATCTGTGCATGAAGCTGCACAGATGTCTTTCAAGTCGCACCCGAAGTTGTACTGAAATGCGACTTTGAACGAGGGCTAAATCGACCCCCATGTGTGTGATCTATTAAAGGCAAATAGGCTGTTCACTTTGCTAGGGAATTTGCACTTTGCAAGGGAAATATCCCCAGAGCTTACTGAATGAAGTGAAACTCTGCTGACTTCCATTATCCAATCCCATGAAAGCAAAGATAGTTTTGTTTTTGTTTTTTTGTTTTTTTGGGGGGGGGGGGGTTTGTTACATTTTCCTAGTATGTGATTGGTTATTCTTTGCAAAATGAAATGTCACCACATTCACTGAACAAAAGGACAATTCCCTCGTAAAGTGCAACTTGCCTTGCAACGTAAAAAGTCTTTTTGCCTTTAGTAAATTACCTCTATTATGGTCCTTTCACACTGTGCGCCTTCCGATGAGGTCTGTTCTGCTCAGCAAGGGATCGATCCGCCGATCCCCGCTGAGCAGGCGGGTGACAGCTCCGTCTCCGCTCTGTGTGCAGAGATGGAACTATCAGATCCCTGCTGTCCTTTATGGGGGAATCGGATAAGAACGGGCCGCCTGTCCATTCTCATTCGATCCCATCCGATCCGATCGGGATTTCCCGAAATAAGGGTTTCCATCCATCCGGATTTCACGGACAGGATCGGAAGCAGGTAGCAGCGGGTGTCATCTGCTGCCCCATAGGGATGCATGGAGGATAAGAACATGTCCGCCTAAAAAACTGACAGGCGGATCTGATCGGATTGTTCGTGTGAAAGGACCCTAAATGTCAAATTCTAAAGCAGCTTTTGTCTGCCATACTTTGTAATTTGTTTTTATAGACTGTAGGTGGAGCTGTGCATGTGTAGATTGTTATTATGTGACTCCCAATTACTGAAACATTCATTGTCACTTCCTGCCTAAACTTGTCTTCACAATTCTAAGGTTAACCTTGAAGATGATACGGATTCTGCATGCCCTCTTATCTATCTGCTGTTTGCCTTGTAAATGACAAAATTCATTTATAACTCTTTATAGATAGGATAAGACCATGGATCCTAATTCTTGACGTGCAGTGTTGTATGATTGTGTATACTGTAGTTCATATGGGCTCATGTGTGTTCTTAATGTTGCTCTAAATTTGCTAATACTATATTATAGTAGTAGTATAACCCATACTTTGCAATTAACAATTTGGGCACAACCATTCAACACTCTCACAATGTACGGACACAGGACAAAATGATCTGACCATTGTCATATCCAACAAAGTCTAATTTGTATTATTCTCTGTTAATTGGCATTCATGTTTGTGACAGACCTAGCCGGGACAGGGGCTTTTGGAGAGGACTTAGAGCAAGTCTCTTAACCGCTGACTATGGGCCCTGGCATTTAAGAGAAAACTACTCTTTGGAAGATGTATGCCTGGGAAATGCGTGGAGTGGTCTTGTTTATGATTCAAGTTAATGTCTACAAAAACCACACAGCCTCTGGGAACTGTAAGTTCCAGATCCATATTTGGGTCATCTATGCCTCAAACCAGCACTGCCTGTAGATGTAATCCACTCAAACCACTAGGGTCCCCTACCATAATGTGTTTATTGTAAGTAGATCTCCTACTATAGCCTGTTGCCTACAAGTCTGAAGAGGGGGGAGATCACTATTTGTATTGGTAATTGTGCTAATTAACACACCCATTGTCTGCTAGCAAACTACTGTGGGTATGTGTTTATACTTGTAACAATGCGTATTGTCCTTTGTGAGCTCGATGCCAGCAAGTCTAATCTGGAACGAGAGAGCTGAGTGTCCAGGTGGCTAGCTTGTTTTTATTACCTTAATGTTTATAGTGTTAATTATATTTCTGTATACAGTTGCGTTTGCATATGATAATGTGATCA
The DNA here is from genome assembly GCF_965119305.1 of Pelophylax lessonae. Taxonomy (NCBI): domain Eukaryota; kingdom Metazoa; phylum Chordata; class Amphibia; order Anura; family Ranidae; genus Pelophylax; species Pelophylax lessonae. Next base: position 35,676,388 of record NC_138776.1, on the reverse strand, counting down.
GCCTCATCTGAGTATATAGTGTATAAAAAGCCTGTATTCTTGTTCAATAAACAGTTCCAGTTCCAGAGTACCCGAAGCGAGTGTCGTCTAGTTCTTGGGTGCTATGCAATATTCAGCTATCATATCTGGTTCTTGGATCCAGACTGGAGGAAGCAGTATACTGACCAAAGCACCAAAACTGGGTGCTGGGACGGTTTTGGCACTACGTTATATTCTTTTCTGCTGATCGGCATACCATGCTATGGGCTATCAGACTGAAAAAGGGCCCAGGGACACTGGTATGCGGAGCTAAAATAGTAAAAACAAGTTACTACAATATTTCTGCAAAGGATCTCACAATATGATATAAGCAATGTGGTATTTAAAAATAAGGTGAAATCCAGGTTATTTCTAGCAACTAGAAACATAGAGGAGTGATGGTAGAAAAAAGACATTGTGGTCCATCAAGTCTGCCCCACTGTTTTAACCCCTTAAGGGGTTTAGAATGCCAGGAGGAGGAAGGGCTTATGGTCATGTCACCGTTGTGATTGGCTGTCACAGTGTAAGGTTCTGGCACTCTCAGTGCCTCCTATCACATTTATTCCGGGTGATTTCCATCTACCTAGACAGAAGAAACACATATAGGTGTGTTTCCCTTTAAGGCTGAAGCTGTCATCACCCAGCGCCGGACTAGATGGCTATTTAGGGCGTCGGTTCTCACTCACATGTGTTCGTTCAAACACCAGTACCTGGATACTAATCTTGCTTGAAGCTTCCATGCTTGCAAGCTCTCCTCGCTGACGAACCTCGCTGCGCTGATCCCTGCATCCTGCTACTGGATCATCCGCATCTCCTGAGCGATCCTTCGGCTATCGCTATTAGTGCTAAGTACCCCACAGGGGAAATCTCTATAGACTTGTACTAGGCTTACACTATTTAGCTCTGCATAGCAAGGACTGTCTTTTACATCTGCATAACTAGATTGCTAGCTCTTGAGGCTACTGCTACTATTTCCTGCACTGGGTTGATCTCTCCTGTATGCACCTGCTACTCTGTCATCTGTTATCATACATGATCGCTAACCCTTCCTGCATCCATCTGCACTGTCTCACCTCAAGTGTCTGTCACCTACCACTTCCACTCAAACCTATCCCTAAGACCTTTATCATTGTCTCACCACATGTATATAAAGTCACACTAGGAACCAGCTTAATTACTGTGTGTATTTACTGGCTGAAATAAGACCTTCCATACATGATGAGTCATTGAGGTTGGGATTGGTATCTCAGCATATCTCCTACATGACTACTGACGTGGAACTACTTCTGCAGCTGAAAATCCACACCTTATAAGAAACGCAAGGAGCGTTACAGATTGAACGAACCTAAAAAATGGATTCAGCAGAAGTAGCCACTCAGGTGACACAATTAAAACAGCAGGTATCTGCGTTAATACACGCACTTGCTGAATTGAAAAACGACAATCAGGCTCTGTTGCAGCAGGTAATTAGACTGACACAACTTACCTCTGCACAGTCTCCTGAACCCAAGATAAATCCCCCTTTGGTATTTACAGGCGATCGCAAAAAATTTCGCGAATTTAAAAACGCATGTGAGTTACTTTTTTTGCTAAAACCTCGTACCTACCTTACTGATCACATTAAGGTTTGTACTATTATTTCTTACCTATCAGGCGATCCTCGAGCCTGGGCAGATTCTCTTTTTGAAAAAAACGACCAGCTTCTCAACTCCTATGCCTTGTTCCTGGCAGAGCTCACTAGCCTATATGATGACCCCAATAGGCAGAGTACTGCCGATCTTCAGTTAAGATCCTTGAAACAAGGAAAAAGGCCTGTAGAAGACTTTGTCGCAGAATTCAAGAGATGGACCCTTGATTCAGGATGGAATGATGCATCTCTGAAAACCCAATTTAGGCTTGGCCTATCAGAAGCCGTCAAGGACGAGCTCGCCCGAGCAGAGATGCCAAAAACCCTGGATACATTGATACAACTCAGTATCACCATAGATAGAAGACTACGAGAAAGGAAGTCTGAAAAAATGGAAATGCCATTATCCAGTTCTTCTCAGAATTCAGCTATTGACCCCACTCCTAAACCCGCTCCAGGTAACCACAGACCCCGGCTACCTAAGGAAAAAAGGAGACCTAGTAGATATGGTGATCCTGCCTGGTCATGGTCCGAGCCTGCCTCAAACAGTCGACCTTGTCACTCTGACACATCCCATTTGGACCCTGATCCTACAGAGATGGATGAGGAGCCTATGGAGATTGGTGCCATACATGCTAGGTTGTCCTCACAAGAAAAAAGAGATCACAGGAGAATCTGTGGCCTTTGTTTTTATTGTGGTGAAGGGGGACATTTCATTACATTCTGCCCAACCAGACCCCATAGGCCTAAGGCTCTCCCAATGGAGGCCAGGCGAATCCGAAGGGTCTTCCCGGAAAAACAGCCTGGAAATTATCAAGGCTGTTGCCAGCCCTGTCCCCGTTCTATATCAGTGAAGGACACCCAGAAATTAACAAATATTGGAATAGATATTCCTTCAACTCCAGTGAACTTTATACCACGTTCAAAAAACCCTCCTGTACCACCTCCTGAGGATACTCCTATTTTTGCAAGCACATTTCTGGCTTCCGATGAAAATACAGAGATTCTTGCACCTGACTGTGTACGTGCTTCTAATGGCACGGTGGTATGTAGGAAGGATCTGAGGATGTTTGAAGAAGCATTGGTTGCTAGGTCTACTAGGATTACTTCGGATGGTTATGCGTCCGATTCTAGTGAGGGGTCCATGTAGCAGACACCCTAACAACAAGTGATCCGATTCTCATATCGGCAACCATTTTTTTTTCCGATTTTCATATCGGAGACCAGTCTTATCCGATTCTCGTATCGGCAACCAGTATTATCCGATTCTCATATCGGCAACCAATTTTTTTTTTTTTTCTTCCCGATTTTCATATCGGCAACCAGTCTTATCCGATTCTCGCATCGGAGACCAGTCTCATTCCGATTCTCATATCGGCGACAAAAAAAAAAAAAAAGAGAAAATTTTTTTTTTTCCTTCCGATTTTCGCATCGGCAACCAGTCTCATGTGATTCTTATATCAACAACCAGCCTTAGAGGCCTTCCGGAGCCGGCCTTACGGGGGGGGGGGGTAATGTAAGATTCTGGCACTCTCAGTGCCTCCTATCACATTTATTCCGGGTGATTTCCATCTACCTAGACAGAAGAAACACATATAGGTGTGTTTCCCTTTAAGGCTGAAGCTGTCATCACCCAGCGCCGGACTAGATGGCTATTTAGGGCGTCGTTTCTCACTCACATGTGTTCGTTCAAACACCAGTACCTGGATACTAATCTTGCTTGAAGCTTCCATGCTTGCAAGCTCTCCTCGCTGACGAACCTCGCTGCGCTGATCCCTGCATCCTGCTACTGGATCATCCGCATCTCCTGAGCGATCCTTCGGCTATCGCTATTAGTGCTAAGTACCCCACAGGGGAAATCTCTATAGACTTGTACTAGGCTTACACTATTTAGCTCTGCATAGCAAGGACTGTCTTTTACATCTGCATAACTAGATTGCTAGCTCTTGAGGCTACTGCTACTATTTCCTGCACTGGGTTGATCTCTCCTGTATGCACCTGCTACTCTGTCATCTGTTATCATACATGATCGCTAACCCTTCCTGCATCCATCTGCACTGTCTCACCTCAAGTGTCTGTCACCTACCACTTCCACTCAAACCTATCCCTAAGACCTTTATCATTGTCTCACCACATGTATATAAAGTCACACTAGGAACCAGCTTAATTACTGTGTGTATTTACTGGCTGAAATAAGACCTTCCATACATGATGAGTCATTGAGGTTGGGATTGGTATCTCAGCATATCTCCTACATGACTACTGACGTGGAACTACTTCTGCAGCTGAAAATCCACACCTTATAAGAAACGCAAGGAGCGTTACACACAGTGGTTACACGATTAGAAAGCATCCCGATTGCAAGCAGGGATCAGGAGCTTTCGATTAGCTGCAGGTAACTGTGTTGGGAGCGTGCAGGGCGCACACTCTCAGCACAGCTCTATTTGCACTATTGCATGCAAATATGTGGCCGCTCGGTGCCAAGGTCGGCATGCCGAGAGGCCGCATATTTGCATGCTTATAATGTATGTTACTTTATGTTACCTCCGGAGGGCCACAGAAGATGGCAACTTATGATGAAACGCGTAGGGTGGAGCGACGTGCAGACGTCACCACAATTGTGTATTCCCAGAAGGACGGGCTGTTTTATGTGGGCCGGCCGGTGCTCTTGTTTTTAAAGCAATTTTGACATTAATACCACATAAGTGCAACCTTTAATGAAATAATTAATAAAATGTTAACAATTCTATGCTATATGGAGCCTTTCGTGTTTTGGGATACCCCTATGACATTACTACCAGGGGGATTGCTGTGTGAAGTCGCAGGAGGATTCTGGACAGTATAAAGGCCTCGGCTGGGTATTAGGCCACATGTGCCATTGACCTCCCATAATATGAGGTGAATATGAGTTGGTAAGTGAGCGTTTGTACCTTTGGTGGTGGCAGTGTTACCAAAATGTACTTTTCAAGGTGGTGGATAGTGGTGGTTTTATTATCAAGGACCTTTTTTTATCACTTGTGGATTGAATTCTGACAACATTCGATGACAGGTGTCATTACTAGCGCAATTTAACATACGTTATAAGATTTGAACTGTGCATAAAGGAAAGTTGGAAAGCAGGAAAGTTGCTGATTATAGGGAATTGATTATTGTGTTTACACATTAGCCCGGTTTATTTTCTCATTTTGCATATTTGCGTGCGCTCAAAGCCAAAATGTTAACTTTTTTGTCTGAGTATAGGGCTATGTTTTACCCAAGCATGTCTGAATCCACTTATTGTTGACCGACTCACTACCTCTGCTGGAACTCTATTCCAAGCATCAACTACTCCTTTTGTAAAATAATACTTTCTAAAATGTCTAATATTAGTTTTGAACTCCTGTTAGTTTAAGGGCTCGTCCCTGTGTTCCTAAAGTGAGGGTAGCTCCACTTGTCTGCCTCCTCCCCCCTCCGCTGCCACATTTAGCACCTTTTGGGGGGGGGGGGGGGCAGCAAGGCTTCACTGCTGGTTTCCCTTAGCTGAGATGATGGCAGCAGCAGCCAAGAGTCGATTGAAAAGTTGGCTCAGGTGAAGGCACCACTGGATTCCTGGACAGGTAAGTGTCCTACTATTAAAAGTCAGCAGCTACAGTATTTGTAGCTCCTGACTTTAATTGTTTTCTGACGGAGCCTGGAGCTCTGCTTTAAGCTTCATGTTGAAATCCCTGCCCTCCTGAATCTTATTCACACCCTTCATAAATCTAAAGGTTTCAATCATGTTACCCCTTTCCCTTCTTTCCTCCAGACTGCACTTATTGGGTTCCTGAAGTCGCTCCTGATATGTTCTCAGACCTTTCATCCTTTTTGTGCCCCAGCTTTGGACTTGTTGTATCTTATTAATATCTTTAAGTGAGGTCTCCAGAACTGAACTCAGAATTCTAAATGAGGTCTAACTAAAGACCTATATTCAGGGATCAGGACCTGCTTTCCCTGCTGGTGATCCCTCCAGTGATAACTAAGGATTTATATAGGAAATTAGGACCATCTTCCTCCCGCTGGTTACCCTGTCTAGTGATATTTAAAAACCTATATAGAGGAATCAGGACCTCCTTCCTCCTGCTGGTGATACATTTAGTGCTATCTAAAGACCTATATAGAGGAATCAGGACCTCCTTCCTCCTGCTGTAATCCCTCTAGTGATAATTAGGTATACAACCCAGAATTCTTCTCACTTTCCTCCATTGTCTGGCCATACTGCTTATTTTGCAATCATCTGGAATATGAACCCTTAAATCTTTTTCCTCCTTGGTTCTGGGCAACACTGTACTCCAAATATGGTACTCTTTCAAGAGAATATTTTCCCTAGGTGCATTATTTTCATTTAGAAACATTGAACTGCAGTTTCCACTGCTTGACCAATCTTCCAGCAATGCCAAACCATGTTTCTTTTTACAGGCACCTCCAGGGATATCAATCCTATTGCACACTTTTGTGTCATCCACAAAAAGGCATACCTTGCCCACTAAACTTTTTGTTATATCACCTATACAAATCCTGTAGCTATATCACTTAGAAAACTAAATGCTCTTCAGTTTTTTCCTGCCAGAAGTATGGGTGAAAGCCTATTTTTTTTTCTTTTTTTTTTTTTTTTTTGTTGGGTGAAAGCCTATTAAACAAAAACAAATGAAACTAAAGGGCCATACACACTATAAGATTTTCTGAAGACTTTTTCCTTCAGATTTACCTTTTCTATGTAGTGCAAGGGCCTGCCAGATTGCATACAATTTGAAAGTGTTTAGGTTTGACCTCATATTATATGGTTTTGGTAAGTCTAAAGGAAAAAGTCTTCAGAAAATCTTATAGTGTGTATGGCCCATTAATGTTGAAACTGTTTCTATGTTTGTAACTCTTATGTGAAAAATTTCTAATAAAGAGAATAAAAAAAAACTTGCATTAAAATTGATTTTAATTATTTTCTTCTTCTTACTGGCATGAGCCAAAATGTTAGAGAAAAAAAAAACTTCCAGGGCAAAGCTTCAAAACCATAAGATCAATGGCTATCGTCAGCTATAGTATTCAGCACATTTTAGACATGATGTTAACACCTTCCCTCCTAGCCTATAGTGACTGCTGGGTGGGGGCTTTAAGATCCTGACTGGAAGTCATTTGACGTCCTGTTAGAAAGCACCACTCGGGTGGCCGCGGAGCCATGCAGTGATGTGACCTGTCACCAGTCGTGTCCACTGGACACTGCTGGTGGCTGATCAGAGTACCGGTGTTCTGTGAAAAAACCATACCCGTGAGAAAACCATACCCTCGTCACTTCCGGTGCACCTACGGAGGGTATGGATTTCTCACGGTAGTTACATTTGCGGCGGTTAGATTAAAACGGCTCCTCTGCAACATAAATCATCTCCGCTCCTTCCCCTGTCACTTCCCTCATCTCCGGTAATAAATATAAAAGCGGATCACGGAGCCGCGATCGCCGTCATTTACATCTCATACACCCGCCGCCGCTTTTATATTTATTACCGGAGATGAGGGAAGCGACAGCGATAGCAAAGGAGATGATTTATGTTGCAGCCGAAGTGTTTTAATGTACCCGCCGCAAGTATAACATTAGACAGTGCCGTGCTAATTTCATGCCTACCGAGCATGCGCACTTCTCTGATTCTTTGATGTTCAATTGCGTATCCGGGGCTCTGAGCATGCGCACTGCTGCGCTGCTCAGCTGTTTCAGACCGGAAGTGACGAGGGTATGGTTTCTTCACGGGGTATGGAATTCTAACGTTACACCGGCTTGCTGCTGGTGCCATGTGACCTCTGTGACTAATCACAGAATGTCACATGACAGTTGCACACAATAGATGGCTTCCTTTCATGCCATTCATTGTGTGCAATTGTGTTGTTTGCTGTGATTGGTCAATTTGATCACATGATACAGACAGGGCCAATCACATCCCATATGTACCATGGGATTTAGCTTTGATCAGTCACAGCTAATCACAACAAAACAAACTGAATGAATCCATTTTATTCAGTAAATTGCTTGCTTATAGCAAAGTAATTTACTGCTATAAGCAAACATAATGTGTAAAAAAAAAAAAAAAAAAAAAAAAACAAATGTAATAAAAAAAACAATAAAAAAAAGAATTTTTTTTTTTTTTCGCCATACTGTCACCAATCAGTGTGCCTGATCACCGCCACACCAATTATATGATTACAGTATGTAAAAAAAAAAAAAAAACATTGTGAAAAATTACAACTTTAAAACACCCCCCCATACCTCTTACTAAATACCTCGGACTGTCTACTTTCCAAAAAATTGATAATTTGGTGGGCATTTGCTCTGTCCTGGCATTTTTCAGCCTCAAAAAATGAGGTTACCCATCAGTACATTAGGATTTATAAATTCTCAGATATATACCATAGTTTGTGGACTCTATAACTTTCCTACAGACTAAATAATATACACTGATTTAGGTTAATTTTCACCAAAGAACACATTTCGGGCTAAACTTATGAAGAACAATTATTCATTTGCAAAATTAATGAAAATAAAAAACAGAAACAAAGAAAAATGTGTCTTTTTTTTAGCAAGCAATATAAAAACCCAGTGGTGATCAAATAACACCAAAAGAAAGCTATTGCAAATAAAATGATAAATGTCATTCAAATTGCGACAGCGCTGAAAATTTGTCCTGGGCAGGAAGGGGGTAAAGGTGCTCGGTACTTGAGTGGTTAAAGATTACAAAGAAAAAAGTACTTACAAATACCCAGCCATAGATATCGATAGATTTTAACTTTTGTTAAAATTTTGTGTTGCTGCACATTAATATATAAGGATATATCAAAAAAGAACTACAGGAGTGTATAAAAACTCAGATACGTTGACGACATACAAAGTGTTCTCTCTCTCTGTCCCAGCAGTCTCGCTAGCTGCCAATGTTATCCAGACACCAAAGTTGTACATTGTTCAGTCTATGGACGATATATCGCTGACATGTGAACATGAGGACTCCAGCTACAATAGAAAGTATTGGTACAGACAGAAGATGGGGAAAGAGCTTGTGTTAATGGGATACACATCATTCAAGGAAAAAGCCGAAATGGAGAAAGATTTTGTAGGTGGAAGATTTATCATTCATCCTGAGAGGACTGAGAAAAGTGTTCTGATCATCAACAACATCACCGCAGAAGACAACGCTCTCTACTACTGTGCTAGTAGTATCCACAGCGGGAGAAGATTAGCTACAGAGTGTTCAGAACCAAAAGACTCCTCCCTGATAAATTGTTACATATAAATTTGACACAGGAAACCTTAGTGGGTATTTATTAAAGCAGGTGCAGTCTGTATTGTATCAACGACAGTGCTTTGATCTAAGGCAATTTATTTTGTTTGTAATCGCATGACTTGAAGATTTGGGGTGTTGTCTGTATGTTTGCATGTGTGGAAAGTGTCCCGTCTTGTTTGCATTCTGTGGTAAAGTAAATCTCCTTAATGCCTAAAAAATCAAACGGATGCAGTTTTGCATGTGTTAGTACATATTATTGCGAATACTTAGTGTGTACAAATGTTTTTACCTTGTTTTTTCCAGTATTATTTAGGGCTCCATTTTTGCTGTAAATGTTAATGGATATCTTTCTTATTATAAAAAGCAAACTGGCTCAAGATGATATATATATATATATATATTCTTTTTTTTTCTTTTTTTTTTTTTCAACTGGCCCAAAATAGTAAAACAAAAATTTTTTTTTAAACTGTAGCTGTATATTTTTGCCATTACCATGGCCCACCATCTTGTTGTTTGTGTCCCTTCTTGCTGTTATTTGCACCTTTGTAAGTTTATCCTCTGTTCTTTTTTCTCTTTCCTCTCTCTATTCTCTCTCTTTTCTATTTTTTCTGGTGGTTTTCATTTAATTTCCCCACTTTCTGTCTCATTGCACACTTCCTTATGTGTTAAATCACTTCTCCCCCCCCCCTTCATACTAGCATGCAAGTGTAAGCAGGTGCAGATAGCTAGTCTGACACTAAGTGGCTCTTTCCTAAAATAATGTGGTAATAGGGAATTACTGTATGTATTTGGGTGTTAAGTCCCCTTTTAAGCAATGTAATCGGTGAAGCTAGTATCCATATATATGACAGGATTGGAGGGGCCCTAGTGAGATGAGGCATGGGAGCCAAACACCCCAGAGGTATGTGTCTGTATTCAGCTACTGGTAGGTCTCTGCACAGGGCTGAAGCCTGGGTGAGGTAGTTTAACACCCAGATGAACCAGCTGTAGCCACCCTGAATTGAATTGTGGTCTGAATGGACTATAAGTGAGATGCAAAAAGCCATTTAGGCCAGACTAAGTGTTCTCTGACGTGAGTACTAATACACCTAAGAGTGCTAGTAACTAGTGTTGAGCGAACACGGACTGTATTATTCGTGTTCGTACCGAATAATTGGATTTTTTGTACCCGAACACGGACACGGACACTTTACTGTATGTTCGGGTAAAAATCCGTGTTCGGTCGTTTTATTTCCGGGTTTTGCATGCTTTGGCGCTCTTTTCATGGCGGGCTTTCAACAGCCAATCAACAATCGTTTAACTGGTGTGCCTTAAGCCATCCCAGCCATGCCTGCAAATGTCTCAGTAGCTGTGATTGGCCGTCTGAAGCATGTGACCAAGTCTTTATAAGTTCGAGGCAGCCGCAGCGGCGTCATTATGCTGCTTAGATTCAGGGACAGAGCACACATCAACGTGCTGGCTGCTGATTAGGGAAAGATAGGCAGGAAAAAACCATTTGTGTCCGGATAGAATTGAGGGACAGGTCGGAGTGTTTAGGCAGGGCGAGTTGTAGGCATTTTAGGGATAGAGTCTGCTGAATTATATAGGGTCAGTGTCTTCTACAAACTACAATCGATATTGCTGTGTGGGGGGTGGGGTCTGCACTCAATCCTGATCTACGATCTCTTCTCAATCCTGTTAGGGACAGAGTCTGCTGAATTTTAGGGAAACTGTGTTCTACAAACTACAATCGATATTGCTGTGTGGTGTGGGATTGGAGATAGGCAGGTGTCAGTGATCCACATCCATTTTTCTGTGTGTGAGCTGCAGTGAACACAATCTTTTTGGGCTGCAGTGAACACAATCTTTTTGGGCTGCAGTGAACACAATCTTTTTGGGCTGCAGTGAACACAATCTTTTTGGGCTGCAGTGAACACAATCTTTTTGGGCTGCAGTGAACACAATCTTTTTGGGGTGCAGTGAACAAAATCTTTTTGGGGTGCAGTGAACACAATCCTTTTTGGTGTGCAGTGAACACAATCTTTGTGGGGTGCAGTGAACAAAATCCTTTGTGGGGTGCAGTGAACACAATCTTTTTGGGGTGCAGTGAACAAAATCCTTTTTGGGGTGCAGTGAACAACATCCTTTTTGGGGTGCAGTGAACACAATCTTTTTGGGGTGCAGTGAACAAAATCCTTTGTGGGGTGCAGTGAACACAATCTTTTTGGGGTGCAGTGAACACAATCTTTTTGGGGTGGAGTGAACAACATCCTTTTTGGGGTGCAGTGAACAAAATCCTTTTTGGGGTGCAGTGAACAAAATCATTTTTGGGGTGCAGTGAACACAATCTTTTTGGGGTGCAGTGAACACAATCTTTGTGGGGTGCAGTGAACACAATCTTTTTGGGGTGGAGTGAACAACATCCTTTTTGGGGTGCAGTGAACAACATCCTTTTTGGGGTGCAGTGAACACAATCTTTTTGGGGTGCAGTGAACACAATCTTTGTGGGGTACAGTGAACAGAATCTTTGTGGGGTGCAGTGAACACAATCTTTGGGGGGTACAGTGAACACAATCTTTGTGAGGTGCAGTGAACACAATCTTTGTGGGGTGCAGTGAACACAATCATTGTGGGGTGCAGTGAACTCAATCTTTGTGGGGTACAGTGAACACAATCTCATACTGAAGGTTTGAGGGTGCTGCCTGTTCCATACTCCCCCTACTCCTCATCTAGCCTTTTAGGGGTACAAACAATAGTAATTGGGGCCTAGTGTGGTTGTGTACGTGTGATATACATACACTTTTTTGGGATCATATTTTCTATTCCGCTATTTAATCAAAAACCTTTGGGGATCAGTTAAATTGGGGGATAGTCTGTGTTGGTACGTGTGAGAGAGATCCACCTTTCCAAGTTGTTGGGGTTCATCTCATACTTCTGAAGGTTTGAGGGTGCTGCCTGTTCCATACTCCCCCTACTCCTAGCCTTTTAGGGGTACAAACAATAGTAATTGGGGCCTAGTGTGGTTGTGTACGTGTGATATACATACACTTTTTTGGGATCATATTTTCTATTCCGCTATTTAATCAAAAACCTTTGGGGATCAGTTAAATTGGGGGATAGTCTGTGTTGGTACGTGTGAGAGAGATCCACCTTTCCAAGTTGTTGGGGTTCATCTCATACTTCTGAAGGTTTGAGGGTGCTGCCTGTTCCATACTCCCCCTACTCCTAGCCTTTTAGGGGTACAAACAATAGTAATTGGGGCCTAGTGTGGTTGTGTACGTGTGATATACATACACTTTTTTGGGATCATATTTTCTATTCCGCTATTTAATCAAAAACCTTTGGGGATCAGTTAAATTGGGGGATAGTCTGTGTTGGTACGTGTGAGAGAGATCCACCTTTCCAAGTTGTTGGGGTTCATCTCATACTTCTGAAGGTTTGAGGGTGCTGCCTGTTCCATACTCCCCCTACTCCTAGCCTTTTAGGGGTACAAACAATAGTAATTGGGGCCTAGTGTGGTTGTGTACGTGTGATATACATACACTTTTTTGGGATCATATTTTCTATTCCGCTATTTAATCAAAAACCTTTGGGGATCAGTTAAATTGGGGGATAGTCTGTGTTGGTACGTGTGAGAGAGATCCACCTTTCCAAGTTGTTGGGGTTCATCTCATACTTCTGAAGGTTTGAGGGTGCTGCCTGTTCCATACTCCCCCTACTCCTAGCCTTTTAGGGGTACAAACAATAGTAATTGGGGCCTAGTGTGGTTGTGTACGTGTGATATACATACACTTTTTTGGGATCATATTTTCTATTCCGCTATTTAATCAAAAACCTTTGGGGATCAGTTAAATTGGGGGATAGTCTGTGTTGGTACGTGTGAGAGAGATCCACCTTTCCAAGTTGTTGAGGTTCATCTCATACTTCTGAAGGTTTGAGGGTGCTGCCTGTTCCATACTCCCCCTACTCCTAGCCTTTTAGGGGTACAAACAATAGTAATTGGGGCCTAGTGTGGTTGTGTACGTGTGATATACATACACTTTTTTGGGATCATATTTTCTATTCCGCTATTTAATCAAAAACCTTTGGGGATCAGTTAAATTGGGGGATAGTCTGTGTTGGTACGTGTGAGAGAGATCCACCTTTCCAAGTTGTTGAGGTTCATCTCATACTTCTGAAGGTTTGAGGGTGCTGCCTGTTCCATACTCCCCCTACTCCTAGCCTTTTAGGGGTACAAACAATAGTAATTGGGGCCTAGTGTGGTTGTGTACGTGTGATATACATACACTTTTTTGGGATCATATTTTCTATTCCGCTATTTAATCAAAAACCTTTGGGGATCAGTTAAATTGGGGGATAGTCTGTGTTGGTACGTGTGAGAGAGATCCACCTTTCCAAGTTGTTGGGGTTCATCTCATACTTCTGAAGGTTTGAGGGTGCTGCCTGTTCCATACTCCCCCTACTCCTAGCCTTTTAGGGGTACAAACAATAGTAATTGGGGCCTAGTGTGGTTGTGTACGTGTGATATACATACACTTTTTTGGGATCATATTTTCTATTCCGCTATTTAATCAAAAACCTTTGGGGATCAGTTAAATTGGGGGATAGTCTGTGTTGGTACGTGTGAGAGAGATCCACCTTTCCAAGTTGTTGAGGTTCATCTCATACTTCTGAAGGTTTGAGGGTGCTGCCTGTTCCATACTCCCCCTACTCCTAGCCTTTTAGGGGTACAAACAATAGTAATTGGGGCCTAGTGTGGTTGTGTACGTGTGATATACATACACTTTTTTGGGATCATATTTTCTATTCCGCTATTTAATCAAAAACCTTTGGGGATCAGTTAAATTGGGGGATAGTCTGTGTTGGTACGTGTGAGAGAGATCCACCTTTCCAAGTTGTTGGGGTTCATCTCATACTTCTGAAGGTTTGAGGGTGCTGCCTGTTCCATACTCCCCCTACTCCTAGCCTTTTAGGGGTACAAACAATAGTAATTGGGGCCTAGTGTGGTTGTGTACGTGTGATATACATACACTTTTTTGGGATCATATTTTCTATTCCGCTATTTAATCAAAAACCTTTGGGGATCAGTTAAATTGGGGGATAGTCTGTGTTGGTACGTGTGAGAGAGATCCACCTTTCCAAGTTGTTGAGGTTCATCTCATACTTCTGAAGGTTTGAGGGTGCTGCCTGTTCCATACTCCCCCTACTCCTAGCCTTTTAGGGGTACAAACAATAGTAATTGGGGCCTAGTGTGGTTGTGTACGTGTGATATACATACACTTTTTTGGGATCATATTTTCTATTCCGCTATTTAATCAAAAACCTTTGGGGATCAGTTAAATTGGGGGATAGTCTGTGTTGGTACGTGTGAGAGAGATCCACCTTTCCAAGTTGTTGGGGTTCATCTCATACTTCTGAAGGTTTGAGGGTGCTGCCTGTTCCATACCCCCCCTACTCCTAGCCTTTTAGGGGTACAAACAATAGTAATTGGGGCCTAGTGTGGTTGTGTACGTGTGATATACATACACTTTTTTGGGATCATATTTTCTATTCCGCTATTTAATCAAAAACCTTTGGGGATCAGTTAAATTGGGGGATAGTCTGTGTTGGTACGTGTGAGAGAGATCCACCTTTCCAAGTTGTTGGGGTTCATCTCATACTTCTGAAGGTTTGAGGGTGCTGCCTGTTCCATACTCCCCCTACTCCTAGCCTTTTAGGGGTACAAACAATAGTAATTGGGGCCTAGTGTGGTTGTGTACGTGTGATATACATACACTTTTTTGGGATCATATTTTCTATTCCGCTATTTAATCAAAAACCTTTGGGGATCAGTTAAATTGGGGGATAGTCTGTGTTGGTACGTGTGAGAGAGATCCACCTTTCCAAGTTGTTGGGGTTCATCTCATACTTCTGAAGGTTTGAGGGTGCTGCCTGTTCCATACTCCCCCTACTCCTAGCCTTTTAGGGGTACAAACAATAGTAATTGGGGCCTAGTGTGGTTGTGTACGTGTGATATACATACACTTTTTTGGGATCATATTTTCTATTCCGCTATTTAATCAAAAACCTTTGGGGATCAGTTAAATTGGGGGATAGTCTGTGTTGGTACGTGTGAGAGAGATCCACCTTTCCAAGTTGTTGAGGTTCATCTCATACTTCTGAAGGTTTAAAGGGTGCTGCCTGTTCCATACTCCCCCTACTCCTAGCCTTTTAGGGGTACAAACAATAGTAATTGGGGCCTAGTGTGGTTGTGTACGTGTGATATACATACACTTTTTTGGGATCATATTTTCTATTCCGCTATTTAATCAAAAACCTTTGGGGATCAGTTAAATTGGGGGATAGTCTGTGTTGGTACGTGTGAGAGAGATCCACCTTTCCAAGTTGTTGGGGTTCATCTCATACTTCTGAAGGTTTGAGGGTGCTGCCTGTTCCATACTCCCCCTACTCCTAGCCTTTTAGGGGTACAAACAATAGTAATTGGGGCCTAGTGTGGTTGTGTACGTGTGATATACATACACTTTTTTGGGATCATATTTTCTATTCCGCTATTTAATCAAAAACCTTTGGGGATCAGTTAAATTGGGGGATAGTCTGTGTTGGTACGTGTGAGAGAGATCCACCTTTCCAAGTTGTTGAGGTTCATCTCATACTTCTGAAGGTTTGAGGGTGCTGCCTGTTCCATACTCCCCCTACTCCTAGCCTTTTAGGGGTACAAACAATAGTAATTGGGGCCTAGTGTGGTTGTGTACGTGTGATATACATACACTTTTTTGGGATCATATTTTCTATTCCGCTATTTAATCAAAAACCTTTGGGGATCAGTTAAATTGGGGGATAGTCTGTGTTGGTACGTGTGAGAGAGATCCACCTTTCCAAGTTGTTGGGGTTCATCTCATACTTCTGAAGGTTTGAGGGTGCTGCCTGTTCCATACCCCCCCTACTCCTAGCCTTTTAGGGGTACAAACAATAGTAATTGGGGCCTAGTGTGGTTGTGTACGTGTGATATACATACACTTTTTTGGGATCATATTTTCTATTCCGCTATTTAATCAAAAACCTTTGGGGATCAGTTAAATTGGGGGATAGTCTGTGTTGGTACGTGTGAGAGAGATCCACCTTTCCAAGTTGTTGGGGTTCATCTCATACTTCTGAAGGTTTGAGGGTGCTGCCTGTTCCATACTCCCCCTACTCCTAGCCTTTTAGGGGTACAAACAATAGTAATTGGGGCCTAGTGTGGTTGTGTACGTGTGATATACATACACTTTTTTGGGATCATATTTTCTATTCCGCTATTTAATCAAAAACCTTTGGGGATCAGTTAAATTGGGGGATAGTCTGTGTTGGTACGTGTGAGAGAGATCCACCTTTCCAAGTTGTTGGGGTTCATCTCATACTTCTGAAGGTTTGAGGGTGCTGCCTGTTCCATACCCCCCCTACTCCTCATCTAGCCTTTTAGGGGTACAAACAATAGTAATTGGGGCCTAGTGTGGTTGTGTACGTGCGAGATACATACACTTTTTTTGATCATATTTCCTATTCCGCTATTCAATAAAAACCTTTGAGGATCAATTGAATTGCGGGATAGTCTGTGTCGGTACGTGTGAGAGAGATCCACCTTTCCAAGTTGTTGGGGTTCATCTCATACTTCTGAAGGTTTGAGGGTGCTGCCTGTTCCATACCCCCCCTACTCCTCATCTAGCCTTTTAGGGGTACAAACAATAGTAATTGGGGCCTAGTGTGGTTGTGTACGTGCGAGATACATACACTTTTTTTGATCATATTTCCTATTCCGCTATTCAATAAAAACCTTTGAGGATCAATTGAATTGCGGGATAGTCTGTGTCGGTACGTGTGAGAGAGATCCACCTTTCCAAGTTGTTGGGGTTCATCTCATACTTCTGAAGGTTTGAGGGTGCTGCCTGTTCCATACCCCCCCTACTCCTCATCTAGCCTTTTAGGGGTACAAACAATAGTAATTGGGGCCTAGTGTGGTTGTGTACGTGCGAGATACATACACTTTTTTTGATCATATTTCCTATTCCGCTATTCAATAAAAACCTTTGAGGATCAATTGAATTGCGGGATAGTCTGTGTCGGTACGTGTGAGAGAGATCCACCTTTCCAAGTTGTTGGGGTTCATCTCATACTTCTGAAGGTTTGAGGGTGCTGCCTGTTCCATACCCCCCCTACTCCTCATCTAGCCTTTTAGGGGTACAAACAATAGTAATTGGGGCCTAGTGTGGTTGTGTACGTGCGAGATACATACACTTTTTTTGATCATATTTCCTATTCCGCTATTCAATAAAAACCTTTGAGGATCAATTGAATTGCGGGATAGTCTGTGTCGGTACGTGTGAGAGAGATCCACCTTTCCAAGTTGTTGGGGTTCATCTCATACTTCTGAAGGTTTGAGGGTGCTGCCTGTTCCATACCCCCCCTACTCCTCATCTAGCCTTTTAGGGGTACAAACAATAGTAATTGGGGCCTAGTGTGGTTGTGTACGTGCGAGATACATACACTTTTTTTGATCATATTTCCTATTCCGCTATTCAATAAAAACCTTTGAGGATCAATTGAATTGCGGGATAGTCTGTGTCGGTACGTGTGAGAGAGATCCACCTTTCCAAGTTGTTGGGGTTCATCTCATACTTCTGAAGGTTTGAGGGTGCTGCCTGTTCCATACTCCCCCTACTCCTCATCTAGCCTTTTAGGGGTACAAACAATAGTAATTGGGGCCTAGTGTGGTTGTGTACGTGTGATATACATACACTTTTTTTGGATCATATTTTCTATTCCGCTATTCAATAAAAACCTTTCTAGGGCAAGATCTTAAATTACAGAAATATGAGGAGACCGTCAAATAAGGGCCGTGGCCTGGGTCGTGGTGCTGCTGGTAGAGCTCCTGTTGCAAGGAGAGGACATGGTCGATCTGTGCCAGCTACACGCACAAGTGAAACACCTTCCTCAAGTGTGAGTAGGCGACAGAACCTGCATCAGTATTTGGTAGGGCATCAAACGCCCCTAGAAGTGATGAGGCCAGAACAAGTTGAGGCGATAGTAGATTGGTTAGCTGCTGACAGTGCCTCCAGTTCCTTCACATTGTCTCCCACCCAGTCTACTGCAGAAAGGTCAGAGTTGGCACCTGCAGCCAATGTCCAACCGTCTTTCACCTCACCCCCTTGCAAATCAGGCCAGCAGTCTGAGCCCCAAGCCATACAGCAGTCTCTTATTCTTTTTGAGGACTCTGTCAGCAGGGTTTCCCAGGGCCATCCACCTAGCCCTGCCCCAGAAGTGGAAGAGATTGAGTGCAGCGATGCCCAACCACTTATTTCTCAAGATGAGTACATGCAAGGATCATCGCAGCACGTCTCCGATGATGACGAAACGCAGGTGCCAACTGCTGCGGCGTTCAGCATTGTGGAGACTGACAAGGAGGGCAGGGGTGAAGACTGGGTGGAAGATGATGTGGAGGACGATGAGGTCCTCGACCCCACATGGAATGAACGTCATGCAGGTGAACTGAGTAGTTTGGAGGAAGAGGCGGTGGTCGCACAGAGCCACCAGCACAGCAGAAGAGGGAGCAGGGTGCAGAAGCGGAGCGGCCGTGCCCTAGACACTACGTCCGCTACTGCCCAACGCAGCAAGGGAACGAGCGCACCAAAGTCAGCTCAAAGGAGTTCTCTAGCGTGGAAGTTCTTTAGAAAATGTGCTGATGACAGGACACGAGTGGTTTGCACCCTGTGCAATCAGAGCTTGAAGCGAGGCATGAACCTTCTCAACCTGAGCACAACCTGCATGATCAGGCATCTAAGTGCAAAGCACGAGCTGCAGTGGAGTACACACCTTCAAAACCAAGAAACGTCTCTGGCTCATCCTGCTTCCTCTTCTGCTGCAGTCTCGGCCGCTCCAGCCACATCTGTAGTGATACCGGCACCTGCCACCCCGCAAACAGACGATCTGTCAGCAACACCACCACCTGGGTCACCAACAACCATCTCCACAATGTCCCGTGGAAGCGTTCAGCTTTCCATCTCCCAAACACTTGAGAGGAAGAGGAAGTACCCCCCTACCCACCCGCGATCCCTGGCCCTGAATGCCAGCATTTCAAAATTATTGGCCTTTGAAATGCTGTCATTCCGTCTGGTGGAGACGCACAGTTTTAAAAACCTTATGTCGGTGGCTGTCCCACAGTACGTCGTGCCCAGCCGCCACTACTTTTCCAGGCAAGCCATCCCTTCCCTGCACAACCAAGTGGGGGAAAAAATCAGGTGTGCACTGCGCAACGCCATCTGTGCCAAGGTCCACCTAACTACGGATACGTGGACCAGTAAGCACGGTCAGGGGCGTTATATCTCCCTAACGGCACACTGGGTAAATGCAGTGGCGGATGGGCCTGAGGCGGATAGCAATTTGGCGCATGTCCTTCCACCACCGAGGATTGCAGGGCGCTTCAGTTTGCCTCCTGTTCCTAACTCCTCCTACTCCGCTTCCTCATCCTCTACCGCCTCCTCATCCGGACAGCGTAACACCTTCACCACCAACTTCAGCACGGCCAGGGGTAAACGACAGCAGGCAGTTTTACAACTTGCCTGTTTGGGGGACAAACCACACACCGCGCAGGAGTTGTGGAGGAGCATGGAACAGCAGACAAATGAGTGGTTGCTGCCAGCGAGCCTCAAGCCCGGCCTGGTGGTGTGCGATAACGGGCGAAATCTCATAGCAGCTCTGGGCCTAGCCGGTTTGACGCACATCCCTTGCCTGGCGCATGTGCTGAATTTGGTGGTGCAGAGGTTCCTTAAAAACTACCCCGATATGTCAGAGCTGCTGCAGAAAGTGCGGGCCGTTTGTGCGCACTTTCGGCGTTCTCACCCTGCTGCTGCTCGCCTGGCAGCGCTGCAGCGTAACTTCGGCCTTCCCGCTCACCGCCTCATATGTGACGTGCCCACAAGGTGGAACTCCACCTTGCACATGCTGGAAAGACTGTGCGAGCAGCAGCAGGCCATAGTGGAGTTTCAGCTGCAGCACGCACGCGTGAGTCGCTCTGCGGAACAGCACCACTTCACCACCAATAACTGGGCCTCCATGCGAGACCTGTGTGCCTTGTTGCGCTGTTTTGAGTACTCCACCAACATGGCCAGTGGCAATGACGCCGTTCTCAGCTTAACTATCCCACTTCTATGCCTCCTTGAAAAAACAATTCGGGCGATGATGGAAGAGGATGTGGCACAGGATGAGGAGGAGGAGGAGGATGAAGAGGTAACATTTCCAAGGCTTTCAGGGCAGTCATTCGCAAGGGGCTCCGAGGGTGGGTTCCTGCACACGCAAACGCCAGGGACGCAATTGTCCAGCAGGGGCACAGTTCTGGAGGATGAGGAGGATGAGGAGGAGGAGGAGCTGGAGGAGGAGATGGAACCATGTTCACAGCAGGGTGGCACCCAGGCCAGCTCATGGCCATCACTGGTGCGTGGCTGGGGGGATACAGAGGACACGGACCATACACCTCCCACAGAGGACAGCCTTTCGTTGCCTCTGGGCAGCCTGGCACACATGAGCGATTACATGCTGCAGTGTCTCCACAACGACCGCCGAGTTGCCCACATTCTAACTTGTGCTGATTACTGGGTGGCCACGCTGCTGGATCCCCGTTACAAGGACAACGTACCGTCCTTAATTCACTCACTGGAGCGCGATCGCAAGATGCGCGAGTACAAGCGCACGCTGGTAGACGCCATGCTGCTGGCATTCCCATCTGACAGCGGGGCCACAGTGGAAGCACAAGGCAGAGGAGGAGGAGGAGGAGGTCGCCAACGCAACCAGGGCACCGCCAGCACCTCAGAAGGCAGGGTTAGCATGGCCGAAATGTGGAAAAGCTTTGTCAGCACGCCACAACAAACAGCAGCACCAGCAGCTCAGATGGAACGTCTTAGCAGGAGGCAGCATTTTACCAACATGGTGGAGCAGTATGTGTGCACACGCCTACATGTAGTGAATGACGGGTCTGCCCCCTTCAACTTCTGGGTCTCCAAATTGGGCACATGGCCTGAGCTTGCCCTTTACGCCTTGGAGGTGCTGGCGTGCCCTGCAGCCAGTGTATTATCTGAACGGGTATTTAGCACGGCTGGGGGCGTTATAACAGACAAGCGCAGCCGCCTGTCCAGAGACAATGTGGACAAGCTCACGTTCATTAAAATGAACCAGGCATGGATCCCACGGGACTTTTCCGTACCTTATGCAGAATAGCAATGGATACCGACCTTACCCACCCATTGTTCCATTTTTGCTCTTTCTCACTCTTTTGGGGTGTACCCTCATTTAAAATTTGTGAAAAGAAGCAGTGTTGGCTACCTCGTCCTCCTCCTCAGGGCCAGATTAATGTAGGGGCTATTGGAGCTGCAGCTCCAGGCCCCTACCTTTTATATAGGCCCCGGGTTGGCCATATTCACTGTTACCGCTCTTCTGTCACTTGTAAACACAGAAGTCTGGCTTCTATGCTCGCTTCCCCAGGCAGCACCCTCAGAACCTCCCCACACAGCGTGAAGGCCGGACAAGGAGGGACAGTTGGCGATGCATGGATGTGTTTATGGGCTTCAGAGACAGCATCCCATGTTGAATTAGGCATGCATGGCTGCACCCTTCCTCCTCTGGGTGCATGGCAAGGCACGGCCCTAAGGCCCTTCAAAATCCTCAGCACCAAGCCCATGATGCTGTTAATCCGGCCCTGGTCCTCCTCCACCGCCGCTTCCACCTACACCGCCCATAGGTGTGCGCAGCCTATTGCATTAAGGTGTGCACCCCAAAGTTGAAATACACATGCATGTGTTTGCCAGCAGGGAGAGTAATGTATCGGGGCCATGTACCTGTAGGCAAGGAGAAATAGAGCAGAGCAGGTCCCAGGGAGATCTTTCCCATCTCCTCACTGGCAATGCTATGTGCCCTAGGTGATTAGGGTGTGCCCAGGCACACCCAGCACACCCTGTGCGCACGCCTATGTCACCGCCACATCCACCACCACCTCAACCTCCCTCCTACTCCATATGGGCCTCGTCCTTCAGAGATGAAGAAGAACATTGTTTTATTTTTCTGTTTTTTTTTGTTGTTTTAAGTTATTTCCCTATCCACATTTGTTTGCAGAGCACTTGCCATGCTCTTAATTACGTTTTGCTGCCATTTGCAGCACTCTAGCCCTTTCCTTTGGTGTTTTAGAGCCATTTTAGTGCCTTAAAGTTCGGGTCCCCATTGACTTCAATGGGGTTCGGTGTCCGGGAAAAGTTCGGTAAAAGTCCGGGACACGGACCCGGACTTTTTTTTAAAGTTCGGCCGAACCCGTCGAACACGGACATCTAGGTGTCCGCTCAACCCTACTAGTAACATCTGGGAGTGTACCTGGCTGGGTAGAGCTATGGATTGGGGCATAGAGGAAGAAACTGGTATACTACAGAATGTACCTTGTTAATCTCAGCTGACAGAGCAGAACGCTTCACGTTGTAAATCTCAGTTTGAATAGAGCAGAATGCTACAAAATCTAGTATGCAGGGAGATGGGTCCCAACACTGTGGTGTTCACAAGGAGAGAAGAGAGGAGATGCTTTTGGAAGATGATTTATCAGTGATGTGCAATGTTGTGCTTTCACAATGGCTGCAACAGCTTGTCCACTTTTGTGTATGGTGATGTATGCTGAAGACACCTGTCAGTATGTCTATGTGATGTGATGTGTCACGGCCCTCTTTGTAGAACATCAGTAAAGTGTACAATATATCTTTCTTGTATGCACATTCCTTTTTTCAAGAATATAATGGCCAGGCATGTCGTGGGAAGGCCTATGGCAAGGAGTGTGCAAGGAGTGGGCACAATATGGCGAAAGCTCCTAACTACCAGCAGTGGGTCAATGTCCTATCCAAGAAGAAGATGGACGGGTGACTTGCACATTCTGGTGCCAACACCTGGCCAATCAGAAGTCCCCTTACACAGATACCCCTCACTTCTTTATTTAACTTTTTTTTTGACAGCTCATGACTGCACGGTGCACTGATGTTTTGGGTTTCCACGGCACTGCTGGCTCAGCCATCTGGTGTCCTTGGTTGCCATGGTGCAGGTGGCCACAGCGCACATTCGCAAACAACACATCACATTCCTAGTAGGAAACAGTCCAGTCACCTAGAAATGGTGATGCCAGACTAAGTGGATGTTCACGCACCTCCCTAATCGGGCTTATATGATAAATGTGTCCAAATGGGTGTTATGCATTATATACATGGTTGTAAGCACACTCAATATCTATTACCCATTATCATATTACTATTGATTTCCATATGTCTGATTTTGAAGTAGGCAGTACTTTTGGTGGGATGAAGACTTCATATGACATCAGAGGTCAGAAGGTGGCTCACTAAACTACTGGTTTGATTGGTGGGTGGCCTTTTAATGTTCTTGCACTGCATTATGCACTTATCAAATGTTGTAATTTACTAATGTGATGTGATCACTTTAACCCCTTCACGCCTAAGCCATTTTCTGGCATTTGTTGCTTACAAGTTAAAATCAGTATTCTTTGCTGGGAAATTACTTGGAACCCCAAACTATATATATATATATATATATATTATATATTAGCAGAGACCCTACCTAGAGAATAAAATGGCGATCGTTGCAATATTTTATGTCACACGGTATTTGCACAACGGTTTTTCAAATGCAATTTTTTTTTAAGAAACTCATTGTAATGAATTAAAAAAAAAAAAAAACAGTAAAATTAGCCAAATTTTTCTGTATAATGTAAAATATGATGTTATGCCGAGTAAATAGATACCTAACATGTCATGCTTTAAAATTGCGCACACTTATGGAATGGCGATAAACTATGGTACCTAAAAATCTCCATAGGCAACACTTTAAAAATTTTTTAACAAGTACCTGTTTAGAGTTACAGAGGTGCGGCGATACCCCATATGTGTAGTTTGAACACTGTTTACATATGCGGGTGCGACTTAGGATGCAGGAACAGGGCGCTTTAAATTTTTTTTTTCTTATTTTATGCTATTTTATTTTTTTAATTTTTACACTGTCCCTTTAATATATATATATATATATATATATATATATATATATATATATATATATATATTATCACTTTTATTACTGTCACAAGGAATGTAAAAATCCCTTGTGACAGTAATAGGCAGTGACAGGTACTCTTTATGGAGGGATAAACCAAGCCCATCCTTTGCACTTAAAGGCATTCAAAACGCCAAGTTTGGCTGTTTTGAATACTGTAATTTTTTTTCAAAACTGGCACCTTTAAGGCTCCAGTAACCCGAAGTGATGTCATGACATTGCTTCTAGGTTTTTACACCGGAGACCCTATCAAAGCCGAATCCGGCTGGTCGCTCGAATCTCCCAGTGGGACGGGAGATCTGGGCGACCCGCGGAAGTCTGCATCGGTTGGTATTACAAGAAAGCCGACTGTCCGCTCTATACAACGGTACCGGGGCGATGCCTCTAGCTGCGGGCATCACCCCGGTTCAACCCCTGGACACCAAGGTCACATATTTACGTTCTGTCAGCAGGAAGGGGTTAATAAATGCTTGGCCATTTTCTTGGAGAGCCATGGTGTGCTAGCAATTCGTGATTTAATGTATGATGTTGCCAGTCTCTAGCTGATAGTTGCTACAGCACCGGGTTACCTCTTGCCCAATCTAGAAATGTGTGCAATGGGAATAACTTATATTGTTACCTAAAACACTAATGCTAAATATAGTTTTTTTTTAAATCCTTGAGCCCCGGTTCACACTTGTGCGTGTGCGGGGTTCGCATGTAATATCGGAGCGCACTGCTCCGACATTACATGCGATCAGCTGTGCGGTGCGAGTTTAGCCATACAAACTGTATGGCTAAATTCGCATCGCTCCCGCAGCAAACACGCACAGGAGGCATTTTTGCAGCCGCATCAGGATCGGATCGCACAGCGGTTCACACTTGTGCGATCCGATCCTGTGCGAACTACACGATCGCACTGCGATATGCGATCAAACTGGGGGTGTCGTTAAGATTACATTGACACCCCCAGCGTATCGCATATGGCAGTGTGAACTGCCGGGGGTGCGTGTGCGATGCGGGAACAGGCTGCGAATTCGCAGCCTTCCCGCATCGCATATATGTGAACCGAGCCTAATACTGGCCTTTAGTCCTGACCTTTGATTGTGACCTTGACAGCAACTTAGATCAAGTCCTGATCTTGCTCTTTTTTTATTATTATTATTATTATTACTAATTTATTTTACATTTACATATACATAAGGTATATTTTTCTCCATTCAAGAGGAGAAATCGTACATGAGTTGGTTTTACAGTTAGAAAACACGCAAACAAAAATTCCCAGCTCACTTACCAGCCAGCCTGCAACAAACTAAATTTGACCCTATCTAACAGTTCATGTAAAAAATAATCGGTTTGCACACATTTGCGAATAGATGCATATGCTACAGAGGCCACATCACGGCACCCCAGTATTCTGCAATCCTAACTCTATCATTTGAGGGTCTCCCAAGTTGGAGCACATATAATAATGGATACTAAACCCCTTATTTTTAATGTGTACTGTTAGACAGGGTCAATTAGGTTTGTTGCAGGCTGGCTGGTAAGTGAAAGTCTTTGTATGTTTTTTGAAATGCATCGCCCTTTCATATGCTGCTTGCTGTAAAGGCCAGTTAGAGGTTGGGGTGGTTGTACAGTTACTTGAATGTGGCCTGGCATCAGCCTCTTGCAATCCCTGTACAGCAGAGCTCACACTGTGGCTGGGAGAGTGAGAAGCAGCACAAGGAGCAAATCCATTCATGATCTGACAATAAGCATGCTGGTAGGAGGAGAAACAGTTTTAAACTTTATTGGCTGGTTATTGCTCTGTTCCTAATGGGGGATTTATTTGTGGTATCCAAGTGAGATGAAATTTCTTCAGTAGGGCAAAAACTCTCAGAAGTTTTAATCCTTCCTAAAGCCATCTATAGACTTGTTTAACCACTTGCCCACTGGGCACTTAAACCCCCTTCCTAACCAGACCAATTTTCAGCTTTCAGTGCTCTCACATTTTGAATGACAATTACTCAGTCATGCAACACTGTCCCCATATGAAATTTTCATCCTTTTTTTCAAACAAACAGAGCTTTCTTTTGGTGGTATTTAATCATAATTGGGTTTTTTATTTTTTGCGCTATAAATGAAAAAAGACCGAAAATTTTGTAAAAAAAATGCATTTTTCTTCGTTTTGGTTTAAAATTTTGCAAATTTAGTCTTTTTTCTTCATAAATTTTAACTAAAATTTATACTGCTACATATCTTTAGTAAAAATAACCCAAATAAGTATAAATTTTTTGGTCTTTGTGAAGGTTATAGAGTCTACAAGCTAAGGTGCCAATCATTGAAAATTGATCACACCTAAAGTACTGACGGTCTATCTCATTTCTTGAGACCCTAACAAGTCAGGACAGTACAAATACCCCCCCAAATGACCCCTTTTTGGAAAGTAGACATTCCAAGGTATTTAGTAAGAGGCATGGCGAGTTTTTTGAAGTTGTAATTTTTTCCCACAATTCTTTGCAAAATGAAGATTTTTTTTAAAAAAAATATTTTTCACAAAATGGTCATATTACAAAGTTATTTCTCACACACTGTACAGGCATACTTGCAACTACACCCCAAAATACATTCTGCTACTCCTCCTGAGTATGGCGATACCACATGTGTGACACTTTTCTACAGCCTGACCACATACAGAGGCCCAACATCCAAGGAGCAACGTCAGGCGTTCTAGAAGCAAAAATTACACATATAATTTTCTGACGACCTATCACACTTTTGAAAGTCCTGGAGCACTAGGACAATGGAAACCCCCATAAAATGACCCCATTTTGGAAAGAAAACAGCCCAACCCATAATCTAGGAGGCATAATGAGTCTTTTGAACGTGTCATTTTTTTCCACAAGTTTTTGGAAAATGTGGAAAGAAAACCAAAACACATTTTTTTTTTTTACACAAAGTTGTCCATTTATAAGAGATTTCTTACACATAGCATGCACATAGCAAAAATGACACCCCAAAATACATTCTGCTACTCCTCCTGAGTATGGCGATACCACATGTGTGACACTTTTCCGCAGCCTGGCCACATACAGAGGCCCAACATGCAGGGAGCACCGTCATTTCCTGACTTCCTATTACAATTTTGTGAGGCACTGTAGGGCACTGATAAGCATTGTAGTGGCACTGATGTGGCATGGATGTGGCCCGGATGAGCACTGACGTGGCATGGATGTGGCACTGATGAGCACAGATGTGGCATGGATGCGGCACTGATGAGCACTGACGTGGCATGGATGTGGCACTGATGAGCACTGATGTGGCACGGATTAGCACTGACGTGGCATGGATGTGGCACTGATGAGCACTGACGTGGGATGGATGTGGCACTGATGAGCACTGATGTGGCATGGATTAGCCCTGACGTGGCATTGATGTGGCACGGATGAGCACTGACGTGGCATGGATGAGGCACAGATGAGCACCCTGACGTGGCATGGATGTGACACAGATGAGCAGTGACATGGCATGAATGTGGCATTGATGTGGCACGAATGAGCACTGACGTGGCATGGATGTGGCATGGATGAGCACTGACGTGGCATTGATGTGGCACGGATGAGCACTGACATGGCATTGATGTGGCACGGATGAGCACTGACGTGGCATGGATGTGGCACGGATGAGCACTGACGTGGCATTGATGTGGCACTGACGTGGCATGGATGAGCACTGACGTGGCATTGATGTGGCACGGATGAGCACTGATGTGGCATGGATGTGGCATGGATGAGCACTGACGTGACACGGATGAGCACTGAAGTGGCATGGATGTGGCACGGATTAGCACTGACGTGGCATGGATGTGGTACAGATGAGCAATGACCTGGCTTTGATGTGGCATGGATGTGTATTGATGTGGCATGGATGAGCACTGACATGGCATGGATGAGCACTGACGTGGCATTGATGTGGCACGGATGACCACTGACGTGGCACGAATGAGCACTGAAGTGGCATGGATGTGGCAAGGACGAGCACTGAGGTGGCATGGATGTGGCACGGATGAGCACTGACGTGGCATGGATGAGCACAGATGTGGGATGGATGAGCATGGCTGTGGCATGGATGAGCACTGAGGTGGCATGGGTGGGCACAGACGTGTGATGGATGAGCACTGAGACAGCATGGGCAGGCACAGATGAGGCACGGATGAGGCATGGATGAGCACGGATGTGGCACGGATGAGCATGGATGTGGCATGGATGTGGCATGGATGAGCACTGAGGTGGCATGGGTGGGCATGGATGAGGCACGGATGATCCATGGATGAGGCACGGATGATCCATGGATGAGGCACGGATGATGCATGGATGATGCATGGATGAGGCACGGATGATGCATGGATGGGGCACAAATGAGGCACTGATGGGGCACAAATGAGGCACTGATGGGGCACTAATTGGGCACAATGAGGCAGAGGAGGCGTGCAGCTGCAGTTTCTTTCCTCTCCTTGCACGCTGTACCGATTGCTGTGTACAGCGTCCGAGGAGAGGAGAGAAATGAACCGGACATGCGCCGGTTTGTTGTGACGTGACCGCTCCGTCATTGGACAGAGCGATCACGTGGTAAAGGACCGCTCTCATTGGCCCTTTACCACAATCCGTGTTGCGTCGGGTCCCCGGGAACCCGGCGAGCACAGACATTCCCGTGTGCGCGCCCCAGGGGGCACGGCGGGAGTGCGGTTCTGGGAGGACGTCCATGTACGCCCTCCCAGAACTAGACAACCACTTTGTGGCCGTGCTTTCACAATAGGCCGGTCGGAAAGTGGTTAAATCTTAGCCAGTTCAGCAAGGACCAGCTGAGATTTGAACCATGTATAGGCAAGTTGATCCATCGATGTAGCCGCTAGGTATAATCACTGTATTTTCCAGCAGGGACTTCTCCCCCTACCAGAAGAACAAAATAGCTCCTCGGGAGGAAACAAGCAGTTTTCTTTCCTAAAACCCATGGTTGCAGGAAAGAAAACTGTATCATCTATAGCACAGGTGTCAAACTGGCGGTCCTCCAGCTTTTGGAAAACTACAAGACCCATGAGGCATTGCAAGGCAGAGAGTTACAAGCATGACTCCATCAGGCAGAGGCATGATGGGATTTGTAGTTTGGCAACAGCTAGAGGGCCACCAGTTTGACACCCCTGATCTATGGCTTGCCTTAGACTATCCAAAACAAAGAAAAATGTTTTCAGTCTAATCTTAAGCATTATAGGAGACAGTGAGGCTCATTTACTGAAGGTAAATAGTTTGCTGCACTTGCCCAAAGCTTAGATGAAAACATTACCCAATTATGTGCAAGAAAAATAAAAAAAACAGCACTTTTGCTTGCCCATGATTGAATGAGATTGGATGACGGAAGCCAGCAAAACTTCACCTCATTTACAAAGCTCTGGAGCTAATTCTCTTGCAAAGTGCAACTTCCCTTGCAAAGTAAACAGCCTATTTGCCTTAGTAAACCAGTCCCAGTGTGTGAGATCAGGCAGCTAACAGATTTCAGGTGACCTTGACTCAAGGTAAAAAGTCAGAATCCAAGTACGTAAAGCCCAAATAAGAGGACAAATATAAATCTTTCCTTATTATAATTTAATTTAAAGGCCATTTTTTTTAACAGTCTCCTTGAGGGTGTTCAGAAGATTAAAAGCAGCTCTGGCTAAAGTACCTAACTCGTCTACTGTGCTGTCCCCCGTAATGTAGTTCCACCACTAGATGCCCTCAGTCTTCTGGGCTGAATGGTGCTTAGCATCATTTTTCCTGGAAAACCGAGGAAATCCTTTAATGGCAGCTTTTCGGGAATGTGCCCCCCATCACCACAGCAGCCTGAATTTACATACAATGATGTAATCACATCAACATAGCTTTTTGCATTGTGGAGACCTGTGTGTTGCTGAAAGTAAAGCAAAAAATAGGAACAGGGGATCTTTAAAGGGGAGAAGGGCTCAAATGGGGACCGGAATGATACGCCTAGTATTGCTCATCACAGTTGATCCAAATCCCTTGTCATGTGCATTCATCCTTGAATCTTGGTGTGCTTTGTGTATTACTTCCAGACCATTGCAGTAATTCAGAGTGATGCTCTGTGCAGAAGCTTCCTCTTGTAGCACTACCCCTGCAGGAGCCCCCAGTTAGTTTGGGTCCTCTGCTCTTATCCATCCCTATGTGAGGCCTCAACCCCACTGACACCACCAGTATATTTTTCTGTAAACCTTAACAAGCACATGAAAATTAGAATTACAATTCTATGAAAGAATAAAGGAATATATTGGCAAGTTAAAATCAACAAACATGAACATAATAAATACACAAGCAGCTTTACAGGGTCTTTTGCAAAGATTTTAAATTCTGGAATATATTGTGACCCCAGAGGCATAAACAGTAGCTCTCTAGGAGATGAATCCAAGTGACCAAAAAAGTAAACAACAGAGATCAGGCTATGTCACATTCGAGCACTCAGGGTTTAAGTTTTTAGGGTGAGAACTCAAAAATAAACACAAGAACACAAGTCTGCCCTTAGGATAGAGTTGTCTAACTGTAATCCCTAATGTGAATCTTCTGCCGGTTAGGTCTGGGCCCTTTAAGACGTTGGTGCATGGAGCGGAGATAGGACTACATTCAAAGTGGTTAGTGTGCTGCACCTCAGAAGTTAGACTGAGTAATGGAAAGGGATATATGGATACCATTGAGTACTTAGATGAAGTACAGGCACAGTTGCAGCAGTTAAATAGAAAGTATGCACATTTGCAGTAATTAGATGAAAGGATGTACACAACTGAAGCAATTAGATAAGAAGAGCAGATACATTGGCTGCATTAGGCCTAGTTCAGCAACAGCAGCAACAGTTAGAACAATGTTGCCTAAGTAGTTTGCACCTGCAACTTATTGCAATTGAATTCTGACGACACTAGTACAGGTACAGCTTAACAGTGGGTCTCTGACCCACTCACCACCCTCTCTTTCTGTGATCCTCCTGTTGTCTTAGGTTTTGGATCCCCCCTCCCCTTTATTTATTGACTGTTACTTGTAGCAGGAAGGATAACTAACACCTTGGTTGTTTTTCCAGTGGATCTGAAAAGCGGCAGTCTGGATCACAGACAGGCAATCTAGAACTGTACTGGAACAGTTGATTTAGCATACCAGCCTAGCTGAGACCAGCATCCTGGGACAGGGTACAACAGCATTCAGCACATTCCAGCTCACTAACGTCTTCTGCTCCCACTCCCTACTGAGGAAAACCGGCCCATGGACATAATGCATATGGGGGTGGGGGCCACGCTAGTGATAATACTGAATGGAGATTGTTGTGTAGTAAGATCGCCACAGAGCTACATATGACTGTATAAAGCACTGTTGTTAGCACATTGAGTGCTTTCATTTTGTGATTGTTTTTAACCACATCCACACAGGCCTATAGCAGAATAACGGCCAGGTGGGGGATCAGTTATTCTGACTGGGCGTCATATGATGTCCAGGAGGATAAGCCATTTTCACGTGCCCCTGAGGGTGCGCAGTGCGGCAATCGGTAGTGCAGTGTGTCGCTTTGACACACTGAATCTCTGATCTCGGTAAAGAGCCTATGATTGTAACGCTCCTGCGTTTTCTGAAACAAGATGGATTTGCAGCTGCAGAAAAACTCCACTCAGTAGTCATGTAGAGATAGGTTGAAATACCAATTCCAACTCCCAAGACTCATCACTGTGGTCTGTCTGATTCAGCATACAAATATACACACTCAATAAGATGTTCCTGGAGTGATAGATGTATATAGCAGTATAGTGGTGATGAGCTGAAGAGAGAGGTATGAACAGTGACAAATAGGTGAACAGCACTTGAGAGAAATGTTCATGAGAGTATAGATGGTAACAGGTAGGATGCAGATAGGTTAGCAATCATGTATGGTAGTAGGTGGTAGGACAGCAGATGACATACAGGAGAGACTAACCCAGTGCAAGGATAGATGTTAGTAGGCTCAAGAGCTAGCAATCTAAACAACAGTGCAGATGATAGTTACAGTCCTTAATATGCAGAGCTAGATAGTGTAAGCTTAGTAGGAAGGTTATGGAGGATTCCCCTGCGGGGTACTTATCACTAATAGCAAGCAGTAGTAGAGAGGTTCGGTATGAGCGAGTGATCCGGTAGCGGGATACAGGGATCAGCAGTGAGGTTCCGACAGCGAGGTACGCTTGTAAGCATATGAGCTTCAAGGCAGGTTGAACGAACATGTGAGTGAGAACGCCGGCGGTTGAAATAGCCGCTCTGCGGCGCTCAGTGATGACAGCATCGGTCTTAAAGGTGTATGCGCACCTACCAGAAGAGAATGGTGGGACGCATACAGTGAATTGGAAAGTGGAATAAGGGTACCAGAGGTACCAGAACATTACAGTACCCCCCCCCTTAAGGCCGGCTCCGGAAGGCCTCTAGAACTGTTTTTTCCGGGTATTTCGCGTGAAAATTGCGAATCAGCCTAGGGGCATGTATATCAGAGGTATCCAGCCAGGTGTCGTCTTGGGGCCCATAGTTCTTCCATCGTACTAGATATTGGAGTCTTCTTCTGTGGATACGAGAATCCAGAATCTCCTTTATCTCATATTCTTCTCCGCCTTCAACTTGTACAGGAGGTGGAGGTGGGATGGTAGGCCTTATTCCTTGGTCAGGAACATGGGGCTTCAGTAGCGACACATGGAAGATGGGATGTATTTTGAGGTCTGTTGGTGATGTGAGCTGTACTGCAGCTTTTCCAATAAGTTTCCTGATTGGGAAGGGTCCCAAGAATAGAGGCCCAAGCTTTTTGCTAGGGATCTTTAATCTTAAGTTTTTTGTTGATAGCCAAACGAGGTCCCCAATAGCATACTGAGGAGAAGGTCTTCTACGAAGGTCATAGTACTTTTTTTGTTGACTATGAGCGTGTGAGATGGTAGTATTAAGTAAACCCAGAGAGTCTTTTATTTGGGTAAGATAGTCTGAGGCTACTGGGTTACTTGATGGAAGGATGCGTGGTGGAAGAATAGTGGGATGAAACCCATAGTTCAAGTAGAACGGACTCTGTTTGGTAGTACTGTGGGTTGCGTTGTTGTAGGCAAATTCTGCCAGAGGGAGGAGATCCACCCAATCATCCTGTAGGTATGATGTATAGCAACGTAAATATTGCTCGATGCACTGGTTGACTCTTTCAGTCTGTCCGTTGGTCTGAGGATGGTAGGGAGAAGTGAACTTTCGCTCAATTCGTAGTATGTGGCATAGTTCTTGCCAAAACTTGGAGATGAATTGTGATCCACGGTCAGACAAAAGAGTTTTTGGAATACCATGTAACTTAAAGACATGTTTCATCAGTAGTTCCGCTGTTTGTTTGGACGAAGGTAGTCTGCGAATAGCAACGAAATGTGCCATCTTTGTCAGATGGTTCACTGACACTAAAATGGTATTAAATCCTTTGGAAGGTGGTAGTTCTACTATAAAGTCCAAGGACACAACTTCCCATGGAGTCTGGGGTATTGGTAGACTGCATAGTAGACCGGATGGTTTTGTAGTGTCAATTTTGGACCTGGCACAGACGTTGCATGAAGAGACAAATTTTTGTATAGATGTCTTCATATCAGGCCACCAAAACTGCCTGGTAAGCAAATTAAGGGTCTTTGTCATACCCATATGTCCTGCCATAGGCACATCATGTGACAATTCCAAGATCTTGGTGCGCATAGTAGGGGGTATGTAGAGTTTGTCGTTGTAGTAGAGGAAGCCTTCTGCATCAGCACTTAGTTGTGATGGATGTGAATCCAAACCTATACTGTGTAGAATCTCTTCCTTCAAGGAACGGACAACCCCAATAATACGCTTGTAGGGTATTATAGGAACGGAAGGGATTTCGGAGCAATTATCTTCAGTTAATCGTGATAGCGCATCCGCTTTTTTATTCTTGTCTGCAGGTGTGTAGGTCACTAGGAAGTTAAATCTTAGGAAGAATAGTGACCATCGTACCTGCCGGTGGGAGAGGGTTTTGTTAGTCTGAAGATATTGAAGATTTTTAGGATCTGTATATATGAGTATTGGTAATCGGGTGCCTTCAAGTAGATGTCGCCAATTCTCCAGAGCCAGTTTTATAGCAAGCAGTTCCTTTTCACCCACTGGGTAATTCACCTCTGGGCTGCTTAGAGATTTAGAGAAGAAGGCGACTGGATGGAGTGGTGAAGTATTCGTTGGTCGTTGGGAGAGTACTGCTCCTACTGCCATATTTGACGCATCTACTTCCAGAATGTATTGGAGGGATGGGTCTGGATGGCGTAGTATGGGAGCAGAGGTAAAGCTTGTTTATAACAAGCGAAAAGCTTCATTTGCTTCATCTGACCATTTAAATGGTTTCTTAATACTTGTGAGTTGTGTGAGAGGTCTCACAATGGCAGAGAAGTTCTTGATGAACTTCCTATAGAAGTTTGAAAATCCAAGGAATCACTGTAGTGCTTTGCGGGTGGTTGGTATAGGCCAATCCTGAATACAGGATATCTTACTCATATCCATCTTGATTCCTGTTTTGGATATGATGTATCCTAAGAATAATACTTCTTCTTTATGAAATAAGCATTTCTTTAGTTTCACGTATAGATTGTGTGTGAGTAATCTGGATAACACAAGTCTTACATGTTTTATATGTTCAGACAAGAATCGTGAATAAATAAGTATATCGTCCAGATATACCACAACACAGACATCAAGTAAGTCTCTAAGGATATCGTTTATGAATCGTTGGAAGGCTGCGGGAGCGTTACATAGCCCAAATGGCATTACAAGATATTCGAACAATCCGTATCTGGTTCTGAATGCTGTCTTCCACTCATCTCCATCACGGATTCGGATTAGATTGTATGCCCCTTTCAGGTCCAATTTTGAAAAGTAGGTAGCTCCACGCACTTGTTCAATGAGTTCAGGGATAAGCGGCAAAGGATAACGATCTTTTACTGTAATGGTGTTCAATTGCCTATAGTCGATAATAGGCCTGAGACTTGAGTCTTTATTGCGGACAAAAAAAAGTCCTGCAGCTTTGGAAGAAGTGGAAGGTCTAATAAAACCTTTTGTCAAATTCTCATCCAAGTATTCCTTGAGATGGGAAAGTTCATCCTGCGAAAGAGGATAAACATGACCAAAAGGCAATTTAGAATTAGGGAGTAGATCAATAGTGCAATCATAATCCCTATGGGGAGGCAGTACTTGAGCATTTTTCTCAAGAAAAACTTCGGACAGATCCTGATAGCATAGTGGTGCAATCTCATCTGACACCACAGACAGGATCTTTCCATAAAACGGGAGGTTACACGTACTCTCGCAATAGTAAGAGAGGAAGGTTAGGGTCCGTTTCTTCCAATCTATGGTTGGTTGATGTGTGTGTAACCAGGGAAGTCCCAAAACAATGGGAAAGTGGGGCGAAGACAATAGGTCGAAGGTAGTGGTCTCCGTATGAGACTCGTTAGTGGTGACTAGGAGTGCTTGTGTCTGATTAGTGATTGGGCCAGAAGATAACGGAATACCGTTAATAAGACTCACAGAGACAGGCTTAGGTTTTGAAATAATAGGTACTTTATTTAAAGTAGCAAAACGTATATCGATATAATTTCCGCAAGATCCTGTGTCGATCATGGCCTTAGTGGTAATCCTAGTCTGGTCCCACTGCAATGTCAAACGAACAAAAAGATAAGGGTTAGTAAATGAAGTTGTCAATCCCCCTAGGAGGACATGTGAATACTCACCCTCTTTTTTGCGGACAAGGGGACAGACGCTTATCATGTGATCCGGGGATGCGCAGTACAAGCAAAGATTATTGGATCGTCTCCTGGCTCTTTCAGCAGTTGATAAAGGTGGGCGTATGGTTCCTACCTCCATAGGAGTAGGGTCAACGGCCGTAATCCGAGGACTGGACAATGCCATTCCCATTTTTTCAGCCTTTCTTTCTCGCAGCCTCCTGTCTATGTTGATACTGAGTTGTATCAAAGCATCCAGGGTGTCCGGTAAATCCGCTCGGGCGAGCTCGTCTTTAACGGCTTCTGATAGGCCGAGTCTAAATTGAGTTCTCAGAGATGTATCATTCCACCCTGAATCAAGGGTCCATCTTTTTAATTCTGCTACAAAGACTTCTACAGGTCTCCTACCTTGTTTCAAGGACCTCAATTGAATATCGGCAATACTCTGCCTATTGGGGTCATCATATAGACTAGCGAGTTCCGCTAGAAATAAAGCATAGGAGTTGAGAAGCTGATCATTTTTCTCAAATAGAGAGTCTGCCCAGGCCCGTGGATCACCCGTTAGGTATGAAATAATAGTACAGACTTTGATATGATCAGTAAGGTAGGTACGAGGTTTTAGCAAGAAAAGTAACTGACAGGCGTTTTTGAATTCACAAAATTTTTTGCGATCACCTGTAAACACTAGAGGAGGATTTATTTTGGGTTCAGGGGGCTGAGCAGCGGCAAGTTGTGATAGACGGGTTACCTGCTGCTTCAGAGCCTGATTGTCTTCTTTTAATTCAGTAAGAGCGTGTATTAACGCAGTCACTTGTTGTTTTAATTGTGTCACTTGAGTGGGTAAATCTGCTGAATCCATTTTAGGTTCGTTCAATCTGTAACGCTCCTGCGTTTTCTGAAACAAGATGGATTTGCAGCTGCAGAAAAACTCCACTCAGTAGTCATGTAGAGATAGGATGAAATACCAATTCCAACTCCCAAGACTCATTACTGTGGTCTGTCTGATTCAGCATACAAATATACACACTCAATAAGATGTTCCTGGAGTGATAGATGTATATAGCAGTATAGTGGTGATGAGCTGAAGAGAGAGGTATGAACAGTGACAATAGGTGAACAGCACTTGAGAGAAATGTTCATGAGAGTATAGATGGTAACAGGTAGGATGCAGATAGGTTAGCAATCATGTATGGTAGTAGGTGGTAGGACAGCAGATGACATACAGGAGAGACTAACCCAGTGCAAGGATAGATGTTAGTAGGCTCAAGAGCTAGCAATCTAAACAACAGTGCAGATGATAGTTACAGTCCTTAATATGCAGAGCTAGATAGTGTAAGCTTAGTAGGAAGGTTATGGAGGATTCCCCTGCGGGGTACTTATCACTAATAGCAAGCAGTAGTAGAGAGGTTCGGTACGAGCGAGTGATCCGGTAGCGGGATACAGGGATCAGCAGCGAGGTTCCAACAGCGAGGTACGCTTGTAAGCAGATGAGCTTCAAGGCAGGTTGAACGAACATGTGAGTGAGAACGCCGGCGGTTGAAATAGCCGCTCTGCGGCGCTCAGTGATGACAGCATCGGTCTTAAAGGTGTATGCGCACCTACCATAAGAGAATGGTGGGACGCATACAGTGAATTGGAAAGTGGAATAAGGGTACCAGAGGTACCAGAACATTACAATGATGTAGTCTCTTTACCATGTGATCAGCTGAGTCCAATCACAGCTGTTCACATGGCAACCAGGAAGTGACGTTTGTATCGGCATTTCTTCTATTTGCGCTGACAAAGCGTGGGTAGAAGAGAGCCAATCAGCGGATCTCCTGACTGGGGGGTCTACGCTGATAATCAGGGCATCGATTATCAGTGCAGCCCTATCAAGGATGCACACTAGGGACGCCAACCCGTGCCCACCAGGGAAGCCAACCTGTGACCACCAGGGGTGCCAATCAGTGCCCATTGTGGATGCCAATCAGTGCCAATTAGGAATGCCAATCAGTTCCCATCAGTTATGCCTGTCAATGCCTCCTCATCAGTGCTGCCTATTAGTGCCGCCTATCAGTGCCCATTAGTGCCACCTATAAGTGCCCATCAGTGCCACCTATCAGCGCCCATCAGGGCCGCCTATCAGTGCTAAATATCAGTGCCACATATAGTGCCACCTATCAGTTCTGCATATTATTGCCACATCATCAGTGCCCATCAGTGAAGGGGAAAACTTATTTACAACAATTTATAACCCGAAACAACAAAGAAAAACTTTTTTTTAAAAAATGTTTTTGGTCTTTTTTTATTTGTTTAGAAAAAAATAAAAAAACCCAGTGGTGATCAAATACCTTCAAATAAAAGCTCTATTTCTGGGAAAACAATGATAAAAGCTTCATATGGGAACAGTGTTGCATGATCGCGCAATTGTCATTCAAAATGCGACAGTGCTAAAAGCTGAAAATTGGCCTGGGCAGGAAGGGGGTGAAAGTGCCTGGTATTGAAGTGGTTAATTTTTTTTAGCAATATTAATATATTTAACAGAGTGCACATATATATGTATGAGCGGTGTATAATGTGGAATGAAGCAGATTGTGGACAACCAGGTTTCTGCAACAACCCAGAGGGTTATGAAAAACACTTTTTTACCTCCCAATTCTTTATGAGGTCAAAGCAGGAGCTGAGCATTCAATCAACCAGGGGCTGGTTGGTCAGAGGGAATCCAACCAGGAGCTGGTTGGTCAGAGGGAATCCTCAATGCATATAAAAAAGCGCTAAAGTACAAGGTCCTGGACGGGACTTCGCCAGTGTTGCGCATATGAGGGAGGAGTCCACGGCTAGGTGGCCAGTAGGAAAAATGCACCTTACATAAGTGCCCAGTGGAAAGAATGCACCTTACATAGGGGGCTAGTAAGAAGAGCGCTGACAAAGTCCCGCCCAGGATGTAACGCGTATGGAGGGAAGAACCCTTTGTTGATGACGTCACCCACGACTGTCTAGTACAGTGTATGATCACCTTGTACCTTTTTTTTTTTTTCAATAATTTTTATTGAAAGGTTTTTTAAACAAATATTTGTTGACAAGACCAAACTTTATTGAGGTTTAGAGGAGAATTCTTCACGTTAGTCACAGTAGTGATTGGCAGCACCATTTATTTATGGACTTTAAGTTATTTCATTTGGACTTTCCTTATATGAAATTATATTAGTTGTGCTATGCCATTCATGGAGTTTTGGTTATTTAGCAGCCAAGCCTAGCTCAGACTAGCCTCCTGGAACAGTGGTCCCAATACTTTTGACAATATAATGTATGTGTTGTGCCTATTAGCAGGAAAGGAGCAGAAAAAGGCAGCCTATGTGTATGACATAGATATTTACATTTTATAATAATTTCCAGAGACATTTTTCTGCTAAGCTAATTTATAAATATTATTACAATAATTCCTATATGAGACCTCCCAAAGTTATATATGCAATGCTGGCACTGTAATTAAAGGGTAACTAAACTCAAGAACAAAAATGTAATACTGTACACTAAATCTTACAATCCTTAGATGAGGTAGCAGCATTGATTTTCTTTATTGTTAATCTAAGAACATTTTTGGCAAGTAAAGGAAATATTTGTTGATCTTGCCAAAAGTGCAGTGTCCTTGTCACTTTCTGTGAGATGCACCAAATAATACCTTCCTTCCTAGCTATCTTCTGCAAAATAGCAATTGCTCTGAAATAAGGATGAAGATATATGGATGTTTGTAGTCCAAATAAGGAAAGAATGCTAAGGTGACAACCATGGCTCCCTCCATAGATACAATGGAGGAGTGACATAGCCACCCAGGGACAGAAAGTATCAGTTGCAGGATTACCAGGTGAAAATAAAGCACAAAAAAAAAAAGTATTGCAAAAAAGAAAAAAAACTTTCAGACACTATACCATGGATTAGTAAACTAAAATATATTGCATTTATGGTGTAAGGTTGAGATACACTTTAACTTTTAATCCAAGCACTTTTTGTAGGATGAATTTTTTCTAAGTGTTAGAAACCATAGACAGGGTCAAATGTGTTGTATATAAAACCATAAATAATAGAAGCTAATTGCAAAATCAAACATGCATACAAAAAAGTGGATTTCAACTTCGTAGCTGGTCCTATTGATGGTAGTAGACATATAAAAATCTTCCACGGTAATGCAGCAAAACAAGGAGATTAAGGTCAACTGTTAGCTGTAGTGCATGAATACTTTTTACAGGCAAATAATTGTAAAGGAAAAGAAACACTTAATTAAAAAAAAATAAAAGAAAAAACAGTCGCTAACTGAAATTGGTCACACATTTGTAATATTTAACACTTAAGTTATAAAGATATCAATAAGTGCTAAGATACATTGATGATATAAAAAGTGTTTTCGATGCCCCTCAGTCATGCTGGCTGCTGGATGAAGGGGTTTTCCCACTTCCTGTTGTGGCTATTGGACAAGAAGTGAAGGGAAATCTCCTCAATGGGACACAGATGGCAAAAAAAAAAAAAAAAAATGACCGGGGTTATAACCCTCTTTACGCTATTAAAAATGAAAATAAATTGCCTTTAGTTCTACTTTAAAGCAGTATTAAACCCAAAAGCAAACATTTATTACTGTATATTGCACCTTACCAGTTCTTGATGATGATGGCTGCATTTGTTTTCTTTTTTAGACTTTCTTTCCTTTTTTTCACCTGGTAATCCTGCCAGTAAGTCTGTTGTTTTTCAACAGAACAGGCTCTCCTGCAAAGCTTTCAAATGAGTGTTGCATTATATATGACATGACTATAGTGAAATTATATTAAAATAGAATTACCTTTAGATAAATGTTTTCCCTTAGGTACATTCTTATTTTTTATAATTCGTAGGTGGAGTTGTACTGTAGGGTGGTAGGAGACTCCCATTCATTATTTCATTCAGTGTCACTTCCTATCAGCTCAAACTTTAGCTCAAATTCAGCTTCAGAGTGCAAGCTTCAAATCTGGAAAATGATATGGATTTTACATTTCTTTCTTCCCCTCTGCTGTTTACCTTGTGAGTGACAACTTACTCTTTAAGTTAAGGAATTACTATTTATAGCTGTATATTAATGGGATAAGATACTGCATGGATCTCAGTTATATGTGTAGTATTGTATGGTGTTGTAGGAGCTTTAATAATAATAATAATCATAATAATAATGATAATAATAATAATAATAATAATAATAATAATGATATTAATAATAATTATTGTTGTTATTATTAAAGATTATTCTGTTAAGAAATAATTTCAAATTATTATAATGTTAATAGTAAACTAAAAGTAAATAATAATGATAATAATAATAAAATTTTAAAGTGGACTAAGAATAAAAACATTAGACAACAATTATAACACAGTTCTTAACCACTTTACCACCGGAGGATATCCCTGCTAAAAGACCAGGGGTTTTTTTGCGATTTTTTACTGCGTGATTTTAACAGACAATTGCGCGGTCGTGCGACGCTGTACCTAAACGAATTTCACGTCCTTTTTTTCCCACAAACAGAGCTTTCTTTTGGTGGTATTTGATCACCTGTGCGATTTTTTGATCACGCGCTATAAACAAAAAAAGAGCGTAATTTTTGCAAAAATAACAATATTTTTCACTTTTTTTTATATGAAATTCCCCCCCAAAAAAATGTAAAAATCAAATTTTTTTAACATTTTCGGCCAATTTGTTTTACGCTACCTATGTTTGGTAAAAAAAATCGGAAAAAGCGTATTTTGATTGGTTTGCGCAAAAGTTATCGCGTTTACTAACAAAGGGAAAGATTTTTGTCATTTTTGGTGGTTTTTTTTTAACGAGTAATGGCGGTGATCTGCGATTTTTTTTGCGGGACTGCGACATTGCGGCGGACAGATCGGACCCTTGACTGACATTTTTGACACTTTTGGGGGTACCAGTGACATTACTGCAGTAATCAGTGCTATATATATGCACTGTTACTGCAAAAATGACACTGGCAGGGAAGGGGTTAACTGTATTGGACAGGGAGGGGTTAAGTGTGTCCTAGGGGCGTGCTTCTAACTGTAGTGGGACATTCCTATTGGTGTAAAAAAAAAGATCAACGGTTCTACATAGTAGAACCGTCTGATCTTCATTTTTACACAGGGAGAACTGACAGGCGGCTTGTTTACATTAGCCGCTCTGTCTTTCTCCCGCTGTACCGGCGATCGTAGTGTGACCGGCGGACATCGGGTCCGCCAGTCACACTCCCGCACTCCTCCGTGAACGAGCCTCGGCGGGCGCGTGCCTCGGCAGGCGCGCGCTCGCCCGCTATTGGCTCTAGAAGGAGTGACAGGAGAGCGACGTAGACCTACGTCACTCTGCCTGGCCGGGGCCGACTGCCGCAGTAAATATACTGTGCGCAGTCGGCAAGTGGTTAAGGTAATCATACACACAGTTGGTCTTACTCTGTAATAATTTTGAAAACTTAATTTCTTAAATTCGTCTTAGTTTAGATGACACATTTTTGCATTTTACAGTTTTAGACAATTAAATAATTTAGAAATGAGTACATGTGGAGTCC
Source organism: Pelophylax lessonae (assembly GCF_965119305.1). Lineage (NCBI taxonomy): Eukaryota > Metazoa > Chordata > Amphibia > Anura > Ranidae > Pelophylax > Pelophylax lessonae. The sequence goes on along the minus strand of NC_138776.1, from coordinate 35,634,094 downwards.
ATGTCTGGTGAAATGGAAAGTGATGAGTCTGACATTGCTTATTTATGTGATGTGTTAAGTGTTTTTTTTCTTTTTGATTTTTGCTGTCTGTGTCACATTTTGTAAATTTTGCCAGCATTTCCTCTCTCTGAGATAAAATAGGAATCACTATACAATACACTTTTATTAATAGTGTGGAGAGTACATTGCATGTTTTACTTAGGTTTCATTAATTAGCTTTACTCGTGTTGTTTTTTTTTTTTTAATTCTGGTGGAGCATTCATAGTTACATAGTTACATAGTAGTTGAGGTTGAATAAAGACAATAGTCCATCCAGTTCAACCTGTGTAGGTGTGCGTGGCTGTGGATGTACTTGGTTCTGACTATGGGCAATATATCAATGACGTGTGAACATGAGGACTCCAACTACAATACAAAATATTGGTACAGACAGAAGATAGGGAGAGAGCTTGTATTAATAGGGTACACATCATACAAGGAAAAAGCGGCAATGGAGACAGATTTTGATGATGGAAGATTTATCATTTATCCCAAGAGAACTGAGAAAAGTATTCTAAACATCAGCAAAGTCACCCCAGAGGACAACACACTTTATTACTGCGCTAGTAGTATCCATGGCGAGAGAAGATAAGCCACAGAGTGTTCAGTACTAAAAGATGCTTCCCTTGCTACATATAAATGACACAGGAAACCTTAGTGGAAATGTATTAAAGCAGGTGCTTTGTCTGTATTGTATCAATGGCAGTGCTTTAATATATGGCATTTTAATTTTACCAGTTCTGGACCGGAAGGATTTTCCTCTTATTGACCAGGCCATTTACTTTAACGAAAAATTGCACGGTCGTTGTTTGTTTTCCCACAAATAGAGCTATCTTTTGGTGGTATTTGATCACCTGTGCAATTTTTATTTTTTGCGCTATAAACAAAAAAAGTGCGACAATATTTTTTACATTCTGCTATATAACCTTACCAAAAAAAAAAAATTAAAAATCACATTTTTTTTATCATTTTAGGCTAATTATTTTTCTGCTACATATTTTTGGTAAAAAAAAAATTGCAATAAGAATATTTTGATTGGTTTGCGCAAAAGTTATCGCGACTACAAACTAGGGGAAATATTTATGTCATTTTTATTGTTTCTTTTTTCTTACTAGTAATGGCGGCGATCTGCAATTTTTAGCGGGACTGCGACATTGCGGCGGACAAATCGGACCCCTAACTGACATTTTTGACACTTTTGGGGGGACCAGTGACATTACTACAGTAATCAGTGCTAAAAATATGCACTGTTACTGTAATAATGATAAGGGTTAACACAGTGGGTGATCAAGGCTTTAAATGTGAGCCTAGGGGTGTGATCCTAACTGTGGGGGGGGCTTTTGAATTGATCATAGAGACCTGTGATCCTATATAGAAGGATCACAGGCGCTCTGTGATCATTCCAGAGAGAAGAACGGTCGACTGTGTTTACAATAGCTGACCATTCTTCTCTCATAGCGGGGAGCGATCATGGGTGGCCGGTGGCAAATGGAGCTGCCAGCCCCGTGCTCGTCCCCTTGAAGCAGGAGCGCGACCGACGTAGTCCTACGTCAGTTCATACAGGAGGGGCTACCTGCCACAGTAAAACTGCGGTGGGCGGTCCTTAAATGTTTAATCACATTACCTGAAGATTTGGGACATTGCCTGTATGTTTCCATATATGTGTGTTAGGTGTCCCATCTTATTTGGATTATTTTTTTAAGTAAATCTCCTGATTTATTAAAGCAGAACTCCGGGCAGATATAAAAGACGGAAGTTAATGCAGCTCTGTAATTAATACCTAATTAACTCTTTAATGCTTAAATCAAACCTTAATGTCTACATGCAGTTTTGCAACTTTGAAATGTGTTAGTAAGACAGTTTATATCATTGCAACTACATAGTGTAACAAGAGAATTATACTGTGTTTTTTTTTTTTTTCAGTATGAATTGGGCTTTCATTTGCTAGTAAATATTAATGGATATCTCCTGTTTTTTTTTTTTTTAAATCAAGAAAGCTTGTCCAAAATAGTAAAATAAATAAATAAAAATGCTGTATATTTCGTGCCATTGCCACAACCTTCACCCCCCCTAAAAAAAAAAAAAAAAAAAAAGACTATAAACCTGGTAATAAGTCTAGTATTGGACTTTAAACCTTAAATAAGATAATCTTGTCTATATACAAGAGTCATGTGTATTCTTCCTTAAATCTCAGTGTGCTCATTTGTGTATATCTTCCAGATCTGTGCAGTAATCCACTGTGAGACGTTTACTCTAATAAAGACTGGTCACTGCTGCTCTCTCTCCTTGTTCAAGCTGACTGGTCTTGTCTCAACTCCCTCCTTTAGTTTTATGAAGGTAGCCTGAAGTGGGTGGGTCTTCTGGGCCCCGCCCACAGCTCAGGCTCTGTTCAGCACAGTGATGATGTCACTTCTACTTTTAAAAGGCAATGGGCAGAATAGTAGGGGGAGCTACATGTGTCCAAGGTCATATTTTGTGAATCCCGATTACGGAAGTATTCGTGTCACTTCTTGTTCAGCTATCAACCTGAATTTGACATCAGATTTTAAACATTGAGCTTGAATATGATAAGGATTCTGCATTTCCTCTTTTCCTTCTGCTGTTTGCCTTGTAAATGATCCAGTCATTTATACATAGCTATTTGATAATGAGATGAGACACTGAATTAATCTTTTGATTATTAATGTGCAATTTTGTATTCTTAACTATATGTATAGGTTTGTAATTTGTTTTAATTTTTACATTGTTTCGTTTTTTTTAAACTATTTTACGTTGCGTTAATCACAAACATACACATAACAGACAATAATTTTTAACATATTGCTCTTCCTACCCCAGGGTGGGGAGCAGATTGTATACATTAGTGTATTCAAGCTTTGGCTTGTTCAGTAGTAATGAATGTATAACATATCAGAATACGTTGACGACATACAAAGTGTTCTCTTTGTCCCAGCAATCTCACTGGCTGCCGATGTTATCCAGACACCAAAGTTGTACATAGCTCAGTCTATGGACAATATATCGCTGACATGTCAACATGACGACTCCAGCCACTACCGAAAGTTTTGGTACAGACAGAGGATTGGAATGGAGCTTGTGCTTATGGGATACACAGCACATAAAGAAAAAGCAATAATGGAAAAAGGATTTAATGATGAAAGAATTACCATTCATCCCGAGAGTATAGAGAGAAGTATTCTGGTCATCAACACAACCACTGTAGAAGACAACGCACTCTATTATTGTGCCAGCTCTATCCACAGCGAGGAAAGATTACAGATAGAGTGTGCAAAAGGCTCCTCTTCGATATACTGTAACATGTAAATATGACACAGGAAACCAATGTATTAAGACAGGTGCAGTGTCTGTATTGTACTAATGACAGCTGCCAATGTGATGATCATCAACGAATCTCTGGCACCTTATTTGGCTTTGACTGTGATCACATGGGCTGAGAGCTTAGGACACTGTTGACATGTTTGCATACATCTGTGGAGTGCATAAGGTTGTGCTTCTGTCATTTTATTAAAGCAAACCTGTGCTAAGGGAAAAATGCAAGCTGACCTGTTCTTCTAGAAATGCTGGTTGCCTGGCAGTAATGCTAAGACTGTAACTTCAATACCTCGTAAGGAGATGACCCAGGACTTGCGTGATGCAACTCAAGTCAAGTCAAATGTTCTTGTCATTCCACTACACGTATCAGACATACAATGGAAGGAAATGTCGTGTCTTGCAGGACCATGGTACTACACACTGATTAAACATAAAAATATACAAAAATAAAATATAGCAAAGAACTTAAAAAATAAAAGAAGCACTTAGTGTCTTAGTGCATATGTTTTTGTAAAAAAAAAAAAAGAAAAAAGGTTTCAAAGAGGATTAGAGTTGAGAGCTCTCACAGCCAGGAGGAAAAAGCCTTTGAACAGTCTGGCAGACCAGGTTTTAATACTCGGGTACCTTCTACCTGATGGCAAGAGCTGAAAGAAACTGTAGGAGTGATGGGTGGGATCCCTCATGATACGAGTAGCTTTGCTAGAGCCTCATGTATGGAAAATGTCCAAGATGGAAGGGAGAGGGGCACCAATGATTTTTTCAGCTGTCTTCACTAACCGCTGCAAGATTTTGCAGTCAGCCGAACTGCTGTTTCCATACCAAACAATAATGCAGCTGGTCAGCACACTCTCAATGGTTCCCCTATAGAATGTGGTAAGGATAGATGGAGGGAGACAGGCTCTTTTAAGGTGGTGAAGAAAGTGAAGGCGCTGTTGTGCCTTCTTGGTGAGTGACTTGATGTTGGTAGTCCAAGTGAGACCCTCTGAGATGTACACTCCCAGAAATTTAGTGCTGCTAACTCTCTCCACAGTTGAACTGTCGATGGTCAGTGGAACGTGGTCTCAGCAGAGTTTCTCCTAAAATCCATCACAGCCTATGAACCTTATGACTGAATTCATAAATTCCGATCTGCATATTTGAGTAGATGTAAACCTATTTATTATCAATCTACTTTAGGCTAAACTCCAGGACAGCACATACTGTCTGAATACAGTAACACTTGTATTATTCCTTGAATCTTGTAGTGGTTTCCATATTTCTTTCAGATCTGTGCAGTAATCCAGTGTGAAACCTTTCCTCTGTGAAAGAGAATCCTGTAATATAGACCGGTCACTGCTGCTCTCTCCTTGTAAAGGGTGATTGGTCTTGTCTCCGCCTTCTCTTGTAGTTTTCTGCAGGCAGCCTGTAGTGAGTGGAGCCTGCTTGGTCACTCCCAGAGCTCTGCTACCTGCAAAAAGTCTGTGCAGTGTTGTGCTGATGTCACTGCTATTTTTATACGGCAATGCCTTGTTTTGTAAGATCCTTGTTCAGGCAATTTCTGGTATAGGGTGACAACCCTTTGTCCATATCTCTCAATTGTTCATCTGTGTTTTCACTCTCTTACCTGTGCTCCCATTGGAGACTTTAAGTGGCCTCGTCCATACTTTTTGCATGTCACTATCATTATCAGGAAGCCCAACCCTGTACAATAGCCACAGCTGAGGTCTATGTATAGATGAAGGGTCACAAATCTGTACTATTGCACACTTAATTTAAAAAGATATTAATAAATGATTACAAACAAAAGTGCTAAGATACATTGATGACATAAAAAGTGTTCTTTATGTCCCAGCAGTCTTGCTGGCTGCTGGTTGAAGGTATTTTCTCACTTCCTGTTGTGGCTGTAAGGAGATGACCCAGGACTTGCGTGATGCAACTCAAGTCAAGTCAAATGTTCTTGTCATTCCACTACACGTATCAGACATACAATGGAAGGAAATGTCGTGTCTTGCAGGACCATGGTACTACACACTGATTAAACATAAAAATATACAAAAATAAAATATAGCAAAGAACTTAAAAAATAAAAGAAGCACTTAGTGTCTTAGTGCATATGTTTTTGTAAAAAAAAAAAAAGAAAAAAGGTTTCAAAGAGGATTAGAGTTGAGAGCTCTCACAGCCAGGAGGAAAAAGCCTTTGAACAGTCTGGCAGACCAGGTTTTAATACTCGGGTACCTTCTACCTGATGGCAAGAGCTGAAAGAAACTGTAGGAGTGATGGGTGGGATCCCTCATGATACGAGTAGCTTTGCTAGAGCCTCATGTATGGAAAATGTCCAAGATGGAAGGGAGAGGGGCACCAATGATTTTTTCAGCTGTCTTCACTAACCGCTGCAAGATTTTGCAGTCAGCCGAACTGCTGTTTCCATACCAAACAATAATGCAGCTGGTCAGCACACTCTCAATGGTTCCCCTATAGAATGTGGTAAGGATAGATGGAGGGAGACAGGCTCTTTTAAGGTGGTGAAGAAAGTGAAGGCGCTGTTGTGCCTTCTTGGTGAGTGACTTGATGTTGGTAGTCCAAGTGAGACCCTCTGAGATGTACACTCCCAGAAATTTAGTGCTGCTAACTCTCTCCACAGTTGAACTGTCGATGGTCAGTGGAACGTGGTCTCAGCAGAGTTTCTCCTAAAATCCATCACAGCCTATGAACCTTATGACTGAATTCATAAATTCCGATCTGCATATTTGAGTAGATGTAAACCTATTTATTATCAATCTACTTTAGGCTAAACTCCAGGACAGCACATACTGTCTGAATACAGTAACACTTGTATTATTCCTTGAATCTTGTAGTGGTTTCCATATTTCTTTCAGATCTGTGCAGTAATCCAGTGTGAAACCTTTCCTCTGTGAAAGAGAATCCTGTAATATAGACCGGTCACTGCTGCTCTCTCCTTGTAAAGGGTGATTGGTCTTGTCTCCGCCTTCTCTTGTAGTTTTCTGCAGGCAGCCTGTAGTGAGTGGAGCCTGCTTGGTCACTCCCAGAGCTCTGCTACCTGCAAAAAGTCTGTGCAGTGTTGTGCTGATGTCACTGCTATTTTTATACGGCAATGCCTTGTTTTGTAAGATCCTTGTTCAGGCAATTTCTGGTATAGGGTGACAACCCTTTGTCCATATCTCTCAATTGTTCATCTGTGTTTTCACTCTCTTACCTGTGCTCCCATTGGAGACTTTAAGTGGCCTCGTCCATACTTTTTGCATGTCACTATCATTATCAGGAAGCCCAACCCTGTACAATAGCCACAGCTGAGGTCTATGTATAGATGAAGGGTCACAAATCTGTACTATTGCACACTTAATTTAAAAAGATATTAATAAATGATTACAAACAAAAGTGCTAAGATACATTGATGACATAAAAAGTGTTCTTTATGTCCCAGCAGTCTTGCTGGCTGCTGGTTGAAGGTATTTTCTCACTTCCTGTTGTGGCTGTAGGACAAGAAGTGATGGGAAATTTCCCTGATGGGACACAGATGGCAAAAAAACAAAAAAACTAAAACTGGAAGGGGTTATAACCCTTCTTTACTCTATTCAAAATGAAAAGAAATTGCCTTTAGTTCTTCTTTAACCACTTGCCGACTGCCCGCTGCAAATATACTGTGGCAGGCTGGCTCGGCTGCGCGACCCGCCGACTCCCATTAGGAAGCAGGGTAGCCAATCCACGGGGCCGGGGGCTGCAATTGCCGCTGGGCACTCACGATCGCTGCCCGCTGAGAGAGAACTACAGTCTGTAGACCATTGTTCTCTCTGGAATGAATAGAGAGCGCCTGTGACCCTCCTATATAGGATCACAGGTCTCTATGATCATTTCACAATTCCCTCCCCCCACAGTTAGAAACACCCCCCCAGGCTCACAATTAAGCCTTTGATCACCCCTAGGTTAACCCCTTCCCTGCCAATGTCATTAATACAGTAACAGTGCATATTTTTAGCACTGATTATTGTAGTAATGTCACCGGTCCCACAAAAAGTGTCAAAAATGTCACTTAGGGGTCTGATCTGTCCGCCGCAATGTCGCAGTCCCGCTGAAAATCGTAAATCGCTGCCATTACTAGTAAAAAAATATGTATATAAATGACATAAATCTTCCCCTAGTTTGTAGACGCGATAACTTTTGTGCAAACCAATCAAAATACGCTTATTGGGTTTTTTTTTTTTAACAAAAATATGTAGCAGAAAACAAATTGGCCTAAAAGGATGAAAAAATTAGATTTTTACATTTAATAGCAGAAAGGGAAAAATATTGTTATATTTTTCTCAGAATTGTCACTATTTTTTTGTTTGAAGCGCAAAAAATAAAAATCACATAGGTGATCAAATACCACCAAAAGAAGGCTCTATTTGTGGGAAAAAAGGACATCGATTTTTATTAGAGTATAGCATTGCACGACCGTGCAATTGTCAGTTAAAATCACGCAGTGCCAAATCACAAAAAATGGCCTGGTCATTAAGGGCGCCAAATCTTTCGGTCCAGTAGTGGTTAAACAGTATTGAACCTTACCAATTCTTGATGATGATGGCCGCATTAGTTTTCTTTTTTAGGCTTTCTTTCCTTTTTTTCCCACCTGGTAATCCTGCCAGCAAGTCTGTTGTTTTTCAACAGAACAGGTTTTCCGGCAAACCTTTCAAATGAGTGTTGTAATATATATGACATGAATATAATGAAATTATATTAAAAAAAGATTTACCTGAGGATAAATGTTTTCCCTTAGGTACATTCTTATTTTTTATAAATCGTAGGTGGAGTTGTACTGTAGGGTGATATGAGACTCCCTTTCATTGTATCATTCAGTGTCACTTCCTGTTAGCTCAAACTTTAGCTCAAATTCAGCTTCAGAGTACAAGCTTCAAATCTGGAAAATGATACGGATTTTACATTTCCTCCTTCCCCTCTGCTGTTTGCCTTGTAAGTGACAACTTTAATTTATAGCTATGTAAATAATGGGATAACATTTTGCATGAATCTTGTTTACATGTGTAGTATTGTATAGTCTTGTAAAATACTTTTATTGTAAAATAAATAATAATAATAACAACAACTATTATTATTATTATTAATATTATTTTATATAAAAAGGGTTAGTCTGTTAAGAAATCAATCTCAAAGTATTAAAATGTAGCAAAATATTTTTTAACAGCCTAGAATAACACATATAGAACATTAATTTTCTAAAAGTGTGTTTTTTTAGTCGACACATTTTTGACTCAGTTTTTTTTGTTATTTTTTAGTCAATTAAATATTTCAAGAATGAGCTCTGTTTGGAACTCAGTCTAGTCCAGTGAGGAAGGTGATGAGTCTATCATGGTTTGGTTGTTGGATGGGTTGGGTAGTAAAGAATATCTAAAGCAAAACCATTTTATATAAAGTTTTGGATAGAATAAGGTAGGGTAGAACCCCTGTCATTTTTTTTGTGTCTGTAAATATGCTATCACTTCTTCTCCTGTAGATGCAACAGGATTGATGTGCAATACATTCTTAATAAAAGCGTGAAGAACACCGCTGTCCACCACGCTACTAATGAGAGTGTGTTGTACATTGAATTTAGATTTTTTTAAATAGCTGCACTGATTTTGTATTTATTAGTTCTGTGTGGAACATTCCTTTTAATTTTGGGTGTGGAATTTGTAATTATTTTTTCACAATAGAAATTGAGAAGCAATTCCTTCAAAGCAATCTTCTCTTTAAAAGTTGCCCTGACCAGACTTACTCTCAATTCAGTTCTGATGGCAGCAAAAAATACTGGGCTTTTCCTTGACAATGGTCTTCAGGAAAAATAGAGAGGGTAAATCTCTCCAGCAGGGACTCAGACAGCAATGATAAAAAAAAGGGAGGGGGGGACTTTAGATACACTGTATTGTTTATTTTACAATGCTCCTATATTACAACATCATTATAAGTCTAAATTAGATTGTGTAGAGGTTACATAATTTGATTGTATTGGCTATGAGTAGCTTTAGTCATTATAATTAAGTGTTTTAGCACCACTTTTTAAACACATGCAAATTAAAAAATTGCCGTTCCACAAACTTCTCAGAAATCCTGTAAGAAATATTTTTTTAAATACTTTTATTTTAGGATTTTATTATAAATTAAAAAAAAAATACATTTAATTATCTCATGATTTAAAAAATTCAGGGATGATCATACATAGATCTGGCAGAGTATGGAGACAAAATTAATGCAGGGATGTTGTGACAACTCGGATGTCCAATGGTGGGGTTACAAAATCATTGGGAAATTCCTTTCGGTCTTTCAGGGTGACTGAGTGGTATTGTTCTGTGTCTGATAGAAAAACAGATCATCCTGATGTCTGATTGTCCAGACTGGAATGATTGGAATAATTAGTGCACAGTGAATTCAACATTGTTCTTAAGTTTAAAAAATATTTAATAAATGATTAATAGAATAAAATATCATACATGATTAACAGAATAAACTATAATTAATAGATTAAAAGAATAAAATGTAATTAATAGATTATTGGAATAAAATCTAATACATGATTAACAGAATAAACTATAATTAATAGATTAAAAAGAATAAAATGTAATTAATAGATTGTTGGAATAAAATCTAACACATGAGTAATTGAATAAAATAAAATTAATAGATTAATATAATAAAATATCATTAATATATTAATAGAATAAAATATAATATAATAGAGCAATTTTCTTTCATAGGAACTCACAATATTTTATATAAAAATATGACATTTATTACAATGGACTCAAAATATTATTATTATTTTGTGTGGTATTATTATGTTTGGTTTTACATTAGGTTGTCTGGGGTTATGTTAGAGAGATTTCCCCTTAGTGTCACAGTGACAGTTGTTTCATCAGACAGGAAATTAGGGAAATTTGCAGCAGGAATACAGACAATAATTTATGACAATGGCACTTTTAATTATTCTGGCAACTCTGGAAGTTTCTTTTAGTTATATATTATGAAACTTTGACAGCGCTTACCTAGTTCTGCTTGAAAGTCCTTAGATAAACTCTAATTGCTGAAACTGCACAGCAAGGGAGAGGAACGTCTTCAATGATATTGATACAAGGAAAACGATATTGCAGTTCTAATTATTTTAATAACTTATAAAGTTCCTTTGAGGCATACTGTACATAAAGAAACCTAACAACAGATTTACCTGTGCATGTGGACTCTAGAGGGATCTCCATATGGGCATTTTTCTGGAATCTGTTTTATATATGGATGCAGATAGAATGCTTCTATTGTTATAAGGGGTCAACTTGGAAGAGTGGCTGGTTAATTTTAAATGTTTTAATACAAATTGGTCTTTATTACAGATTGGTCTTATGGCTAGGGGTCCTATAACTACTACAAATATTAGCATTTGAAATAAAGAATTATTTTGAATTTTTTTTTTTTAGATACCCTAAGCCTGTGATGGCGAACCTTGGCACCCCAGAAGTTTTGGAACTACTTTTCCCATGATGCTCAACTACACTGCAGAGTGCTTGAGCATCATGGGAAATGTATTTCCAAAACATCTGGGGTGCCAAGGTTCGCCATCACTGCCCTAAGCTTTCACTAACATATCCCTTAGGAATGTCAATAGAAATCTGAAATGCCCTTATATATAAGTGGTCAATAGAAAATATGTCTCCCTTACAGTGATGATCAGCATGCCACCCTTATTGACAGCTAAAAAGACTATTAATGTCATGGCGTTTGTTCAGCATTGGAACGGGACTTATGCAGACACCATCAGATGGGAGGTCAATCAGCCACAGGTCAGGCAACTTTAAAGGAACCCTAGGGCTCTTCAGAACACTGGTTGGGAATGGCTCTTTTAACCAAAATGAAGTAAATAGGTTTTTCCTTTTATATACATTTTAAGAATAAGAACTAAATTAATTGTGCACAGCAAAATGGGGCACCTTGGCATCATTAGCCTGTCTTTTGGAACCAGGGGCATTTCTTGGAATGATCTTTTCCAGATATACATTTTTAACCACTTGCTGACCAGCCGCCGTATTTATACTGCGGTAGGTCAGCAAGTGGCTTATACTGTGGCAGGTCTGTCCCACGAAACTACGTATCGGTATGTCGTTTCTGGGGGACAGCTAGTGGGAGCACAATCAGCCACAGGGGGAGCCATTCAGCGGGTCCAGTGGCCGTGATGTCCCCTGGGCACCTGCAATCGCTCCCCGCAGAGACAGAACGACGGTCTGCCGATGTAAACACGACAGACCGCCGATCTGTCAGTAATGAACACAGGGATCTTGTGTTCCTCCTATTTAGGAACACAGGTCTCTGTGGTCATCCAGTAATCCCATCCCCCACACAGTTAGAAAGCACCCCCTAGGGACACATTTAACCCTTATATCGCCCCTGGTGTTAACCCCTTCCCTGCCAGTGTCATTAGTACAAAAACAGTGCATTTTTTTGCACTGATTACTGTAGTAATGTCACTGGTCCCCCCAAAAGTGTAAAAAAAATTGTCAGTTAGGTGTCTGATCTGTCCGCCGTAAATGTCACAGTCCCGCTAAAAATCGCTGATCGCCGCCATTACTAGTAAAATAAATAAATAAAAATGACATAAATCTTTCCCCTTGTTTGTAGACGCGATAACTTTTGCGCAAACCAATCAAAATACACTTATTGGGATTTTTTTTACCAAAAATATGTTTCAGAATACATATTGGCCTAAAATGATATAAAATGTTGATTTTTAAATGGGAATGTTTTATACCAGAAAGTAAAAAACATTGTTTTTGTTTTCCGAATTGCCATTCTTTTTTTTGTTTATAACGCAAAAACTAAAAATTGCAGAGGTGATCAAATACCACCAAAAGACAGTTCTATTTGTGGAAAAAAAAGAACATCAATTTTTTTTGGGGTACAACATCGCACGACCGCGCAATTGACAGTTAGAATAATACAGTGCTGTATCGCAAAAAATGGCCTGGTCATTAAGGGGGTAAAACCTTCCGGTTCAGAAGTGGTTAAACCTTGATTGACCCTAGATATCTTGTATAGCTGGCAGAAAAAGTATGAATGTCTCCACTTCTGGTCTAATATAATACATACATATGTATATATATATATATATATATATATATATATATGTATATATATAAAATAATATAATACAAAGGAAAAGTGCCTAATAAGGAGTAGCAATTTATGATCATCACATTTGCATTACTGATAAATTGTTGCTTTTTTAAGATACATACCTGCATAAAAAACACTCAGATACATCGACGACATCCAAAGTGTTATCTTTTTCCCAGCAGTCTCTCTAGCTGACGATGTTATCCAAACACCAAAGTTACTTGTGGCTCGCCCTCTGGACAATATATCGCTGACGTGTGAGCATAGTGACACCAGCAAATATACAAAGCTTTGGTACAGACAGAAGATGGGGAAAGAGCTTGTGCTCATGGGACTCACCAATTACCAGGAAAAAGCTCAAATGGAGAACAAATTTGAAGATAACAGATTTACTATTTTTCCTGAGAAAGTTGAGAAAAGTATTCTGATCATCAACAATGTCACTGAGCAAGACAACGCACTCTATTACTGCGCTAGTAGTATCCACAGCGAGAGAAGATTAGCTGGAGAGTGTTCAGAACCAAAAGACACCCCTCTGATAAATTGTTACATATAAACATGACACAGGAAACCTTAGTGGGAATTTATTAAAGCAGGTGCAACATCCACACTGTATAAAAGACAGCTGCTGGGACATTCATCAAATAGTTTAGTGGTTAGCAATTCTGCCTTGCAGTACTGGGATTTTTGGATCAAATCCCAGTCAGGAACTTCTGTATGCAGTTTGCATGATCTCATTATGCCTGCATGGGTTTCCTCTGGTTTCTCCCAAAACTACAAAGACATGCTGGTAGGTTGATTGGTCATAGTATGTGTTTCATGTATGTATGCATGTGAGATAGGGACCTTAGATGGTAAGCTCCTCGAGGGGAGAGCATGATGTTACATAGTTACATAATTGATAAGGGTGAATAAAGACACCAGTCCATTTATGAAAGTAGAGTATGTAAAATGTTATTGCCCTCACTTTATAAATGCCTACAATGAATTAAAAAAATTACCATTGTTTATGACTCACCATGCTTTAGCAATCCTAATGCCACTCTTTTGGATTCACCAAATCTATGTATTATGGGAACAAACCTAAACTATCCATTCACGCTGTATTAAATTTGGTAAGACCTTGTTATGATGATAGATATGAAGAATATTGTAAAATCAGATTGTAAAGTGTATGGTCATCTTAAGTCCAATGTTATTGTAGGTCCCTAACTACTTCAATTGCCATAGTTATTGAACATAGGTAAAAAAGCAAAAATAACACGTATTTCCCTATATTGCTGTGTTTTCTAAATCCTAGTTAGTAGCTACACTTCCACTGCCTTAAGAGTTCCCTTCACTGGAACTAAGGGGCCAAGCCCAACCCCTGGAAAAACAACCCCACACCATAATCCCCCCTCCACCAAATGATTTGGACCAGTGCACAAAACAAGGCCCATAAAGAAATGGATGAGCGAGTTTGAGGTGGAAGAACTTGACTGGCCTGTATAGAGTCCTGACCTCAACCCAATAGAACTGCAAGCCAGGCTTTCTTGTACAACATCAGTGCCTGATCCCACAAATGCGCTTCTGGAAGAATGGTCAAACATTCCCATAGACACACTCCTAAACCTTGTGGACAGCCTTACTAGAAAAGTTGAAGCTGTTATAGCTGCAAAGGGTGGGGCAACTCAATATTTAACCCTGCAGACTAAGACTGGGATGCCATTAATTAACCACTTGACCACCGGAGGATTTTGCTGTCTTCCGTCCAGGCCACTTTTTGCGATTCGGCACTGTGTGACTTAAACTGACAATTGCGCGGTCGTGCGATGCCGTACCCAAACGAAATTTACGTCCTTTTTTTACCACAAACAGAGCTTTCTTTTGGTGGTATTTGATCACCTGTGCGATTTTTACTTTTTGCGCTATAAACAAAAAAAGAGCGTTTATTTTGAAAAAATAACAATGTTTTTAACATTTTTTTATATGAAATTCCCCCCAAAAAAATGTAAAAATCTATTTTTTTTTTAATTTTATGGCCAATTTGTTTTCTGCTACCTATGTTTGGTAAAAAAAATCGCAATAAGCGTATTTTGATTGGTTTGCGCAAAAGTTATTGCGTTTACTAACAAAGGGAAAGATTTCTGTCATTTTTGGTGTTTTTTAACGCGTAATGGCGGTGATCTGCGATTTTTTTTGCGGGACTGCGACATTGTGGCGGACAGATCGGACCCTTGACTGACATTTTTGACACTTTTGAGGGTACCAGTGACATTACTACAGTAATCAGTGCTATAAATATGCACTGTTACTGTAAAAATGACACTGGCAGTGAAGGGGTTAATTTTATTGGAGAGGGAGGGGTTAATGTATGCCTGGTGCTTACTGACGTGTGGGGGGGGGGGAGGTGACTGAGTGACAGAATGACAGATCGGATGTCCAGCTATGCTGAACACTCCGATCTGTCAGTCCCTGTCACTATGGAGATCCGCCCGCTCTGTTTACACAGGCGGGCGGATCTCCTCACTGGATTCCCCGACGATTGGGGCAGAGCATCGGTGATCGCCGCTGCTCCTCCCCTGGCCCGACTCCCGCTGTGAATGAAAACAGCGGGAGCGCGCCTCCAGCGCTGCCTACAGGGGGAGGAGTCCAGCGACGTAGGTCTACGTCGCTGGACAGGAACGAGCCTCTTTGCCGCAGTAAGCTCCATGTGAGCGGTCGGCAAATGGTTAAAGTTCATGTGTGTGTGTAAAGGCAGGCATCCCAATACTTTTGGTAATATAGTGTATAACTAAAAAATCTGTGATCCAATCTCCACCTGAAGAAAGTTTTGAAAAAATATCAACTCATTTGGAGGTTGAAAGTGCTCCATGTCAATCAGGCATACATTACCAGTGGACCCAAAGATGTCTACATGTGTTAGGACAATTCCTAGTATGACCGTTTTCATTTATAAAACTTTGTTGAAAAAATTCCTGTTATTTTGACATATTACAGTGACTCTGTCACTTAAAGAAAATGCTGAATCATGCTTTACATTTTATTCATTTGTTTAAATTTGTGCAAGTGGACTTACAACCACTAGAGGGCATTATTTACAAATAAAGCCTTTGCCTATTAGTAAGTTTGATGACAAAATAACTTTTCACCTCTTTTTCATCCTTTGTTGTATCTCAGTGCTTCTGATCACCTTCAGCCTCTTTCAGCCACTTCCTTTCTAAATGCACTTGCTTAAATTTGGATGCACTTTTCCACCTCGGACTCTCTCAAAACTCTCACCACCAGTTGTTACCCAGGGGAAGATTTTATGCTCACTAAACGGTCAGTCTTATACACATACAGTACTTCCCTGCTGTGGTAGCTAGGTCGCCACTCCTCTTCCCCAGTGATGTTATAGCTCTTAGGTCCAATTCCGTTTATCCACCGTGCAGCCTACTTACCATGCTTTTGTACAGTATCTCTATGGTGAATCCTTACGAGATCCGGCTCCATCCCCTCCTCCCTTCCTTCCCTCTTTTTTCCTTCTCCTCTTTCCTCTCTTTTTCTTTTTTTTTGTTGTCTATATCTTTATTGTACTCAATTATTGGACTGCAGGCGTAGGCCCCTCCCATCACATACTCATTCGCCACTTTTATGTGCCCCCCCATCAGGGGGCTATTGGTGCTTTCGCACCTCTCTACTAGTGATCGACCAATATCGTTTTTTTAGTGCCAATATCGATATTTTGGTCATCGGATATCAGTATTGGCCGATATTTTTGGACATTAAAAAAATAATTATTTTTTATTTTTCACAGGTACTCTTGTGGAGGGATCTGGGGGTCTAAAAGTCCCCAAACCCCTCCTCTGCACTTAAGCTTTCAAGTTTGGCTGTTTTGAATGCTCGCATTTTTTTGAATTTGCCGTCGACTTCCGGGGTTTTTATATGGAGACCTGATCAGAGCCGAATGCGGCTTTGAGCGCGTCTTCTCTTTGGCGGCCATGCAGGTAGGATGTCCGGGTCTCCTGGTGGGACTGGAGACCCAGGCGAGCCAAGGAAGGCGGCGGGAGGGGGGAGATGTCCCCTCCTGCTCCTTGTAATGACAGCTGAGTGGCTTCTCAGCCACATTGGTTGTCATTAAAAGACAGCCGACCATCAGCTATGGACGCCGGTACCGGGGTGCCTCTAGCTGCAGGAATCACTCCGGTACAAACACTTTCCCGAAATATCAGCAATATCAGTAACCTCAGGGGCCGATTCCGATATATTGGTACATATCGGCCCCCGATATATCGGCATTGCCGATAATCGGTCGATCCCTACTCTCTACCTCTCAGGATGTATTTGACTATTATTGTCACTTAACCATTTCAGCTTCAGAAAGTTTACCACCCTTCATGACCCGGCAATTTTTTGCGATACGGCACTGTGACAATTGCGCAATTGTGCGACTGTACCAAAAAAAGTTGTCCTTTTTTTCCCCACAAATAGAGCTTTCTTTTGATGGTATTTGATTACCTCTGCCTTTTTTAATTTTTTGCGCTATAAACATAAAAAAGCTTGGCAATTTTGACATAAAAAAAACAATATTTTTTTACTTTCTGCCATAAAACATATTCAATTAAAACATTTAAAAAATCCCATTTGTTCATAAATTTAGGCCAATATGTATTCAGGTACATGTTTTTGGTGAAAAAAAACACCCCAATAGGCGTATATT
Organism: Pelophylax lessonae; assembly: GCF_965119305.1. Classification (NCBI taxonomy): domain Eukaryota; kingdom Metazoa; phylum Chordata; class Amphibia; order Anura; family Ranidae; genus Pelophylax; species Pelophylax lessonae. The sequence goes on along the minus strand of NC_138776.1, from coordinate 35,616,915 downwards.
GAATGGTTTGCGCAAATGTTATAGCTTCTACAATGAGATTTTTTTATTTATTTATTTATTTATACCAGTAATGGTGGCGATCAGAGACTTATAGTGGGACTGCGATATTGCGGTGGACAAATTGGAAACTAACTGTTACTTTTGACAGTTTTTGGGGACCACTCACACTAATACAGTGATCAGTGCTAAAAATATGCACTGTCACTGTATTAATGTCACTGGCAGGAAAGTGGTTACCATCAGTGCGATCAAAGGGTTGAATGTGTTCCTAGGGAGTGCTTACGAACTGTGGGGGAGGTGCTTTCACTGGGAGAAGGTAAAGATCTGTGTTCCTGCCTAGCAGAAACACAGGATCAGTACATTCCCCTCTCACAAAATGGAAGTTTGCCTTGTTTACATAGGAAGACCGACGTTCTGCCTATCTCTTGAATGATTGGCGGGTCCCGGCTGAAATTGCGTCGGCCAAACCTGCTGATTAGCAATCACAGTGGGAGCAGGTTGCCGGCGGCGTGCACGTGCGCCCCAAACCCAGAATTGTCAGATCATCTATTAGGTACAGAGCAGAAGCCCTGCCGCAGTATGTGTGCGTGGGGCGGTCCGCAAGCGGTTAATATCTTCATACCTATATCAATATGTCTTCACATCACTGTGATGTAGACCTGCTGTTTTAATGAAAAATAGTAATAAAGATACATTCAACTAAATTCACTTAAAGTTCTATTAAAGTCTTGTTTTTTTTTTGTTTAAAAATAACAAACATCTTATACTTATCTGCTCTGTGCAGTTGGTTTTGCACTGAGCAGCTCAGATCCTCCTCTTCTCAGGTCCCTCACTGGAGCTCCTGGCCCCTCCCTCCTGCTAAGTGCCCATACAGCAAGCAGCTTGCTATGGGGGCACCCGAGCCGAGCCGCTGCTCTGTATGTCCATTCGGACACAGAGCTGTGGCTTGTCCCCACCCCCTCTCTCTCCTCATTGGCTCACTGACTTTGATTGACAACAGTGGGAGGCAATGACGCCTGCTGCTGTCTTAGCCGATGAGGAGGGAGAGTTCTTGGACTTCGTGGCTCTTGTGCATCATGCTGGATCGAGATGGGGCTCAGGTAAGTATTAGGGGGGCTGCTGCACACAGAAAGTTTATAATCCTAATGCATAGAATGCATTAGGATAAAAAAAAACCTGCCTTTAGAACCACTTTAAGTGTCGCTTTATGGCATTGGACCAGCTTCCTGACAGGGACAACAGTGGACCAACATGTGTCAGCGAGGAGTGTGTGTGTAGCAAATTTGGAGACAGATCCCACCTTAAAAACAGGAAGTTTTTTCAATTAAAATAATAAAAATGTTATAGTTACATGCCCTGTGCAGTGGCTTTCCCCCTCTTCTGGTGCTCTGGGCTCCTACTCTTTTGTGTGCACCCTCATAACAAGCCACTTTTGTTATGGGGGCACACCTGCAGGCTTGCTCTCGAGCCAGGCTGTGTGCATCCATAGACACACACAACACAGCTTGACCCTACACCCCAACCCGTCCTTCCAGGATTTGATTGACAGCAGCAGGGGCCAATAACTGCTACCTCTGCATACTGTGGGAAGAGGAAAAAAAAACAGCCCCGCTGCAGATAGCCACAACACTAGCTTGAGATAGGACTAAGTATTTAGGGGGGCTTGGGGGGGGGGGCAATTTTACTGGGACATATTTAACCTAATACAGGCAACTCGTTAAAGTAAACAATGTCTTGGCTTTAGAACCACTTTAATGGCAGGATTACCAGGTATAATTATAATGCATTACTACCTGTAATCTGTTTATTCACATTACCCAGGACAAGGCCCTATGCAAGGAATGCAATAATCCTCCAATGAAGACCATTCAGTCAACACTTTGCGTTGCTGCTATCTTTAAATTCTGGATGTCGCTGACAACTCAGGTCTCCACTGACGATTGGAAACAAATCAGAGTGGTTCCTGACCATGTAATCACTATTGAGAAAAAAACAAACATTTTATTTGGGTACAGTGTTGCACGACTGTGCAATTGTCATTTAAAGTAACGCAGTGCCGTATTGCAAAAAATGGCCTGGTCATGAAGGGGGGAAGTGGCGGCTGGTTAAGTTTTAGGATGGACCCCTCCCATTTCTCAGAAGCCCAACCCTTATAGACTCCACCCATTTTGTCCCCTGTATTTTGCTTGCGTGAATCAATTCTCCCAATATATAACATATTAAGGGGTCAGTACTAGTATATCCCATAATAGGGAACAGGGGCCCTATTATGGGATATACTGTGAGAGACATCCTATTATGGGATACATGGACTGAGAGTGGCACAAACCCCACAGTACAGACCCCCCCAGCACAAACCCCTCAGGCGCAAACCCCGCACAAACAACTCAAGCACAAACCCCACAGTACAGGCCCTCTAGCATAAACCCCACAGTACAGGCCCCTAGCACAAACCCCACAGTACATGCCCCCTTCAATATAGTGACCAGTATAAATGCCCCCTTTCAATGTAGTGACCAGCATACATGTCCCCAATGCAGTGACCAGTATACATGCCCCCAATGCAGAGCTATGCGTGCGTGCCTCCAATGCAGTGACCACCAGTGTACATGTCCCCAATGCAGAGATATGCGTGCGTGCCTCCAATGGAGTGACCACCAGCGTACATTTCCCCAATGCAGAGCTATGCGTGCGTGCCTCCAGTGCAGCCAGTGACCACCAGTATACATGTTCCCCAATGCAGAGCTATGCGTGCGTGCCTCCAATGCAGCCAGTGACCACCAGTATACATGTCCCCAATGCAGAGCTATGCGTGCGTGCCTCCAGTGCAGCCAGTGACCACCAGTATACATGTCCCCCAATGCAGAGCTATGCGTGCGTGCCTCCAGTGCAGCCAGTGACCACCAGTATACATGTTCCCCAATGCAGAGCTTTGCGTGCGTGCCTCCAGTGCAGCCAGTGACCACCAGTATACATGTCCCCCAATGCAGAGCTATGCGTGCGTGCCTCCAGTGCAGCCAGTGACCACCAGTATACATGTCCCCCAATGCAGAGCTGTGCGTGCGTGCCTCCAGTGCAGCCAGTGACCACCAGTATACATGTCCCCCAATGCAGAGCTATGCGTGCGTGCCTCTAGTGCAGCCAGTGACCACCAGTATACGTCCCCCAATGCATAGCTATGCGTGCGTGCCTCCAGTGCAGCCAGTGACCACCAGTATACATGTCCCCCAATGCAGAGCTATGCGTGCGTGCCTCCAGTGCAGCCAGTGACCACCAGTATACGTCCCCCAATGCAGAGCTATGCGTGCGTGCCTCCAGTGCAGCCAGTGACCACCAGTATACGTCCCCCAATGCAGAGCTATGTGTGCGTGCCTCCAGTGCAGCCAGTGACCACCAGTATACATGTCCCCCAATGCAGAGCTATGCGTGCGTGCCCGACAGAGCAGTGCACTTACCTGGAGGCTGGAGCCCTGTGAGTCACGGTGGCTTCTCCCTCTCCTCTTCTCTGGTCTCCTCTCCACTCCGCTCTCTGCAAAGCCGGTGCCACCGTCACTCCCGCCGTGACCGGCCGTCCGTCCACCGCGTCCAGTGTCCACTCCAGTCGGTGCGACGTCAGCGGGGTCAGCATGGGGCCATGGGATGTCCTGGATGATGATTGGTCCAGGCTGTAGACTGGACCAATCACAGCCAGGATATCAGGAAAGTGGGGGTGTCCAAGCGCAATGACTTGCGCCCAGGTTACGCCCCCCGAAGGCAGCCAATCGGCGCCTCTTCTGGGTCGTAAACCCCCCCCCCCATAGCCACCACATAGGCCGGTGCAGCGGCGAACACAATTTTTTTTTTCAAAACTTTATTTGTTCTTTTTGTAATTTTTTCTTTCTTTTTTTTAGGGGTGGGTGGGTGGGGCGCCCTGGCGCCCCCTATGCACGGGCCGCCACTGAAGGGGGGTAAACTTTGTAGAGCCGAAGTGGTTAAAAATATTTTACATTGATACCTCAAGATTTTTCTTTTGTGTCTCATATTAAATATATAAATTATCTCACAAAAGTGGGTACACTCCTCACATTTTTGTAAATATTTTATTATATTTTTTCATGTGACAACACTGAAGAAATGACACTTTGCTACAATGTAAATTAGTGAGTGTACAGCTTGTATAACAGTGTAAATTTGCTGTCCCCTCAAAATAACTCAACACACAGCCATTAATGTCTAAACCGCTGGCAACAAAAGTGAGTACACACCTAAGTGAAAATGTCCAAATTGGGGCCAATTAGTGTTACAAGGTCTGAGGTGTGAATGGGGAGCAGGTGTGGTAAATTTGGTGTTATCGCTCTCACTCTCTAATACTGATCTCTGGAAGTTAAGCATGGCACCTCATGGCAAAGCACTCTCTGAGGATCTGAAAAAAAAGAATTGTTGCTCTACATAAAGATGGCCTAGGCTATAAGAAGATTGCCAAAACATAAAGTGGTTTACCAGGACAGGTTCCACTCAGAACAGGCCTCGCTATGGTCGACCAAAGCAGTTGAGTGCACGTGCTCAGCATCATGGATTACTGGAACCATGTCCTGTGGTCTGATGAGGCCAAGATAAACTTGTTTGGTTCAGATGGTGTCAAGCGTGTGTGGTGGCAACCAGGTGAGGAGTATAAAGACAAGTGTGTCTTGCCTACAGTTAAGCATGGTGGTGGGAGTGTCATGGTCTGGGGCTGTATGAATGCTACCAGCACTGGGGAGCTACAGTTCATTGAGGGGACCATGAAGGCCAACATGTATGGTGACATACTGTGGCAGAGCATGATCCATTCTGTTTGGAGACTGGGCCGCAGGGCAGTATTCCAACATGACAATGACCCCAAACACACCTCCAAGATTAACACTGCCTTGCTAAAGAAGCTGAGGGTAAAGATGATGGACTGGCCAAGCATGTCTCCAGACCTAAACCCTATTGAGCATCTGTGGGGCATCCTCAAACAGAAGGTGGAGGAGCGCAAGGCCTCTAACTTCCACCAGCTCCATGATGTCGCCATGGAGGAGAGGAAGAGGACTCCAGTGGCAACCTGTGAAGCTCTGGTGAACTCCATACCCAAGAGGGTTAGGTCAGTGCTTGCAATTAATGGTGGCCACACAAAATATTGACACTTTGGGCCCAATTTGGACATTTTTACTTAGGGGTGTACTAACTTTTGTTGCCATCGGTTTAGACTTTAATGGCTGTGTGAGTTATTTTAAAGGGGACAGCAAATTTACACTGTTATACAAGCTGTACACTCACTACTTTACATTGTAGCAAAGTGTCATTTCTTCAGTGTTGTCACATGAAAAGATAGAATAAAATATTTACAAAAATGTGAGGGGTGTACTCACTTTCGTGAGATACTGTATATTATAAGTCAGGATATCTTCCAGTTGTTTGTAATGTTTGCTTTTATCTTTATTACAACACAACTATAGACAGACCTTATCTCTTTTACCAGCAATAGAAACCTGACAGTGGTTTAAACCTCCACCAGTTCATTCAAAAATTAGAACAACATTTTTTGGCTTTAGACAAATATTTAACGAAATCCAAAAAGAAAAAAAAAAACTACACATTTTTTTGGAATCTCTGATGATGATAATTTTACATTGTAGGGCTGTGTTTTTTCAGTGGCAGAGGATTGTCGTAAAATGTAATTTCTATAGAAGTCAATATGGCCATTTTTAGCATCTGACTTTGGTCAACCCCAATCAACTTGGGAAAATTGTGGCCAGACTTCTCCATGGGTCATTCTGAAAAAACCTGTGGGGCGAGAGCCTGGAAGCTCACCAAACAAAAACTGATGGTGTACACAATCTTACATTTTTTCCCAGCAGTGTCTCTGGCTACTGTTGTCATCCAGACTCCCAATTTCCATGTGGTTCGCTCTATGGAAAATATATCGATGACCTGTGAACATGACAACTCTGGATATTCCACCAAACTGTGGTATCGGCAGGTGAAGGGCAAGGAACTCGTTCTTATTGGCTACACGATCAACACTGCGACGGCCGATATGGAGAATGGATTTAATGATGGAAGGATAAGCATCCATCCTGAGAAAATTGAGAAAAGCATCATGACCATGAGAAACCTCTCCTCCCAGGACAGTGCTGTGTATTACTGTGCCAGCAGTACACAGTGAGGGAGGCTGATAGAGAGGGTGTGCAGAACTAGGACTGGGACAGGTGGGAGATAACACAGTGCTGAAGGAGATTAGATAGTGTAATAATACTATTGACACATTTTCAAATGTTTGAGCCAGTCAATGATCCAGCCAATCAGAATCCACCTACAAATATAATGTCAATGTTAGGTGGAGCAGCCCTTTGAAGAGTTGGTTGTTTTCAGACGTGTGTAATTCCTTTAGTTGCAAATCAAAAACCTGACAACACTTTTGTTATTCGCAGATGTAGAGGTATCCGAACAATAGTAAAGAATTTACTTTAAACGAATCTAAAATAAATTATAACGATACAACAAAATTAATTTGTTTCATTTGGATCCAAAAAAAATGTAACACCATAATGAATAATCCAAAATTATTTGCATCCATTTCATTTTTATATTGCATTAACATTTGTCATTATTATAAAAAATGCACTACATATGAAATAGAAACATTGTGCAATAAATACAGTGAGGTATAAAAGTGAAATAACGATGATTCCTACTTATTGTGTCTGGGCTGGATGGAAGAAGATCCATCAGAATCGTAACATAATGAATGAATCCAAAATGTATTTAGTTCCAATCATTGTGTTATTGTGATTCTGAGATCCTGATGGTTCCACCTCTATCTAACCAAAACAGAGGTAATAAGAAATCTCCAGAAAAAAATTATTAAAACATTAAAACAAATATAGCCAATCTTCCAGGTTCCAAAGTACGAACCGATTCAAAGCAACAAATATACAAAACGAATCCAAATATACAAAATGGATTCTGAAAACAAATCATTCTAACATAACGAATATAATGAAACAAAACAAAATTTTCTGTCGTGCATATCTCTAGTTGTTTTTATACACTTTTCTAACCTTCCTCCCTCCTTCTCTCTATCTCTCTTTTTTCCCCTCTTTTTCATACTCTGCCACCCCTCTTTATCTCATTTTTTTTCTTTTTCATCTTCCATATTGCCTTAGCCAATTCCCTTCTGTGTCTCTTCGTCTCCTTCTTTCCACCCTTCTCTTTTTTTTCTTCTGCTCTCTCTACCTCTCTCATTCCCTCACTCTCTTCTTACCCCTTTCCTTATCTTCATACCCCCTTCTCTCCTCTCTCTATCCCTTTTTCTCTCTACTTCTTTCACTCCTTTTCCCCTTTCCCTCTTCTTCCTGACTCTCTCTCTCTCCTTTTCTTTCTTTCTTTCTTTCTTTCTTTCTTTCTTTCTTTCTTTCTTTCTTTCTTTCTTTCTTTCTTTCTTTCTTTCTTTCTTTCTTTCTTTCTTTCTTTCTTTCTTTCTTTCTTTCTTTCTTTCTTTCTTTCTTTCTTTCTTTCTTTCTTTCTTTCCCTCTCTCTCTCTTTCTTTCTCTCTCTCTTTCTTTCCTTCTTTCCCTCTCTCTCTCTTTCTCACTCTCTCTCTTTCTTTCCTTCTTTCCCTCTCTCTCTCTTTCTCACTCTCTCTCTTTCCTTCTTTCTTTCTTTTCTTCCTATGTATTTCTAAGTGTCCTGCCTTGTGATCTCTTCAGCTCTCTCTACCTTTCTTTCTTTCTTTCTTTCTTTCTTTCTTTCTTTCTTTCTTTCTTTCTTTCTTTCTTTCTTTCTTTCTTTCTTTCTTTCTTTCTTTCCTTTTCTCATTTTTTCTCCCCCCTCTCTTTTCCACTCTCATTTATTTGCCTCTTCTTTCCCTTTACCCCTTTCCTTACCCCTTACCCTCTGTTTACTTCTAATTACTCCTTCTCTCTTTCTCTCTATTCCTTTCCTGACCCCCTTACCTCTCCCTTTTTCTTCTGTAATTGCCTTTCTCTCTTCCTCTGTCTACTCCTCTCTATCCCTTTCTTTCCTGCCCATCTCATTACCTACTTCTGTCCTTCCCTGTTCATTCAGCCTTGGTTCACACTAGTGTGGCACTTTTGCGTACAGAGAGAAAGAATGAGAGGGAGAGGGTAAAGAGAGTACAGCAGTCTGTCTTCTTGAATGGTTTGCTGTACCAGCAAGAAATGTGGGAAAAGATGTCCCTGATCCTTTCTTTTAAATTGCATTGCACCTTATTGTATGGTGTCGTGGCACCATGCAATTTGGCATACCCAAGATCGCCCAGCATGTCTGCTGAAGTGCAGCATGTCTCAGTGTGGGTCGGGAATGCACACAATCATGCATGCATTTCCAACCCGCACTAGAGTAAACCTAGCCTAGGCCTAACCAAATTAGTTCTTAATGGTACCCACAAGCACCAGAACACATGGTGACGCAGCACAATGTGATTAGGTGAGGTGTGATTTTTAAATAGAAGTGTCTCTCTCTCTCCCTTTCCTGTCCTCTTTATGCCACTCTATTTCTTGCTTTCCCTTCCACTCGCTCTTTACCCTCTCCCTCTCATTCTTTCTCTCTCTCCTTCTCTCTTTGCATCTTTCTTTACCTTCTCATTTTCTTCTCTTAGATAGAATCAGGAAGAGAAAGTTTGCAGCCTACAGTATAAATCCCTAGTTCTAGGAATTGAAAAATAGAAGCCAGACCCGTGTGGTTACTGCCAATTTCGATATCAGTTCCTGTGCAGGTGTCAGCAATATTCTACAAAATGTGATCAAACATTATACAGTTATAGAGGCTGAACATCACAACCATGTGACACAGCAGAAGATGAAACCTCAAATCTGCTACTAAATACAATACAAACAAGAAAGAACTTACTACAACCAGGCCCATAAATAACAGGGAACATATAAACCTATAGAGTAAACATCTGCAGTAATACTTGAACTATCAAAGGTTAATAGGCAATACAGGCGGTCCTCGGGTTACAAACATCCGACTTACAAACGACTCCTACTTACAAACGGAGGAAGACAACAGGAAGTGAGGAGAAATCTAGCCCTAGGAAGGGAAATTCACTCCTGTAAGAGTTCTCATGGGAAAAAGGTGTCTCCACTGAAGCTTTATCACCAATATTTGTTTCCATAACAACCCAAAATGTTCAAAATCCAATTGCCATAGGGACAGAAAGTGAGGTGAAATCTTCTGAACAGGGGTACAGACAGCAAAAAAAAATGGTACAGGGGTGTGTTACCCTTCCCTATGCTATCCAAATAACTTAAAAATGATTCTTTTGGCTGGGGCTACACTTAAAAAATGGACCTGTTTCGACTTACAAACAAATTCGACTTAAGAACAAACCTACAGTCCCTATCTTGTTTGTAACCCGGGGACCACCTGTAGACCTCATTGAACTCAAACAGAATTTATATTTCATCTGGTGACACGATGTAATCAAAACATTTGGAACATATAATCTTTTTGGCAAAGAAAAGGCACTTTAGTGCTATGGTGGAGATACTAATGTGCCTGGGACATGCTTTACCCTTTTTTTTTTTTTTTTTTAATGTTGTACGTCTTTTATTCAAATGTGGAAGTAGTTGGATTGGGAGGCACAGTTAGTTATGCAAGCTTTTATCAATAAAACCTTCTGATTGGATCACAGCAGCTCTCTTAAACCATTCTTTCTTGTTAGCAATTTGCTGACTAGTGTTGTATCACTTTACTTCAAACCTCAAAGATGGGACCTATTCCTCCACTATTGATCATTCTGAATTGTCTACATTGTAAGTGAAAAAGAAAAATAGTAACATACTATTAATTTACGCAATATATAAGATTGAGATTGAAATGATCATTGCAGAAAAAACTTGCGGAGGGATAAAAAATTAGGAGATATGTAAATTATATGGAAGAAATAAAATATTTAAATATTTTGCTATTGAAGTATATATATATATATATATATCTCTGAATATATATATCTCTGTATCTCTGAATATGTGTGTGTATGTAATAACAAATTAATTCATATTTTAATAATCTGTATAAGACTTTTATCTTATTATTGCTTTTAAAAACTTTATAAAATACATTTACTAAAATTACTAACAGATGATTCATAAAACTTTACCTCATTACTTCCAAAAACTTTGCAAGATCATTTTTACTTTCTAATGTTAAATTGAAAAGATTATAGTAAAATAATACTATTTCAGATTTTTCTAATATCCTTCTATTTTGATGTTTAATGAACCGGATTTCTTGTATTTCCTCATGCAAGCATATTAGAAAGGCTTTCAAAGATATGAGCATTTTTGTGTCAGGAAATGTCCCTGTTTTTCAAATCTAAACAACTATTCCACAAAACCAATCCCTCTATTTTGTCAGATTACATTTTTGTTTCAGTTATTTTACTTGTGTATGTTTATTTAAAATCTTTAATCATTAAAAAATATTGTGCCTATTGAATTAACACAATATAACTGAGTAATGTTGCCTAGTGGCCCATGGTGTTCTTAAGAGATATCCATGCCTCATTTAAATGTTTTAATCAATGTTACTTACAAATGTTACAAGTTAGGCATTTATTCTACCAGCTCAGCAGCCAAATAGCCCTGAATAAGTATTATTATTATTATTTTTTTTTTTAGAAAATATTGCATTAGCTGCAATTTTTCTGGATGCTTGTTGAAAGAGCTTAATTGGATAAATGTTAATTTAATAAAATATTACTAGACTGCAATGTCATACAAAGTTATATCGATGATATTCAATTTTACATACATGACTATTTTGCCTGTTTTGTCAGTGTGCCTGGCTAATGATGTCTTCCAATATCCTAAACTCCACTTACCAAGTCCTGGGGATAATGTAACTCTGACCTGTGAACACAGCAACTCCCAGTATCTTATGAAGTTTTGGTACCGCCAGGAAAGGGGGAAGCCACTAATTCTAATGGGACACACGTCTGTCACAAATACAGCCAGCATGGAGGATGATTTTAACAATCAAAGACTAATCATTAAAGCGGTGTCAGTGGAAAAAAGTCTCCTGACCATCCATAATGTCTCAGCTCAGGATAACGCCATATACTACTGTGCCAGCAGCACCCACAGCGAGGAAATGATAGGATGGCCTTGTGCATAACTTAAACCTTTCCTCAAAAAGTGGTAACAGACCTGAAATTAGGCAAAACACATAAATATCAAACACATGTTATTAATTGATATAAATGCACTAGTCTTAGCAAATTTAAGAGTTTTTTTTTTTTGTTTTTTTTGTTGTTGTTGTTATTTAATGCATTTTTCACACATATGGGGCATATTTTTAAAACAGAGGATTTACATACAGACACATCTTCCTAGTGCATCTATTTTTAAGTTACAGGGATTGAAAAATCACCCATGAGATTTTGGTGATTGTCACTTTCACTGTTTTATAAAAAAAAGCTGATTCTCTTTTAAACAAATACAGTATCTCACAAAAGTGAGTACACCCCTCACATTTTTGTAAATATTGTAAATATTTTATTGTATCTTTTCATGTGACAACACTGAAGAAATGACACTTTGCTACAATGTAAAGTAGTGAGTGTACAGCTTGTATAACAGTGTAAATTTGCTGTCCCCTCAAAACAACTCAACATACAGCCATTAATGTCTAAACCACTGGCAACAAAAGTGAGTACACCCCTAAGTGACAATGTCCAAATAACTACAAAAATGCACAAGATATTTTTTTTATTTATTTTTTTTTTAATTACGCACTCTTTTGTTTTTGTATTCCTGTAACTTTCAAAGAAATATAAGTTTTCAATAAAATTTCTAGCAAATTTTAGTTTTGGCTCAAAATTTCCAAGTCAGGTTTGCTAAAATTAATCACTAATCCCTGCTGCTGACAGTAGTAACTATTAGCATAATTTTACAATTTTGCCTAAATAATGTGCTTTAAAAACCACATATATGATTTATTTAAAATCTTGAAATATTTATTACTCTTTCCCAGAGTTTTTTTTAAGGGTAAAGACATTTACAAACAAATAAAATCTGATTTGGTCACAACTGCAAAATAGTTCCTGCATAAGACAGATTTTCACATTGTAAATACTGTAAAGGTAATATATTATATTTTTATTCTTTTTTTATTATTATTTATATCATTAAATAATATATATTTGCTTTCCCAGAGTTCTTAAGGGTAAAGATATTTAAAAATAAAGAAATTCTGAAGGAAATACTACTGCAAAATAGTCCCTGCATAGAACACAGTTTGACAAAACACAGTTTCATAAAACTTGTAAAGGTCATATAAAATATTTTAACTTTTACCCCATTATTCCATATCATTAAATATTTAATAATCTTTCCCAGTGTTTTTAGGGGTAAATATATCTAAAAATAAATACAATTTGAATTAATCACTACTGCAAAATAGTCCTTGTAGGGGACAGAGTTTCAAAATTTATAATTTATAAAGGTCATATGAAATATTTTAACTTTTATTTCATATTATTAAATATTTAATCATCTTTCCCAGTGTTTTTAAGGGGAAAAATATTAAAAAATAAATACAATTTTAATAAATCACCACTGCAAAATAGCCCCTGCATAGGGACACACTGTAAATACTGTAAAGGCCATATCATATATTTTAACTTTAATTTCATATCATTAAATATTTATTAATCTTTTTCGGAGTTCTTACTAGTAACGATGGATAAATATGAATAAAAGATGAATAAGTCACTTTCACAAATTAGTATTATAATAAGTATTATAGTCCCTATAGAGATAGAGTTTCACATTGTAAATATTGAAAAGGCCATATAATATATTTTGAAAAGTCAGCATAAGTTGCATTACAGTGAGAGTAATGGGCAATGGGCCAGGCAGACTTGTAATGGGTGCAAGTAGCACTTGCAAAGCCTTAGCAGTCTGGTAAACCTGATAATTTTCTCTCTCCCCAGGGGTAGGCCTAGCTGCAGAGGTGATTCAAGAGCCTAAAATCCATTTGGCACATCCAGGGAACAATGTATCATTTCACTGTGAACATGCTGACACGGCATTTCAAGATAAATTCTGGTATTATTTGAAGAAGGGGGAAGCTTTGCGACGGATTGGAAACACAGCCAGCAATGTGGAAGTCTTTATAGAAGATGAATTTAAAAATGGACGGATAAGAATCCAACTATTTACGGCTCAGAAAAACACCTTACACATTTCTAATATCTCTGAGCAAGAGAGTGGAGTCTACTACTGTGCCAGCAGTATTCACAGTGAGATAAGGAAGGGAGAATACTGTACAAAAATGACACCCTTGGGGCCGTGTTAAAAGATAGGTGCAATTTGAAACAAGGGCCATTCATCCGTTTAACCCCTTCCCCTGACCTATCCTTGTCCACCTGCCCCTCGGCAGATTTACACTTACCTCCGATGGCTACATTTCTGATGTTTGTCTATGTCCAGCACCTCAAGTCTTCACTGCCCCAGCCATGCCAGCACAATTATAACCGCATATACTACTATAGGACCTTCTCCGATCATCTCCAGCCTCAGCACACAGCCCCAAAGAAGTCTTCTTTTTAAATGTTCCTCTTAGTTTCCTTAAGCACTGTAAATTTTTCCCTATACCAGTGATGGCGAACCTTGGCACTCCAGATGTTTTGAAGCTACATTTCCCATGATGGCTATTGTGATGGTAGTCACCATCACTGGGAATGAAAGACAGACACTATACAGTGGGGATCAAAAGTTTGGGCACCCCAGGTAAAAATTTGTGTTAATATGGATAAAGAAGCCAAGGAAAGATAGAAAAATCTCCAAAAGGCATCAAATTACAGATTATACATTCTTATAATATGTCAACAAAAGTTAGATTTTATTTCCATCATTTACACTTTCAAAATAACAGAAAACAAAAAAGTAGCGTCTGCAAAAGTTTGGGCACCCTGCAGAGATAATATCTTGTACTGCCCCCTTTGGCAAGTATCACAGATTGTAAACACTTTTTGTAGCCAGCCAAGAGTCTTTCAATTCTCGTTTGAGGTATCTTTGCCCATTCTTCCTTACAAAAGTCTTCCAGTTCTTTGAGATTTCTGGGCTGTCTGCCACGCACTGCTCTTTTAAGGTCTGTCCATAGATTTTCAATTATGTTGAGGTCAGGAGATTGTGAAGGTCATGGCAAAACCTTCAGTTTACGCCTCTTGATGTAATCCCCCATGGATTTTGAGGTGCGTTTAGGATCATTATCCATTTGTAGAAGCCATCCTCTCTTTAACTTCAGCTTTTTCACAGATGGCATCAAAACACCATCCAAAATTTGCTGAAATTTTTTTTAATCCATTTTTCCTTCTACTCGTGAGATGTTCCCTGTGCCACTGGCTGCAATACAACCCCAAAGCATGATTGATCCACCCCCATGCTTAACAGTTGGACAGAGGTTCTTTTCATTAAATTCTGTGCCCCTTCTTCTCCAAACGTACCTTTGCTCATTCCGGCCAAAAAGTTCAATTTCAACCTCATCGGTCCACAGAACTTATTTCCAAAATGCATCAGGCTTGTGTATATGTTCATTTGCAAAGTTCAAACGCTGATTTTTGTGGTGAGGACATAGAAGAGGTTTTCTTCTGATGACTCTTCCATGAAGACCAATTGTGTACAAGTATCCCTTTATAGTGGAATAGTGTACCACAACTCCAGTGTCTGCCAGATCTTTCTGGAGGGATCGTGCAGTCAAACGTGGGTTTTGAATTGTTTTTCTCGCAATCCTGCGAGCTGTTCTGTCTGATATTTTTCTTGGTCTTCCAGATCTTGCTTTAACTTCCACTGTTGGTGATGACTGCCGTTTCTTAATTACATTCCGAACAGAGGATATTGACATCTAAAAACGCTTTGCTATCTTCTTATAGCCTTCTCCAGCTTTGTGAGCGTCAACTATTTTCAGTTTCAGTCAGTTTTCTAGAAGATCCCATGGTGCTGATTGTTGGGGCAAGGTTAGATGAGTCAGGGCATTTAAAACCTTTGAGATTGACATCACCTGGTCTTCCCAGATGATGATTGAGAACAATCCATGACACTGGCAGGTCTCAGCCTTGCAAAGGGGGCAGTGCATGCTATAAATTCTGCAGAGTGCCCAAACTTTTGCAGACGCCATTTTTTTGTTTTCTGTAATTTTGAAAGTGTCAATGATGGAAATAAAATCTAACTTTTGTTGACATATTAGAAGAATGTCTAATCTGTAATTTGATACCTTTTGGAGATTTTTCCATCTTTCCTTGGCTTCTTTATGCACATTAATACAAATTTTTACCCGGGATGCCCAAACATTCGATCCCAACTGTATGTGGTCACCCTGTGCCATTATTGGGGCAGGGTATGTTGAATGTATTGCTTGTCTGTGCCTCTCCCTCTCCCTTTTTCCTGACCTATTGTTTCTGTCTGATGGCTAATTTGATGAACTCTTGGAGGATCCTTTATGATGGGATTAGCCTTGTGTCAGCTGTATTTTGTTATCTAACCATTGTGTGATGTTTTGGGTAAATATTTGGATCATTGTTCATATAGTGACTGACATACTTCTCAAGTGTATAAAACGCCTGTATTCTTGTCCAATAAACCAGTTCACCCCCAGCATTCAGTCTTGACTAATGTCTGTGGGGTAAAGCTATACCTACTTTGGATTATCGCTATTGGGAAAGTCTACTTTTTATTGCTAGCGAGACCAGATTTACTACTGCATAATTCGCTACTAGGGGGAAAAGGACATGTCTGGCAGCGAGACCCATGTTCCTACCTGGGTGGCTGCCACACTTATGCACTCTGCAATGTAGTTGAGCATCATGGGAAATGTATTTCCAAAACATCTGGGGTGCCAAGGTTCGCCATCACTGCCATATTATACTGTTTTCACCTATTTTTCGTCCTTTGTTGCATGTACATGTTGCTGATCCCCTGCACCTTCCTTCTGAAACATCTTGCCCACAAGTACTCCAACAATTGCTGCATGGTATTTCTTGGGTTGAGATTCCAGATGGTAACGACAGCTGACCATGTCATCATACTGTCTGTTGACTTGGTCATTGGCAGCCTCTATCAGATGCTTGTCCCACAAGATGACAATGCGGGAGCACAATGCATAGAGACAGGGACAGACCAACATTCTCATTACAAGGTCAGTGTGCCATTGTAAGTGCTTGTCTTCTGATGGAAATCCCCTTCTAAGAGAGCGTGTTATAGTCCATATAGGAATTCTGGCATAAAAGCCCAAGCCCTGATGAATGGGGATTCTGACCCCTGAAATGTGTTGGCTAGTGTTGAGCGAACACGGACTGTATTATTCGTGTTCGTACCGAATAATTGGATTTTTTGTACCCGAACACGGACACGGACACTTTACTGTATGTTCGGGTAAAAATCCGTGTTCGGTCGTTTTATTTCCGGGTTTTGCATGCTTTGGCGCTCTTTTCATGGCGGGCTTTCAACAGCCAATCAACAATCGTTTAACTGGTGTGCCTTAAGCCATCCCAGCCATGCCTGCAAATGTCTTAGTAGCTGTGATTGGCCGTCTGAAGCATGTGACCAAGTCTTTATAAGTTCGAGGCAGCCGCAGCGGCGTCATTATGCTGCTTATATCAGGGACAGAGCACACATCAACGTGCTGGCTGCTGATTAGGGAAAGATAGGCAGGAAAAAAACATTTGTGTCCGGATAGAATTGAGGGACAGGTCGGAGTGTTTAGGCAGGGCGAGTTGTAGGCATTTTAGGGATAGAGTCTGCTGAATTATAGGGTCAGTGTCTTCTACAAACTACAATCGATATTGCTGTGTGGGGGGTGGGGTGAATCTGCACTCAATCCTGATCTACGATCTCTTCTCAATCCTGTTAGGGACAGAGTCTGCTGAATTTTAGGGAAACTGTGTTCTACAAACTACAATCGATATTGCTGTGTGGTGTGGGATTGGAGATAGGCAGGTGTCAGTGATCCACATCCATTTTTCTGTGTGTGAGCTGCAGTGAACACAATCTTTTTGGGCTGCAGTGAACACAATCTTTTTGGGCTGCAGTGAACACAATCTTTTTGGGCTGCAGTGAACACAATCTTTTTGGGCTGCAGTGAACACAATCTTTTTGGGGTGCAGTGAACAAAATCTTTTTGGGGTGCAGTGAACACAATCCTTTTTGGTGTGCAGTGAACACAATCTTTGTGGGGTGCAGTGAACAAAATCCTTTGTGGGGTGCAGTGAACACAATCTTTTTGGGGTGCAGTGAACAAAATCCTTTTTGGGGTGCAGTGAACAACATCCTTTTTGGGGTGCAGTGAACACAATCTTTTTGGGGTGCAGTGAACAAAATCCTTTGTGGGGTGCAGTGAACACAATCTTTTTGGGGTGCAGTGAACACAATCTTTTTGGGGTGGAGTGAACAACATCCTTTTTGGGGTGCAGTGAACAAAATCCTTTTTGGGGTGCAGTGAACAAAATCATTTTTGGGGTGCAGTGAACACAATCTTTTTGGGGTGCAGTGAACACAATCTTTGTGGGGTGCAGTGAACACAATCTTTTTGGGGTGGAGTGAACAACATCCTTTTTGGGGTGCAGTGAACAACATCCTTTTTGGGGTGCAGTGAACACAATCTTTTTGGGGTGCAGTGAACACAATCTTTGTGGGGTACAGTGAACAGAATCTTTGTGGGGTGCAGTGAACACAATCTTTGGGGGGTACAGTGAACACAATCTTTTTGGGGTGCAGTGAACACAATCTTTGTGGGGTGCAGTGAACACAATCTTTTTGGGGTGGAGTGAACAAAATCATTTTTGGGGTGCAGTGAACAACATCCTTTTTGGGGTGCAGTGATCAAAATCCTTTTTGGGGTGCAGTGAACACAATCTTTTTGGGGTGCAGTGAACAAAATCCTTTGTGGGGTGCAGTGAACAGAATCTTTGTGGGGTGCAGTGAACACAATCTTTGGGGGGGTACAGTGAACACAATCTTTTTGGGGTGCAGTGAACACAATCTTTGTGGGGTACAGTGAACAGAATCTTTGTGGGGTGCAGTGAACACAATCTTTGGGGGGTACAGTGAACACAATCTTTTTGGGGTGCAGTGAACACAATCTTTGGGGGGTACAGTGAACACAATCTTTTTGGGGTGCAGTGAACACAATCTTTGTGGGGTGCAGTGAACACAATCTTTGGGGGGGTACAGTGAACACAATCTTTTTGGGGTGCAGTGAACAACATCCTTTTAGGGTGCAGTGAACACAATCTTTGTGGGGTGCAGTGAACAACATCCTTTTAGGGTGCAGTGAACACAATCTTTGTGGGGTACAGTGAACAGAATCTTTGTGGGGTGCAGTGAACACAATCTTTGGGGGGTACAGTGAACACAATCTTTGTGAGGTGCAGTGAACACAATCTTTGTGGGGTGCAGTGAACACAATCATTGTGGGGTGCAGTGAACTCAATCTTTGTGGGGTACAGTGAACACAATCTCATACTTCTGAAGATTTGAGGGTGCTGCCTGTTCCATACTCCCCCTACTCCTCATCTAGCCTTTTAGGGGTACAAACAATAGTAATTGGGGCCTAGTGTGGTTGTGTACGTGTGATATACATACACTTTTTTTGGATCATATTTTCTATTCCGCTATTTGCTCAAAAACCTTTGGGGATCAGTTAAATTGGGGGATAGTCTGTGTTGGTACGTGTGAGAGAGATCCACCTTTCCAAGTTGTTGGGGTTCATCTCATACTTCTGAAGGTTTGAGGGTGCTGCCTGTTCCATACCCCCCCTACTCCTCATCTAGCCTTTTAGGGGTACAAACAATAGTAATTGGGGCCTAGTGTGGTTGTGTACGTGTGATATACATACACTTTTTTTGGATCATATTTTCTATTCCGCTATTTAATCAAAAACCTTTGGGGATCAGTTAAATTGGGGGATAGTCTGTGTTGGTACGTGTGAGAGAGATCCACCTTTCCAAGTTGTTGGGGTTCATCTCATACTTCTGAAGGTTTGAGGGTGCTGCCTGTTCCATACTCCCCCTACTCCTCATCTAGCCTTTTAGGGGTACAAACAATAGTAATTGGGGCCTAGTGTGGTTGTGTACGTGTGATATACATACACTTTTTTTGGATCATATTTTCTATTCCGCTATTTAATCAAAAACCTTTGGGGATCAGTTAAATTGGGGGATAGTCTGTGTTGGTACGTGTGAGAGAGATCCACCTTTCCAAG
Source organism: Pelophylax lessonae (assembly GCF_965119305.1). Classification (NCBI taxonomy): domain Eukaryota; kingdom Metazoa; phylum Chordata; class Amphibia; order Anura; family Ranidae; genus Pelophylax; species Pelophylax lessonae. The sequence goes on along the minus strand of NC_138776.1, from coordinate 35,597,688 downwards.
TTGTTGGGGTTCATCTCATACTTCTGAAGGTTTGAGGGTGCTGCCTGTTCCATACTCCCCCTACTCCTCATCTAGCCTTTTAGGGGTACAAACAATAGTAATTGGGGCCCAGTGTGGTTGTGTACGTGTGATATACATACACTTTTTTTGGATCATATTTTCTATTCCGCTATTTAATCAAAAACCTTTGGGGATCAGTTAAATTGGGGGATAGTCTGTGTTGGTACGTGTGAGAGAGATCCACCTTTCCAAGTTGTTGGGGTTCATCTCATACTTCTGAAGGTTTGAGGGTGCTGCCTGTTCCATACCCCCCCTACTCCTAGCCTTTTAGGGGTACAAACAATAGTAATTGGGGCCTAGTGTGGTTGTGTACGTGTGATATACATACACTTTTTTTGGATCATATTTTCTATTCCGCTATTTAATCAAAAACCTTTGGGGATCAGTTAAATTGGGGGATAGTCTGTGTTGGTACGTGTGAGAGAGATCCACCTTTCCAAGTTGTTGGGGTTCATCTCATACTTCTGAAGGTTTGAGGGTGCTGCCTGTTCCATACTCCCCCTACTCCTCATCTAGCCTTTTAGGGGTACAAACAATAGTAATTGGGGCCCAGTGTGGTTGTGTACGTGTGATATACATACACTTTTTTTGGATCATATTTTCTATTCCGCTATTTAATCAAAAACCTTTGGGGATCAGTTAAATTGGGGGATAGTCTGTGTTGGTACGTGTGAGAGAGATCCACCTTTCCAAGTTGTTGGGGTTCATCTCATACTTCTGAAGGTTTGAGGGTGCTGCCTGTTCCATACTCCCCCTACTCCTCATCTAGCCTTTTAGGGGTACAAACAATAGTAATTGGGGCCTAGTGTGGTTGTGTACGTGTGATATACATACACTTTTTTTGGATCATATTTTCTATTCCGCTATTTAATCAAAAACCTTTGGGGATCAGTTAAATTGGGGGATAGTCTGTGTTGGTACGTGTGAGAGAGATCCACCTTTCCAAGTTGTTGGGGTTCATCTCATACTTCTGAAGGTTTGAGGGTGCTGCCTGTTCCATACTCCCCCTACTCCTCATCTAGCCTTTTAGGGGTACAAACAATAGTAATTGGGGCCCAGTGTGGTTGTGTACGTGTGATATACATACACTTTTTTTGGATCATATTTTCTATTCCGCTATTTAATTTAACTGGGCCTCCATGCGAGACCTGTGTGCCTTGTTGCGCTGTTTTGAGTACTCCACCAACATGGCCAGTGGCAATGACGCCGTTCTCAGCTTAACTATCCCACTTCTATGCCTCCTTGAAAAAACAATTCGGGCGATGATGGAAGAGGATGTGGCACAGGATGAGGAGGAGGAGGAGGATGAAGAGGTAACATTTCCAAGGCTTTCAGGGCAGTCATTCGCAAGGGGCTCCGAGGGTGGGTTCCTGCACACGCAAACGCCAGGGACGCAATTGTCCAGCAGGGGCACAGTTCTGGAGGATGAGGAGGATGAGGAGGAGGAGGAGCTGGAGGAGGAGATGGAACCATGTTCACAGCAGGGTGGCACCCAGGCCAGCTCATGGCCATCACTGGTGCGTGGCTGGGGGGATACAGAGGACACGGACGATACACCTCCCACAGAGGACAGCCTTTCGTTGCCTCTGGGCAGCCTGGCACACATGAGCGATTACATGCTGCAGTGTCTCCACAACGACCGCCGAGTTGCCCACATTCTAACTTGTGCTGATTACTGGGTGGCCACGCTGCTGGATCCCCGTTACAAGGACAACGTACCGTCCTTAATTCACTCACTGGAGCGCGATCGCAAGATGCGCGAGTACAAGCGCACGCTGGTAGACGCCATGCTGCTGGCATTCCCATCTGACAGCGGGGCCACAGTGGAAGCACAAGGCAGAGGAGGAGGAGGAGGAGGTCGCCAACGCAACCAGGGCACCGCCAGCACCTCAGAAGGCAGGGTTAGCATGGCCGAAATGTGGAAAAGCTTTGTCAGCACGCCACAACAAACAGCAGCACCAGCAGCTCAGATGGAACGTCTTAGCAGGAGGCAGCATTTTACCAACATGGTGGAGCAGTATGTGTGCACACGCCTACATGTAGTGAATGACGGGTCTGCCCCCTTCAACTTCTGGGTCTCCAAATTGGGCACATGGCCTGAGCTTGCCCTTTACGCCTTGGAGGTGCTGGCGTGCCCTGCAGCCAGTGTATTATCTGAACGGGTATTTAGCACGGCTGGGGGCGTTATAACAGACAAGCGCAGCCGCCTGTCCAGAGACAATGTGGACAAGCTCACGTTCATTAAAATGAACCAGGCATGGATCCCACGGGACTTTTCCGTACCTTATGCAGAATAGCAATGGATACCGACCTTACCCACCCACTGTTCTATTTTTGCTCTTTCTCACTCTTTTGGGGTGTACCCTCATTTAAAATTTTTGAAAAGAAGCAGTGTTGGCTACCTCGTCCTCCTCCTCAGGGCCAGATTAATGTAGGGGCTATTGGAGCTGCAGCTCCAGGCCCCTACCTTTTATATAGGCCCCGGGTTGGCCATATTCACTGTTACCGCTCTTCTGTCACTTGTAAACACAGAAGTCTGGCTTCTATGCTCGCTTCCCCAGGCAGCACCCTCAGAACCTCCCCACACAGCGTGAAGGCCGGACAAGGAGGGACAGTTGGCGATGCATGGATGTGTTTATGGGCTTCAGAGACAGCATCCCATGTTGAATTAGGCATGCATGGCTGCACCCTTCCTCCTCTGGGTGCATGGCAAGGCACGGCCCTTAAGGCCCTTCAAAATCCTCAGCACCAAGCCCATGATGCTGTTAATCCGGCCCTGGTCCTCCTCCACCGCCGCTTCCACCTACACCGCCCATAGGTGTGCGCAGCCTATTGCATTAAGGTGTGCACCCCAAAGTTGAAATACACATGCATGTGTTTGCCAGCAGGGAGAGTAATGTATCGGGGCCATGTACCTGTAGGCAAGGAGAAATAGAGCAGAGCAGGTCCCAGGGAGATCTTTCCCATCTCCTCACTGGCAATGCTATGTGCCCTAGGTGATTAGGGTGTGCCCAGGCACACCCAGCACACCCTGTGCGCACGCCTATGTCACCGCCACATCCACCACCACCTCAACCTCCCTCCTACTCCATATGGGCCTCGTCCTTCAGAGATGAAGAAGAACATTGTTTTATTTTTCTGTTTTTTTTTGTTGTTTTAAGTTATTTCCCTATCCACATTTGTTTGCAGAGCACTTGCCATGCTCTTAATTACGTTTTGCTGCCATTTGCAGCACTCTAGCCCTTTCCTTTGGTGTTTTAGAGCCATTTTAGTGCCTTAAAGTTCGGGTCCCCATTGACTTCAATGGGGTTCGGTGTCCGGGAAAAGTTCGGTAAAAGTCCGGGACACGGACCCGGACTTTTTTTTAAAGTTCGGCCGAACCCGTCGAACACGGACATCTAGGTGTCCGCTCAACCCTAGTGTTGGCTACTGCATGTCTACCTATTGTCACTCATAGTCAAGAATGAGGCTATATGGGTACCTGATGTGATCATCTGCCGCTTGATCTTCTCTCTCTTTTGAATTTTTAAAGTCTGGTGGCACCAACGTAGGCCTTAGGAGTTCAGGCGCCCTGTGCAAGCTAATCTTGTGCCCCCCCCCATCCTCACCCCTCACTCCCTGGTCCCCTAAACATACACAAAGAGGAAAAAAATATTTGTAACAAATAAGAGAGAGAGATGCAGGGGCTGCGGGCATGGTACAGGAGATGCAGGGGCTTTGGGCATGGTGCAGGAGATGCAGAGGCTGCGGGCATGATGCAGGGGCTGCGGGCATGGTGCAGGAGATGCAGGGGCTGCGGGCATGGTGCAGGATTTTCAGGGGCTACCAACATAGTACAGGAGATGCAGGGGCTGCGGGCATGGTGCAGGAGATGCAAGGGCTGCAGGCATGATGCAGGGGCTGCGGGCATGGTGCAGGAGATGCAGGAGCTGCAGGCATGGTGTAGGAGATGCACGGGCCGCGGATATGGTGCAGGAGATGCAGGGGCTGTGGGCATGGTGTAGGAGATGCAGGGCTGCAGGCATGATGCAGGGCTTTGGGCATGGTACATGCAGAGCTGTGGGCATGGTACAGTAGAGGCAGTGCTGCAGGCATAGTACAGGAGATGCAGTGCTGCGGGCATGGTACTGGAGATTTTGTGGGAACAGTTTGGGGGTGGCCCCTTGCTGTTCCAACATGACTGCACACCAGTGCACAAAGAAACATCCATAAAGACATGAATGAACGAGTTTTGGGTGGAGGAACTTGACTGGCCTGCACAGAGTCCTGACCTGTGCTCCACCTGTCAGTTTTTCAGGCGGATCTGATTGGATGCTCCATGTACCTCTATGGAGTAGCGGATGTCAGCGGTTAAATGTCCAATCCAATCCTGTCCGTGAAATCCGGACAGATGGAAACCCTATTTTCCATCTGTCTGGAGGATCGGATCGGAAAGGATCGGATGAAAACAGACAGGCGGTCCGTTTTCATCCGATCTCCCATAGAGGAGAGCAGAGATCTGACAGGTCTGTCTCTGCAAAGTAAGCGGAGACTGAGCTGTCATCTGCCTGCTCAGCGAGGATCGCCGGATCGATCCCTGCTGAAAAAAACAGAGTCCGCCGAGCACCACACCCGTGTGAAAGAACCCTAAGACCCTTTTCACACATGCGGACCGTTCATTTCATCAGTTCAGTCATATCAAAATGGATGAAGCATTCATCAGTTTTTCATCAGTGCTTATCAGTTTTTCATCATTTTTTTTTACATCCACTACCACTGCAAAAAAAAGATGAAAAACTGACCATTTGTCAGTTTACATCCATTTTTCGTCCAATCCATTTTTTTTAAAGGAAGAAAAATAGAGCTTTGATCAGTTTAAAAAATCGGATGATGACGGATGCGGATGTAAACTGTTGTAAATAGATGATCATCCATTTACATCCGTTTTTCCACAGAGATGCATTGATGACCATTTTTCATCTGTCAACAGATGGATGAGAAAACAGACAAACGGACAGCATGTGTGAAAGGGGCCTAAGACTGCAATGCCATTAAAGTTCATGTGCGTGTAAAGGCAGGTGTCCCAATACTTTTGGCAATATAGTGTATGTGTATGGGAATGCAAAACCTGTTTGAAGCAAACCAAGTGAAGGTCAGAAGGAGATACAGATCAAGATCATCTGTAAATTAAATTTGATTTTAATGATTTTTGAAACATCTTCAACTGATATCAATAGAATTACATCAACACACAAAGCCCATTGACACAACCTCAGCTGTTGTGACTTACCTTTGCTGGCAAGGACTTCCATTCTATAGTGTGGTAGCCCAGCCACCAGAGCTGTCATCCCCTCCTCAGCCACCACTTGTCACCACCAGTTACAATGCATCACAGTGCATTACTTTGCCTCTGTGTTGGGAGAGCTGCCCAATGCAGCCCAACTGGGCTGATGTAAATAGGCCCTTGAAGTAAAGCAGTACAGATACCTTGGTGTTGCCATCCAAAAGTAGAAAACAGTTATTTTTTTATTCAAGTATTTAGCTCTTAGGTCAAAAAGCTAACTACATCGCTTGCTGAATACAGGGTCCTGTTAGCAAAGAAATTTTAGTATCTTGTAAAAAAATAATGTGCCCCAATATTCAAATTAGTGACTGTATAAATAAATTGATAGCGAATAAATCAATACAATCATTTTCAAAAGCAGATAAATAATATAACGTGACTAATCACATAAATTAAAGTCCAATAAATTTTAGGTGACTATGGTGCTCAAAGTAATCAAAGGAGTCCTTTGTGACTGTATGATTCAAAGATTCAAAGGTGCAAGTGCTCAAGCACAAGTGTCCATAAATTCTGTGACATCAATCCATTTTGCTGTGATTTGTGGGTCGATGAAATCACTTACCAAGACCAATGGGTCCTATATGCCTTACAGCACTAGGACCATTCGCGCTTTTTTGCACCCTGGGCTGGGATGGGTTCCCCTTTAAGCTCCTATGGGCTGGTATGGGCTGGTAACAGGCTTCTCCTCGCACCGAGATAAGGGCCAGTTGCAAAGGAAAAAAGAAGCTCCAGATGGTGCAGTATCGACAGATTTGTTTAAAGCAGGATAAATAGTACAGGTAAAAAGCAGTGGTGGTCAGTGGTCGGCTGGTGCGGGCTGCGCGTCCTCTCTGCAGATCAGTGAGCGGTGCTTCTGGATTGCGTTCCACGTGACTACCGTAATGACGCTATGCGATCCAAACTGACGTGTTTCGTCACTTCCTGCGAAGTCCTCAGAGTTATTTTTTATTAATTCTGTGTCAGACTTCCCCTTGCCAAAGTTGGGAGGGGGAGCCGAACTCACTATCTGAACCCCCTCACCCCACCTCCAGGCAGCAGCGCAGCTTGGAGGCTGCAGCAGTAAGTAAAGCTAAGTATGCTGGGAATGTCAATCTTTCAAAAGCAAACCTGCACAATTTTATTAAATAAAAAACAAAAAATGTAAATTCTTGACAAAGACTTAAACATGTCTGGTTCTCTTTAAAAGAGAAGTTGTTGTTTTTTTTTTTGTTTCATACTTACCTAGGTAGATGCTGCATCTTCCCCCCACTGGCTCAAACACTGCTGATCGCTCAGTTCTCAGTGCTCCCCCCCCTCGTGCGCGCTCACTGGAACGCTGAGCTGTGTAGGGAGTGGTAGCGGCTGGCTCAGGCTCTCAGCAGCTCGTTGAGAGGCTGAACCAGGTGTCGATCCAGGTTACTGGGTTGATCTCGACCATATGGTCGCGATCTTTACCCAGCCAGGACTGGCTTCAGCCCATTGTTGGCTGAAAACGAGTCAGAGGAGTGCAGGCTGAACTGCACTCCTGTTAACCATAGGAGATGTGCAGCCAAACGAGCTTTGACTGTACACCTCCTTTAAACCCATTCCCCACAAAAATTGTAATTATGCCTATGCCCTTGATTTTATTTCCACTACAAGTGCCTCGTTTTCCTGCTCTCCTCAGTAGATACCTCATAGAACCACAAATATCACCAGAAATAGGATAAGTACTGAAATATAGCAAATGTTTCCTGAGAAGGCATCTGAAGGTGGCCACCTCTTTGTGAAAATGATATTTTTCTTGTCTCTGATGTTGATTCTTTGACTTTCTAAGTCATTGACATGGAACAAGCATGAAGCAAGTAATGTCAGGGTTATATTTGTATTCTTGTGTCAGGTCAGTGACTTAGAAAGACCTAATATGTGTGTGACAGTGCTGGACCGATAGAAGTAAAAATTGGTTCTGATGGATATATTGTAAAGGGATTTTTCCTTCAAAGAAGCTTTTCCTTGATGAAAATATAGTGTGGGTGGACTGTGTTCAGGTCCTAGGCTGCTACTTCACCAATATCAACAAAGTGAGCACTCGCCAGACAGTAAGTTCTTGGATGTGTATGAAGGCATGTCTGGTACAAAAGCAGGGCAGTGATCTATTGTTTTTGTCTGGTCAGGAATTCCTAGCTGGGTGTTTGATTTCTCTCACCTGCTTCTGGAAGAATATAGGGCAGGGAGAGTCAATTGTCCATTGTGAATTGGCATCATGTCCCAGCCAATCCCTGGAAGGAGACATCCAGAAGGTGGCTGGGGAGGCAATACATGTTTGGTAGGCCTGAGTTCTATTGCTCTGGGCCTATCGTTATCCAATGGTGGAAAAGTAACACAGGATGAGATCTCTACTTCAGTTTGTGATCATCTGAATATTCCCCATGAGGAGTGATTGATAGGAAGCTTATTTAACCAGTTTTCTGGTGAGTGCGATATCTATTGGGAAGTGGTGCACACGTGGTGTTGTGAAGGCACTTTCATTGATTGAATTATTTGGAGGAATCAGTTTGGGATGGATTATTGAACTTTGTTGAGGACTCACTGTTTGAAAAGACACTTGGTGTTATCTAGACATTATCAAGGAGTGCTGCTAAGCGTTTTTATTAGTTTTATATTAATTTAAATGTTCTATGATCTGTTCCTGTTATAAGGTGACAACACTCTGCCCCTGTCTTCCAGCTCAGCTCCTCTGTTGTCAACACACATTATGTAGGCGTGGTCCACTGTTGTCACCATTAGTAAACTCACCCTGACAAATGCCATGCAGCCATTACTGGAGTAGATGTAGACAGGAAGTGGCTGCAAGGAGACCTGAGATACAACAAAGGATGGAAAAAAAAAGGTGAAAACCAGGATTTTATTTTATTTTTTAAAAAGTAAAATGTTTCATGATACACAGTGCTCTAACAAACCATTTGTCACCCAGTTAGGGTTTACATCTACTTGATCTACTGATAATGTCTGCCATCAATAAGGCCTTAGATCAGGGGTGTCAAACTAATTTTCATTGCGGGCCACGTCAGCATTATAGTTACCCTCAAAGCCGGTTGTATCTCTAAGACTAGATGTCCAGAGAACCCCGCTTCCCTTACATCAGATGTCAAGTGTCCCCCACCATCATAAGTCATAGGTCCTCCACCCTCTCTTACATCACAATGCACCCCCTTACCTTGTGCTGCTGCTGGGAAGAGCTGGGAGCAGAAAGTGCAGGGTCTGGAGCAGTGCCGGGAAAAGGTCTTCCAGCGCCCAGGGCAAAGATGCCAACCTGCGCTCCCCCTTACCTTAGGGTTATGGTCAAGGTGCTCCCCCATCCCTGCAATAGACCAATGCACCCAGGGCAACCCCCCCCCCCTCCTGCCAACCCCTTATCCCGGCCCTGGTCTGGAGTACGAGAAGTGCTGGAGTCAGCTGCTGAATTCTGCTGAATGCTGAGACCAGTAGAGGCAGAGATGGAAGGTGCTGCAGCTGCACAGAGATCTGTAGGGGGAGTTCTGTCCTCCTCTCATCCACTGACTTCTGAGACAAGATGTGGGCAACAAATGAGGGGGTTGCCACAGCTGCAAGACAGGTTTGAAGGCCACATGAAATGACCTGGAGGGCCAGATTTGACAATTTAACACGTGTCATAAACTGTAGTCTGTATATTGAGCAAATGCCCTATTGGCTTATTTACTCACTGACCCAACAAGGTCCTGGATCTGGTTCAATAAATCTTTTTACCATTACACTGATCAAATTATTTCATCCAAGATTGAGCTGGTTATTGACATAAACAGAATTTGGCTGGGATTCAAAAAGAATTTCAGATATGGATGTTTTATAGTTACATTGATTCAGCTTGGACTAATGTAACTATGTACTGTAAACCAGTGGTCATCAACTCCGGTCCTCTGGGGCACACTAACAGGCCAGGTTTGCATGATAACTAAATTACATCACAGGTGATCTCATTTGCTGCTCAGTAATTGCAGTATTCTAGTCTGCATCTCCCCAAGGTAATACTTAAAAGCTGGCCTGTTAGTGGGCCCTGAGGACCGGAGTTGAGGAGGACCACTGCTATAAACCATATGTGTTGGAAGCTGGAAATAACTGCAGTAAACATCGCTACTCCAGTGATCTCCACCAGGGCGGCTACTCTGCTGCATCGTGAACTCAGAAGGTCACCAGTTTAGCATGGGTGCCATTTATTTTCTCAATGATTGCAAAGCATTTTCTGATTGGAAAGGTGCAGGGTGTGACATCACTGCCCCATCTCTCAACTTCATCCAATCAGAGAAGGGTTCTTTAAATTTGTTTATGAGGCACTTGATTTTGTGCATTCAATGTTTCCTTTAGCAATCTTCTCCTGGTGTCTTAAGTAATGTATGCAGAACCCGTAAAAAGATGAAAGTGGTTTTCCTGAGAGTTGTCCTCACCTCATGGTGTCTGAATTGTAAGAACTTTTTTGCTTCTTTTGTGATGTGTTTTATGCAGCTACCTTTACTGCTGCACTTTTTTACAGATTCAGCAATACCAAGGGCATTATAATAGGTGGATGACCATATTGTACTGTTTTTTTTTTTTTTTTACTGAATAGTCCTGTGAATATTTGTTGAGCCCTTATGTAAATTTCTAACAGAAGGAATGTGTAACTTTTTAACCTTTTTTTTTTTTTTTTTTTATATATAATAAAGGAAAAACAACTTCAAAAGGTGTTGGGAGAAGGGCAGCGCCGTGAGGTTTTCTTATGCTGTAGTTTTTTTTCTGATTAATATTTTTATTTTGTCATATTTTTTCACTTCAAAGTTAGGTACCGTCAATGCATGCATAATATGTACATGTATTGTGTATATATATATATATATATATATATATATATATATATATATATATATATATATTTTTTTTTTTTTTAATTTACTTTTTCTGTGTATTTTACTGTCTTTTTTAACATTGCAATTAGTTTTATCAATAGGTTATATCTGAAATAATATTGAAAATAATATTGAAATAATATTTTAAAATATTAAAATAATATTTAAAATAAAATATGAATAACAGAAATAAAACCAGTATAGGACTTATCAGCTGTTTTAATATACTTTGCTGTCAGCAGAAAAACATCCTTTATTTTAAAGATTTGTTATTGTCATTCTTCTCTTCTTTGGTATAATATGTTAAAGACATTTCTTGAGTAGATACAGATAGAGTTGTGTTTTAATATAGTTGTTCTTCTAAATATTATTTAAATTAAAATATACATAATTAAAATAGAATTGGCATGGGGCCTGCTTTTTCTAGGTTTACATTTCATACATGGTAAAAATGAATCGACCTGTGAAGGAAAAGAACCAAAAAAATACTTAACTTTAACAATATTATTATTAGTATTATTACTATTAGTGTTGTTAATATTATTTTTCCCATGCTTTTCATCTTTGGTATATTATAGTTAGATTTTCTTTCCTTTTATCCTTACAGAGTTTATAAAAAAAATGTATTTCCCATACAATAGTGTGTTAAGAACATGCATTTGTCTATCTAATATGAATATTGCTTTATTGCCTTTCCATAAATGTATGCTGTTGTTTGCTCTATTGTTCTTTTTCATTTTATTTAAAATATAATAATTTAAGTACAATTGGCATGGGACATGATTTTTGTAGGTTATTTTTTTTTTTAATGTTTTTATTATTTTACTTTTTTCCTAGGTGTGTCATATTTGATATAATATACTATATTTCCTTTTTTTTCCCTTCATATCTACACAGTTTCAACAAATAGACATGTATTTAAGTAGGTTCTAAATTTTAATTCCTTTACATTTAGCAGTAAATTCCTTTTTTTTTTAAGGTTGATTTTATTATTATAATTTTTCCCCAGATTCCTTCATTTTTAGGTTGATTTTATTATTATAATCTTTCCCCATGTGTACTATTCTTGGTGTCATATATTTCCAATTTTTTTTTTTTGTCCTATAGTCTGTGTGGCAGAAGTCACTGATGTGGTCCAGAGCCCACTGTACAAGTTGGCCAAAATTACTGAAAGCGTGTCCGTGAACTGTTCTGATGACAGGTCCAACTACCTGACCAAATACTGGTACCGTCAGAAAGACGGAGCTCTAGTCCTGATGGGATATTCATATAATGCAGGGGAAGCTGAGATGGAGAAGGATTTTCCCAAGACTAAAATGAGGATAGAAGCTGATACACCTCTCAGAAGCACCTTGACCATCAATAAAGTATCTGTAGACGATAGTGCGATCTACTTCTGTGCCAGCAGCATCCACAGCGACACAAGGATAATGCCAGGCCCTGCAGGAATTAATCAAAGAGACTTTCAAATATTAAAGACTGTAAGACTGTTATGCCACAAACAGCTGTCATTGCTTCCTGAAAGTTACAGAACCACAAATTCACATCATAGACATTTTATTGCAAAACTGAGTTTGTTTCTTGTTCAATTTCTGGCAGAAAATAATATCCAATTATGAGGAGACCACCGCGGTCACACTTGTTCTACGAATGCAGGGTGGTGTGTGGCTTGCTTTGACACACCTACTCTGCAATCTGGTCTTGGATGTGGTTCACATATAGTGAAGCCAAAAAATATTTCTGTAGACATTTCTGAGCCATGGAGATGACGACAATTTTATTGCAGTTCTATATCTCCTTCTGCTTCCTGCCATGTAAGTGTGACAAATGTCTAAACTTTAATTGATCATTGTTAATTATATACTGTGTATATATATATATATATATATATATATATATATATACTGTATATACAGTAGAGTTCCCGCTATGCAATTTGATTTTTCAATATTTCATGAATATATTTTATTTCATAATGTTACTTTGTGCTTTCAAGCTGGGCTGCAATCTACCCTTTTTGAATTTGTATTAATGCATAAAAAATTGTCTAGCTAAAAACTCATAAAGGTATTCTCATAGTTTAATGAGTTGATATTCTTCTTTTTGATATGAGGTTTGAGTCTATAGATAATATATATATACTGTGTATATATATATATAGATATATATATATATATACATAGATAAAGATATAGATACATAGATATATCTATATATATCAATATATATTGATATATATATATATATATATATATATATATATATATATATATATATATATATATATATATATATATATATATATTATATATACACAAAGGCTCTTCAAAAAAGTTCCCACAGTTTTTAAACTCTTTTTATTAGGAATTTAAAAAAAATGACATCACTTTTCTATATAGTCACCTTCTTTTGCGATGCATTTTTCGTACCAACTTGTTAAAGCTATCAGCAAGACTCCTCCCGCCCTCACTGTTTCCAACAAAAATATAAAAGTGTAGAAACTTTTGAAGAATATATATATATATAGTACTTTTTTTCACTTAAAAGATTGTTATAAGAGGTGAACTGCTGCAGGAATGTGCAAAATATACAACTGTATATTTTTTTTATTTTTATGTATTTTTTTTAGTAGATTTCTAAAATTGAATTCCTTTTGTTTCTAAGCATGTGGCACTCACATATTATGACATTTTCAATGGGTATTTTTGCTTACATGTTTGTTACATTTTTACTTTTTTTGTCATTGTTTTAAATTATTAGAAACTATTTTTAATTATTATAAAACAATACAACTTTTAGAAAAATGTAATTAGTATTTATTATTTGATTATTTGAGTATTTATTATTTTATTATTAGAGCTCTGACCTTCAATGTTTCTGTGCATTTGGCACTCACATATTATGACATTGATATCCTTCAATGTTTCTAAGCATTTGACACTTACATAATATGACATTTTGAATGGGTATTTTTGCTTACATTTTTGTTGGGTTTTACTTTTTTTCATTATTTATATACATTTTAAATATTAGAAACAATTTCTAAATATTTTCAATTATTAGAAGCAATACAACTTAGAAAAAAATGTAAACCATATTTCTTTATTTTAAGTAGAGCTCTATTATCTAATCCTTCAATGTTTCTAAGCATTTGGCACTCATCATATGACATTTTTGCTTTCATTTTTGTTAAATTGTCCCTTTTTTTGTCATTGTTTTTAATTATTAGAAATAATTAAATTTTAATTATTAGAAACAATTTCTAATTACTATAAACAATACAACTTATAAAAATTGTAAATCTCTTTTACCTAATTCCTCAGTTTTTCTAAGCCTTTGACACTCACATATTTTCAATGGCCTTTTTTGTTTATGTTTTTATTAAAGTGTTTCTTTCTCTTTATAATTATTTGTTTTTCATTATTGGAAAATAGATCTTAAAAAAGGGGACACAGTTAATTATTTTTAATAAGAAAACATAAATTTATCAGCATTGAAATGCAATTAATTATTTGAAAGATGCTTACACAAACTACCAATACCTGTGGACATTAGAAGGGGTTCCTGAGTTAGACCAGCACATATTAGGGTTGCTAAACTTGCTATTTTTTTCTGGTAATACTGTGAAGCATTGTTCTGTATTGCTCAATGTAAACTGGAAATACATAACCTTTAAGTGTAATGTAATTTATTCTAGCGAAGTCATCTATATCTTCAGGCATATAGAAAGAATAATAAGAAAGAAAGAAAAACAATACATGGTTAAAGGGAAATGGCCTGTCATGCTTTTTGTTTTCCTATTATCAGTAGGGATGATTTTGGCAACCTTAATTTCACCACAAATTTACTGATTCCCTATTGGCTAATTTTTAATTGAGCTCTCAATTTTGCTCTTGGAAAAAAATAAATAAATAGTTTTCTTTACTTAGATTGTTTTTTTTAAAGGGGTAATTAGTTGTAGTTTGTTTTATTTAGTTTTATTTGCATGTATATCTGTGTGTGTATACATGCACAGTTGCTTTACATTTTTTAGTTTACTTTTTTTATTACCTGCTTTTATCTTGAAAAATAAAATAAAAATATTGGGGCTGATAGAAGGCTGTTTTTTGGGGCAAGAACGGGTCCATAATAGTTGTAAGGAGCTCCCATAGCTCACAGGAGCCATTTAAAGCCCTTCACACCCTTAAAAAAAAAAAAAAAAAAAACACCTTCTATGTACAACAGTGCATTTTGCTAAAATGGTTAAATTTTTTGCAAAATCCCCTAATTTTCTTTAAATTTCAGGTAAATCTAAAATCCCAATCTTGCATCCCTAATTATCAGTCATTAGCTGCCATGTTAGGCTAGAGGAGGCTGCAAAGAGACTTTTTATAATCTTTAAAGTCTTATTGTTACTCTAAGAAACTCTGTAAAAATATTGACATCCTTACCTACAAGTGTTATTAAAGTCTGTTTTATATAAAACCCACTTTATGTTCTCTGATCCTTATGGTGGTAATTCTAAACTTTAGAAGTCAGTTGACACAAATTTTAATTAACTGATTGCTCGATTCTGCATGTTGTCCTCCGAGTTAAAAATGAGGACCTTGAGATACACGTTGGAGAAAATAAATAAATAAATAAATAATAAAAAAAAAATAAAAAAACAGCCAGCTTTATACACAACTGCCCCAATAATCACCTGATTGACATTTCTGCTGTCAGTCTGTCTGTTCGTAGAAGTTATTCAGAAATCTCATTCAACTGTACCCACAAGGATTTCAAGAGGGAAGACAGCGCAGCGCTGTGCTGTCTTCCCTCTTGTCTCCCCCCAGAGATCTCTTCTGTCTCTTCCGCCGGCAGCCGCTACAGTGGACAGCTACCCCCTGAACTGTTTGGGGGTCCCCCCACCCCTGGTGTTTCAGTTCTCCCTTCTCCCCCTCCCCCGGGTCCCCAGGACCAGACTTTTTTTTTTTTCTTTGATAACGCCCAAGGGGAGGGCGAAACGCATTGACGCAATTTCCGGTCTACGACACTGTGGCACGTCACTTCCGGGACGGTTGGAACGCACGCCGGGACCAAGGCATACCCGAGCGCACACCGTATTCAGGAAGAAATGTTAGACCTGCCTATTTTTTACTATCTGCCTGATTCTGCTCTACGAAATGTGAGTGATATTCTTTTAATTCCAATAAACGATTGATAAACGGGCTTACACTATTGCCAGTTTTTCTTTTTATATCTATGCATACCGGTGTGTTGAGAACTTCAGACATCAAAGGATTCCTTATTCAGTTCCCTTTTGAGACACAAGCCTTTTTGACCCTCTACAGCTGTATAGCCTAGGGGTCAATTCAGTTCGGTAAGTGGATATCCAAAGGGGGATGATTGGCACCATTCACAGCACCGGAATTTTGGCATGATGTTGCACACCTTTCCGAGCACTTAATGCACTTTTTTGGTGAATTGTTATATGGACACTTGCTGATATTAGTATTATTGGACTATTCAAGTTCTTTTGCATTTTTGCACCAATTTTCTATGGACACTTATTCATCTTTATGCAATATTCTATGATATTTACTGTGGAATTATTTTATTTGTATGAATGACGCTACAATGCTTAACACTTTACACTTCAGGGCCCAACCGCTGGCACCCCCTTTACTCTTCAGGGTAATCTCTGGCACCCCTTTACTATATTCCTGTACTGGCTAGCTAGCTCCTGGATCCCTCTAACCTTCTCCGGAGTGGTCTCCTCTGCTAGGCAGACCCCCAGGGGCAGTTTGCAGTACTTACAACTCAGAATGCTTTGCTGAAACTCGGCCCCAATGGTCCGCTAGTCCTCAGCACACTAAATCCTTCTCTGCAGCTCAGCTCAGCCCTGTGTCCACTCAGGCAAGCCGCCTGGGACACCCGATTCTTCCTGACAGGAGGAGAGACAGCCGTCACCTCCCTCCTGGGACTCTGCTTCCCGCCAAAGACAATCTGTCATGTGCTCCCCACAGACTTATACCCTCTCCCAGAGTGCTGTGCGGCAGAATCTGCCCTTCTGGGATGGATACAAGCCCTGGTGTGCTATTGGTCAGATTTCTTCCACTGCCCAATGAGAGCCCTCATTGGGATACAGTGGAGAGACTGCCCAACACAACAGGCACACCTGGGAACACATGCCAGCCTAGCTGAAAACATGGCCTTGCTGATAAGCAGACAAAGCCAACTATATTTTACCTAGCACCTACCTTGGAGGGTGCTACACAAGGTAAACATGTTTAATTTATAGCAGTGTATGGGTTTTCATGTCATCACATATACCACTAGACATGTGCACCATTTCCTCTCCCTGCTGGAGATAGCTGGTCCCCTTGAACTTAACATTGCAGGTCACGTTATCTCTCCTCGGGTAATATTTAAAACCAAACAGTCATTACTATTGGATATATCAATCAATGTAACACAATTAATTATTTTGATACTTTTAATTCTATTGGGTGGTGGGTTTTTGGTTTTAAATATGACCCAGAGGAAAGGATAATGTATTCATTTTTAAATAATATAGCGATGTTTTTAGCCCTGATGAAGAGAGGTGTTCTTGGACTTTTAAAACGTGGGGGTTTTTTTGTTAGTGCACATGACTTTTATTGGAATAAAGTTGTATCTGGATCTCAGTCTAGTGGTTTGGCGCTTCAGTTTCCATGAGCTGCACACCAAGCAATCCTGTACATCAAAGAAGTGGTAGCGGCCTCAGTCTATCTCTGCCCCGGCCATTCACCCCAATGTGTTTTGCCCCACCTATGAAACCTCCATGACTAAGTCCTGTGGGAGGGGCGAAACAAATTGGGGTGTGTGACTGGGTCAAAAATAGAACAGAAAAGGAAACTGAAAGCTAAAAGCTTCAGGTCCCCCCTCCTGCTTATACAGCCATGTCCTGCAAATGTGAATCAGGGTGCAGTTTGGGTGAGCAGTCCTTCCAAACTGCTTACAATGTATGAGAGTAAAAGAAATGAGCCAAAAGCCACACACCAAGCAATCCTGTATATGAAAGAGGTGATAGCAGCCTCAGTCTATCTTTGTCCGAGCCACACACCCTGATTTGTTTAGCCCCTCCCACGAGACTTAGTCATGGAGGTCCCCATGAGTGGGGCGAAATGGGGTGTATGGCTGAGACAGAGATAGACTAAGGCTGCTACCACCGCTTTGATGTACAGAACTGCTTGGTGTGTGGCTTGTGGCTTATTACTTTTGCTCTCATACATTTCAAGCAGTTTTGAACGGACTTCTCACCCAATCTGCACCCTGGTTCGGAATATGCCAGACATGGCTGCACAAGCAGGAGGGGGA
This sequence comes from Pelophylax lessonae, assembly GCF_965119305.1. Classification (NCBI taxonomy): domain Eukaryota; kingdom Metazoa; phylum Chordata; class Amphibia; order Anura; family Ranidae; genus Pelophylax; species Pelophylax lessonae. The sequence continues at coordinate 35,580,126 of NC_138776.1, read as the reverse complement.
CCTGAAGCTTTCAGTTTCCATTTCTATTATATTACACTAAAAGCCAAGAAGACCTCTGGGGTGTAGAAGCTACCTGCCCAGGAACCAAAACATTTACATCAACATCAATACTGTAAGATGGTAATACCAGTGGGATAATCCTATGGGTCCAGCACTTTTTTTACAATTTCCTCAATTGCAGTTCAGATGACTGGAATGCAGAAAAAACCTGGAATCAGGTCTGTGCAGTCAGGCCAGGAGGGAGAAGAATAGGACATGTCCTTGCTCAGTTATGCCAATGGACCAGCAGGGCAGTGTGTGCAGTTTCGAGAAATGAGAGTCACTCCAACATGTCAGTCTCTCAACATGGCAGTAACTTTCTTGCACCAATCTCTCCACCTGGCAATCTTTGCAACATACCAGTAACTCCACATGGCAGTCCCTTTAGCACTCCAGCCTCTCCAACTGAAAATCTATCCCACATGCATTTCACTACACATAGCAGCCTTATTAGTGCACAAGTCTTTTAGCCTGGCAGTTTTGCCAACACACCAGTCTCTCCTGGTGCTAGCCTCTTCCAAATGTCACTCTCTCTGCATGGCAGTTTCACCAGTATCTCAATCTGGCAGTCTCTTCAACATGCCAGTATTTCCAAATGGCATTCCTTCTGGCATACCTGCCTTTCGATGTGTCAATCTCCCTAAGGTGCAGCCCCTTTCACATGCCAATCCCTCCAGGTGCTAGTCTCTTTAACAAACCAGTATCCCCACATTGCAGCCTTTCCAACAAGCCTGTTCCTTTAGTGCACCAGTATCTCAACCTGGCAGTCTCTCCAACACACCAATCTCTCCATTTGTGAGTCTTCCCAGCAATCAGTTCCCTTTGGCACTCCAGTATCTCAATCTGGTAGTCTGTTCAACATGCCAGTCTCTTCAAATGGCATTCCATCTAGCATACCTGCCTTTCTACATGTCAGTCTACCTAAGGTGGCAGCCTCTTTCACATGCCAATCCTTCCAGGTGCTAGTCTCTTCAAAAAACCTGTCTCCTGACATTGCAGTCTTCCCAACATGCCCATCCTTTTAGCACACCAGTATCTAAATCTGGCAGCCTCTCCAACATGCCCGTCTCTTCACAGGGGAGTTTCTTTCCTTTCTACATGGCAGCCTCTCTAACACACAAGTGTTTCTAGGTGGTAGTCTTTTAAGATGCTAGTCTCTCCAGCTGCTAGTCCCTTTATCAAAGAAGTATCTCTACATGGCAGTCTCCCCAACATACCAGTCTCTTCACATTGCAGTCTCTCTAGCATGCTTATGGTTCTACATAGCATTCTCCCTAACACACCCGACTCTTCGTTAGCAGTCTCTCCAACATGTTGGTCTCTCCAGTTGCTTGTCTCTTCAACAAATCGGTCTCTCTAACATGTCATCTTTTCCATGTGGCAGTCTCTCAAACAGGACAGTTGTTTGCCTTGGCAGTCTAACCTCATGGTGGGCTCTATAACAGGGCAATTTATTACTATGGGAAACTTTCAGACAGGCCAAACCTACATATGGCGGTCTCTTCAGCAGGGCAGTCTGTCCACATGGCAAGATCTCTATCAGGACAGCACATCAATCGTAGCGTATTAATGCACTATCACACCCACTATTCACTATACCGCACTGTGAACAAGATACCTATTCCCTCTATATAGAGTTACAATTGGTGCCCCAGATTTTTTTTAAGACTCTTGCATACCTCTGTCTATCCTGAACATAAATGTACCTTTAGCTACAAAAGGAAACTGCATAGGCTAACTAAAATAGGCCCTGGCTAACATACATTTTTGATTAACAAATCTGATTTTGAATGTTGTTTTCTGGGTTGAAAAACACATTTTTGGACCTCGAGACCTGCATGCAGTAGAAAAAAAAACTAAATAAAAATAAGCAAGCCATTTTTTTTTTCTTTTTACAAAATGGTGCCAATAATCAACTAATTGAGATTTCCACTGTTAGTCTGTTTGTCTGTAGATGTTATTCAGAGTCCTAAACTCCAGTTGGCTTATCGAAATCATAATATCTCATTCAACTGTATCCACGAGGAATCCAGCTTCACCTATAAATACTGGTACCGGCAGGAAAAGGGGAAAGAACTGGTTTTAATTGGCAGAGCCTACAAAACAGAAACGGCAGAATTCGAGAAGGAATTCATAAATAAAGGAATGACAATAAAAGCTGATGGACCCATGAAAAGCACCCTGACCGTCTCACAGGTCTCATCAGAAGATAATGCGGTCTATTACTGTGCCAGCAGCATCCACAGTGGAACATTTATAGAGGGAGGATGTGTAAAACCCCATATGTACATCTTTTTCCTGTATAAGAATCTTTATAGAAGGAGGAGATCAATGTGAAGGTTTCAGTAACTCTCTCCTGCATACTCATCTCCAGGATAGTCATAGATATAGATAGATGGGAGATATATAGATATAGATAGTCATAGTTATAGATAGATAGGAGATATATAGATATAGACAGTCATAGTTATAGATAGATAGGAGATATATAGATATAGACAGTCATAGTTATAGATAGATAGGAGATATATAGATATAGATATAGATATAGATATAGATAGTCATAGTGATAGATAGATAGATAGATAGATAGATAGATAGATAGATAGATAGATAGATAGATAGATAGATAGATAGATAGATAGATAGATAGATAGATAGATAGATAGATAGATAGATAGATAGATAGATAGATAGATAGATAGATAGATAGATAGATAGATAGATAGATAGATAGATAGATAGATAGATAGATAGATAGATAGATAGATAGATAGATAGATAGATAGATAGATAGATAGATAGATAGATAGATAGATAGATAGATAGATAGATAGATAGATAGATAGATAGATAGAGACAGTCATAGTTATAGATAGATAGGAGCTACAGTATATAGATATAGACAGTCATAGTTTCTTCATTACCTTGTTGTCTACCCAATACCCTCTTTAACATCTTGGGAGTTGTAAAGGAAAAAAATACTTAATTTACAGCATCTTATGGGTTTTCATGTTTTCACTCCCACCACTGATGATGCTAGGCAAGTGTCCCATTTCTTCCTCCTGGTGGTGATAGCTGGTCCAGGGTGTTCTCTAAAGTGATATTGCGAGTCACATAGCTGGAATGCAGGAGACATTTGGGATCAGGTCTGTGTGGTCAGGCCAGGAGTGAGAGGAAAAGGACATGTCCTTGCTCAGCTCTAGCAGTAAGTCAGCAGGGCAGTTTGTCAACATGTCGGGTGTTGTTGATGCAATTTTTGCACATAGGAATCCCCCAACATGTCAGTCTCTTGGCAGTACTTTTTGCACCATTTTCTCCAGCTGGCAGTCTTTACAACATACCAGTTGCTCCACATGGCAGTCCCCTAAGGACTCCAGTCTCTCCACCTGGAAGTCTGTCCAACATGGCAGTTGCTTTACAAAGCAATCCCTTTAGTGCACCGACCTGGCAGTTTATCCAACACACCAGTGCAAGTGCTAATCACTTCGAAACTCCACACTATACCAGGCAGTCTCTCTAACAAGCTAGTCTGTCCACATTGCAGTTCCTCTAGCATGTGTGATTTTCTACATAGATGTTTCTCCAACACACCAGGTGGCAGTCTCTCTATAGATGGCAGTCTCTCCACAGATGGCAGTCTTTCTAACATGCCAGTCTCTCCAGATGGCAGTGTCGCTAACATGACCTTCTCTCCGGGTGGCATTCTCTCTAACTTGGCAGTCTCTCCAGGTGGCATTCTCTCTAACATGCCAGTCTCCCCAGATGACAGTGTCTCTAATCACTAATCACTTCTAAACTCCACACTACACCTGGCAGTCTCTCTAAGAAGCCAGTCTCTCCACATGGCAGTTCTTCTAGCATGTGTGATTTTCTTCATAGATGTTTCTCCATAAACCAGGTGGCAGTCTCTCTACAGATGGCAGTCTCTTTAACTTGGCAGACTCTCCAAGTGGAAGTCTCTCTAACATGCCAGTCTCTCCAGATGGCAGTATCTCTAACATACCTGTCTCTCCGGGTGGCAGTCTCTCTAACTTGGCAGTCACCCAAGGTGGCAGTCTCTCTAACATGCCAGTCTGCCCAGATGACAGTGTCTCTAATCTCCAATCACTTCTAAACTCCACACTAAACCTGGCAGTCTCTCTAAGAAGCCAGTCTCTCCACATGGCAGTGTCTCTAACATGCCTGTCTCTCCGGCTGGCAGTCTCTATAACTTTGCAGTCTCTCCAGGTGGCAGTCTCTCTAACATGCCAGTCTCTCCAGATCAGATGGCAGTTTCTATAACATGCCAGTCTCTCAGGGTGGCAGTCTCTCTAATTTGGCAGTTTCTGCAGTTGCCAATCTCTCTAATATGCCAGTCTCTCCAGATGGCTGCCTCTAACATGCCAGCCTCTTCAGGTGGCAGTCTCTCTAACATGGCAGTATGTACAGATGGCATTCATTTCAGATGGCAGTCTGTCTAACATGCCACTCTCCAGAAGGCAGTGTCTCTAACATGCCACTCCCTCCACATGGCAGTGTCTCTAACATGCCTGTCTCTCCTGGTGGCAGTCTCTCTAACTTGTCAGACTCTCCAGGTGGCAGTCTCTCTAACATGCCAGTCTCTCCAGAGGGCAGTGTCTCTAATCTCTAATCACTTCTAAACTCCATATTACACCTGGCAGTCTCTCTAAGAAGCCAGTCTCTCCACATGGCATTTTCTCTAGCATATGCGATTTTCTACATAGAGGTTTCTCCAACACACCAAGTGGCAGTCTCTCTATAGATGGCAGTCTCTCTAACATATCAGTCTCTCCAGATAGCAATGTCTCTAACGTGCCTGTCTCTCTGGGTGGCAGCCTCTCTAACTTGGCAGTCTCTCCAGGTGGCAGTCTCTTTAATAGGCCAGTCACTCCAGGTGGCAGTCTCTCTAACATCCCAGTCACTCCAGGTGGCAGTCTCTCTAACATCCCAGTCTCTCCAGGTGGCAGTCTATCTAATATGCCAGTCTCTCCAGATGGCAGTCTCTCTAACATGCCAGTCTGTACAAAGGGCAATCATTTCAGATGGAAGTCTCTCTAACATGCCACTCTCCAGATGGCAGTGTCTCTAACTTGCCAGTCTCTCCAGGTGGCAGTCTCTATAACATGTCATTCTCTACAGATGGCAATCTCTTCAGGTTGCAGTCTCTCTAAAATTCCACTCTCCAGATGGCAGTGTCTCTAACATGCCAGTCTCTCCAGGTGGCAGTCTGTCTAACATGTCTGTCTCTCCAGGTGGCAGTCTCTCTAACATGCCACTCTCCAGATGGCAGTGTCTCTAACTTGCCAGTCTCTCCAGGTGGCAGTCTCTATAACATGTCATTCTCTACAGATGGCAATCTCTTCAGGTTAAAGTCTCTCTAACATTCCACATTCCAGATGGCATCTACAACATGCTAGACTCTCTGGGTGGCAGTCTTTATGCAATGTCAGTCTTTCCAGGTGGCAATCTCTCTAACATGCAAGTCTCTCCAGATAGAAGTCTCTCTAACATGTTAGTATATCCAGTTGGCTGTCTCTCCAATGTGCCAGTCTTTCCAGGTGGCAGTCTCGCTAATATGCCAATCTCTCAGTTTCTCTAACATGCAAGTTTCTTCAGATGGCAGTATCTCTAACATACCAGTCTCTCCTGGTGGCAGTCTCTCCAATGTGCCAGTCTCTCCAGGTGGCAGTCTCTCTAACATACTCTACCAGTCTCTCCAGGAGGCAGTCTCTCTAATATGCCAATCTCTCAAGGTGGCAGTTTCTCTAACATGCAAGTCTCTCCAGATGGCATAATGTTTTAATTTTTTGCTTAGATTCACCAGTACATAATCTCTCCATTTCTAAGTGAACATTGTGCACTGCTTTAGCAAATCGACTGCACAGAATAAAACAGGAAATGAAAATAAAACGAAGACTCAGTAAAATAGAGAAACCGGGAAACTTGAAGCTATTTGATAAAACTGGAGGGACGAAGGGATGGCCGGAACTTTTCCTGGTCATAAGCTTTTTTTCGAGTAAAAATAAATGACCTCTTATTATAAGGATGTCACAGGGAAGGGGAGCATAAAAAACCCATATTGTACTGTGTGAAGAGATTGTGCCGAATTGTTGTATTATTCAATATTGTTTTTGAGACTTTTTTTATTTCCTAAACTGGTCAAATACATGCAGATAACGATCTCAATGTACAATCTGTTAAAGATTTACCTGCAGTTGTGAACTACAGAGTTCTTCCTTTACACTTCTTTCAATTTACATATCTGGCAGACCCTCACAGTAGAGAGTTGTTGGTGGATTTTGATGATTTAACAGATGAAATCGGAGCTAAATTCGTATTTCTGTTGATTAAGCTGCAATGTTATGTTGTTATTATTATTATTATGATTATTATTAATAATCATAATAATAATAATCATCATTTTGTTATTATTATTATTATTATTGATCCGGGATTGGTATTATTTTATAGTTTACTTACTTAATATGAAAACAAGGGTTTAAGTTTTAATAATTCTGTTCTCCACTTACTCTTTTTCATTTAATTATTATGATTATTATGATGATGATGATTATTATTATTAATAATAATATTATTTTTATTGTTATTATTTTATAGTTTAATTACTTAATATGAAAGCAATGGTTTAAGTTTTAATAGTTCTGTTCTCCACTTAATTATTTTCATTATTATTATTATTATTATTAGTAGTAGTAGTAGTATTAATATAATAATAATAATAATAATAATAATAATAATAATAATAATAATAATAATAATAATAATAATAATAATTATAATACTATTATTATTATTATTATTATTATTATTATTATTACTCGTGGTATAATTATTATTATTATTATTATTATTATTATTATTATTATTAATAATAATAAAAATAATAATAATTCTAATGATAATAATAATAATAATAATAATAATAATAATAATAATAATAATAAAATTAATATTGATATTATTATTATTATCATTTAAAAATTATTTAAGTAAATAATGTATTTATTCATTTATTTATTTGTTTATTTATTTTGAAAACAATTAGTCTAAGTTTCTCCATTTATTTATTTTTTCAAGATGTCTAAAAACTGTTTGTCAATTATAATATATAAAAAAAAAATATTTACATAATGTAACAAGATAAAAATATTCTAATTGTCTCACAGTTAAAAACAAAAAAAAAACAAAAAAAAAAAAAAAACCACTGGTTACAAATTGCCTTAATCAGTTGTATAATTTTGCACTTAAACCTGGTTGAAAGAAGTTGCAAATAGTTATATAGATCCATACACAGTTAGTTTGAAAAAGGAACCAAGTCCATCTGGTTGAAGCAATGCTATAATGCCAAATGGCAAAAAATTGTGCATGTGTTTGGCCACCAGTAGTTTTTCCATCAGCCTAACCAGGCATTTTTAAGATTACCAATTGCATAATGCAGAGTACAACAAAACATACACAACAAACAATCAGCGCTTCATGTATTATTTATTATAAAGTTATTATTTAAATGCACTCTTATATTATTAATAATAAATATATAATAGTAAATGATGATAATAATAATAATAATAATAATAATAATAATAATGATAATGATAATAATAATACTAATAATAATATAAATAATGTTAATAATAATAATAATATAAATAATGTTAATAATAATAATAAAAAATGTGTTGTTAATTTAATTTTTCAAGCTTTTGTAATTATATTGAGAGAGGTAAAATAAGCTATTACAATGTGCATACCAAATGTAAATTTTTTGTAAAATAATGCCAAAATAATGCAAAAGTCCACTTATAATTAATCCCAGTGCTTAAATGCAATGTATATATATATGCTTACCCAAAGAGTATGGTCATATGACAAATGCATTTTGTTCCTTTTTAATCTTCCATAGATATGTGTTGGGGAGTTGAAATAATTCAGGAAAAGATGCTGGTGGTGCCTGCAGGAAAAGAGGTGCTCATTCTCTGTGAGCACAACGACAACACCTACATAACCATGCTCTGGTACCAGCAGAAGAAAGGACAAGGGTTGAAGCTTATAACTTATTCAGTGGGAAAGGACAGTAATGACATAGAAGATAAAGAAATTGTAAACAAATGGGCCACGAAGAGACCCGAAATCCTAAAGTATTACCTAAATATAACCAACCCAGAGGTTGGGGACTCTGCAGTATATTTCTGTGCAGCCAGTACACAGCCACACAGAGCAGGTGAAACATCGGCCAAAAAGCTTCATTTATTAGAAAATCGTAACAGTGCCAAATTGCACCAGTAGGGGGAGCACACATTCAAACTTTATTTTAATACAGTTTGTCCCCTACTTACAAACTTTCAAGTTGCAAACTTTCCTAGATATGAACATGCGTTTGTATGTTTAATCATGTGATTTAGTTCACATTTCTGGCATACATTCTCATGTGTGCATCCTCTACAAGTGGTTGTGCTTCTGTGTACTTTACTGTATACCGCACTTCATCTTTATTTCAACCTTTTTTCCATGTATTTTTGTGTAAAATGTGTTATAAACCTATTACAGAACTTTATTGGGCCGATTGTGTTGGTTGGGTACTTTGTTGGACTTACAAACAAATTGGACTTACAAACGTGCTCTCAGAACGGAACTCATTTGTATGTAGGGGACTTACTATTGTATTTTTTTTTTTTTTTTATCCATCTGTATACAGTAACTTTTTTTAATTATTTCAATTAAATTATTTTTAATTAACATATTTATATAATCATTTATTATTTATAACGTCTTAATGTATTTTTAATGAATGCATTTCTAATTAATTATTTCAAATACAATTATTTCAATTAATGATATTAAAATATTTTAAATTACATTACTTTTGTACAGTCATTAACAGATCCACTGTGTGAATGGGTTATCTACTTTTGAATGTTTTGAATGTAAACATGGGAATCAAAGCCAGCATGGGCGTCCGCAGAACTTTTTTCATTTTAAAGTCACAATTGCTCCTCCCCTTTTCAACAACTTTTTTTGAGTATTTATTTTTAAAGAGCAAATAGCAGCATTTATTTTTACAGCATTTGTTAACCTAAAAAAAAAAAAAAAAAGATTTATTCTGTTCCCTTAAAGCATGTTATACAGCACAGTGCCTTTGCTGTGTAATTTGGCCACTTCTATCACCTAAAATACCTGGCTGATCCTGCCTGGCGATGTCCTCCCCTCTATAAACTGACCACGGTATACCAAGGCAGCTGAGCCCTGAAACTGTGGTCAGTTTACATGCCTCCATCATCCTGTGTGCCCCTGTGTCTGAGTTTTATAAAAATAAGCCATTCTTTAAAAGTTTTCAGAGCGCCACTCGCCACTCACGTGACCCGCTGCCTCTCTCCTCCTCTCCTCTCCCCCTCCCCTCCTCCTCCCCTCCTGACTGACATCAGTGAGGAATCCTCAGCCCTGCCCGCTGCAGGCAGCTTTTACACGGGGAAAGTAGAGAGCCGACGGGTCACGTGAGCAGTGCTCGACCCTCTGAAAACTCGTAAAGAACGGCTTATTTTTTTAAAACACATACACAGACACACTAGCACACAGGATTATTTAATAGACCAGACAGAATGGTACAAAGTGGCTTAACAACCACTTGAAAGGGGAACTTAAGATTCTGGGGGGGGGGGGGCATTTGCCCCCCTCCCCCCTTGCCCCTACCTGCGTATGCCCATGAAAGCCAGTACCTTCCAAGAGCTCAGTACACACTTTTGCATGCATCAGGCGTTCTGTACAACTGAGCTAATTTAAAGGTGGAATGCAGCTTTAAAGTGGTTGTAAACCCACTTTAACCTATAGGTAAGCCTATATTAAGGCTTACCTATAGGTGCTATAAATATCTCCTAAACATGCACCGTTTAGGAGATATTTACAGTGCATGCAGCCGATGACATAATCGGCGCATGCGTTCTGAAGGAATGGCCACCCGTGCCGTTCCTTCAGAGCCCAGTGCCGTGAACGGCGGCTCCCGCACAAATGCGCGGGAGTGATGTATTAGCGTCTCCGGGCCAATCAGATGGCCGGAGGACGCGAACCAGGAAGCAGGACGGCTGGACATGTCAGCCATCCTGTCGCTTGGTGGGCGGCGATACATACTAGCTCATTATGCCTTTGTCTTTACAGGTTTTTTTTTTTTCTTTTTTTTGGGGGGAGTTTACTTCCTCTTTAAGGCTTAACTAAGATTTCAGTTCATGGTTGTTAATTTACTAAAGGCAATTAGACTGTTTACTTTGCAGTGGAATTTTCCCTTAGCTTAGAGAATGAGGTTAAACTCTGCTGACTTTCATCATCCAAAAAGGTGCAAGCAAATATACTGTTTTTGTTATTAATATTATTATTATTAATATTATTATTATTATTATTGTTATAATAATAATAATAATAATAATATTTTATTTTTATTGCATGTGATTAAATATTATTTGAAAAACTTACATTCACTAAGTGCAAATTCCCTTGCAAAGCTATCAGCTAATTTTCAATTAATAAGTTAGTCTTCAATGGCTTTCCTTGCTCCCTGAGTCATGAAACGTTCACCTTCTCCAGTGATCGTTCAAAAGTATTACGCTTAAAAAAAACGAGTTATAAATATTCAAACCAAACCAGTATAATAATGTATTCAACACATATTGCACATGGATTTTCTTTAAAGTCAGGTATGTATTCTTAACTCTTGCTCTCAGCCTCCTCCAAATTTCCAAATTCCTTTTTTTTGCGACTGTGATCTGACTTTCTGTTAGAGGGTGGCTACATTCATTCTCCATGGTTCACTGCAGGGACCTCCAAACTTCTAAACAATATAAACAAATGGCCAATTTACTATCCTTCAGACTTCAGAGGGGCCAGACAGTGGCCAGTGGTAGTAGAAAATCACTATATTTCCAAAAGTATTTTGATGCCTGCCTTTACACACACATGAACTTCAATTGGCCCACCCTTTGCAGCTATAACAGCTTCAACTCTTCTGGGAAGGCTGTCCACAAGGTTTAGGAGTGTGTCTATGGGAATGTTTGTCCATTGTTCCAGAAGTGCATTTGGGAGGTCAGGCACTGATGTTGGACGCTCTAATTCATCATCCCAAAGGTATTCTTTGGGTTGAGGTCAGGACTCTGTGCAGACCAGTCAAGTTCCTCCACTCCAAACTCGCTCATCCATGTCTTTATGGGCCTTGCTTTGTGCACTGGTCCAAATCATTTGGTGGAGGGAGGATTATGGTATGGGGTTGGTTTTCAGGGGTTGGGCTCGGCCCCTTAGTTCCAGTGAAGGGAACTCTTAAAGAGAACTCTTAAGGTGTCATTTTGGACAATTTCATGCTCCCAACTTTGTGGGAACAGTTTTGGGATGGCCCCTTCCTGTTCCAACATGACTGCACACCAGTGCACAAAGCAAGGTTCATAAAGACATGGATGAGTGAGTTTGGGGTGGAGGAACTTGACTGACCTGCACCTCAATGTAATAGAACACCTTTGGGATGAATTAGAGTGGAGGCTGCGAGCCAGGCCTTCTCATCCAACATCAGTGCCTGACCTCACAAATGTGCTTCTGGAAAAATGGTCAAATATTCCCATAGACACACTCCTAAACCTTGTGGACAGCCTTACCAGAAGAGTTGAAGCTGTTATACCTGCAAAGGGTGGGCCAACTCGATATTGAACCCTACGGACTAAGACTGGGATACCATTAAAGTTCATGTCCGTGTAAAGGCAGGTGTCTCAATACTTTTGGTAATATAGTGTATCCTGGCATTAGTAACAATGCCCTCTCATTGGTGTCCGTTAGAAAAATAGTACCCCATTATTGATGTCTGTGAGAGAAGTAGTACCCCATTTTGGTATCTGTGAGAGAAATAGTACCCCATTTTTGGTGTCCGTGTGAGAAGTAGTACCCCATTATTAGTGTGAGAGGGAGGAATAGTGTCCCATCGCTGGGGTCAATGGGAGTAATAGTGCCCCAAGGGCTGGATAAAGGCAAGTAAAGGGCCGCATCTGGCCCCAGGACTGCAGTTTGGAGACCACTGGACTATGGACTGTTTGTCTGTCGCAATGTCGCAATCCCACTAAAAATCGCAAATCGCCGCCATTACTAGTAAAAACAAGTAAATAAAAATGACATAAATATTCCCCCTAGTTTTTAGACCTGATAACTTTCCTGCAAACCAATCAAAATACGCTTATTGCGATTCTTTTTTACCAAAAATTTGTAGAAGAATACAAATTGGCCTAAAAGGAAGAAAAAAATGTATTTTTTAATATTTTTTTGGGGAATGTTATATAGCAGAAAGTGAAAATATTGTTTTTTTTTCTGAAATGTCGCTCTTTTTTTGTTTATAGCGCAAAAAATAAAAATCGCACAGGTGATCAAATACCACCAAAAGAAAGCTCTATTTGTTGGGAAAAAAAGAGACATTAATTTTATTTGGGTACAGCATCGCACAACCGCGCAATCATCCATTAAAGCAACACAGTGCTGAATCGCCAAAAATGGCCTGGTCATTAAGGGGGCAAATCCTTCCGGTCCAGAACTGGTAAAAATCTTTGCAATGTATATAGATCACCCAGGGGGAGTGCCACCTATCAGTGCCCATCAGTGCCACCTATCAGTGCCTACCAGTGGCGCCTATCAGTGCCCATCAGTGCCACATATCAGTGCTGCCTATCAGTGCCTATCAGTGTGGCATATTAGTGCTACCTAATCAGCACCCTTCAGTGCAACTTAATTAGTGCCCATAAGTGCCAACTCATCAGTCTACATCAGTACAGCCTATCAGTGCCCATCAGTGAAGGAGAAAAATTACTTATTTACGTAATTTCCTGACAAAAACTAAGAAAAACTGTTTTTTTTTCACATTTTTCAGTCTTTTTTCTTTTTTATTTAGTAAAAAATAAAAAAAAACAGTGGTAATTAAACACCACCAAAAGAAAGCTCTATTTGTGTGGAAAAAATGGTAAAAATTTAATTCGGGTACAGCATTGCATGACCAATGCATTTGTCATTTGAAGTGTGACAGTGGTGAAAGCTTAAAATTGGCCTGGGCAGGAAGGGAATGAAAGTGCACAGTAGGCAAGTGGTTAATAAAGGTTGATTTTGTAAATAAACATAAGTCCTTTATCTAATTGTTGTATATATGATTTTTAACCAGTTCACAACACCACACATATACTGTGGCCAGGAGGATGCTCTGCGCTGGATCACGTACCTAGTACATGATCTGACGCTTCCGGGTCTGGAATGCGCATGCACAGCAGGAGCTGATCTGCGTGTACCGGGACTCGATGTCTGCCGACACCCTATGATCATTAGGCAGAGAGCCAGAATGGAGATCTGTGTATGTAAACAAGGCAGATCGCCGTTCTGTCAGTAGGGAAGGCATTGATCCTGTGTTTCTGCAAACCAGGAACATGGATATCAATGCCTTCCCCTAGTAAAAGCACCTCCCACACAGTGCAAAAACACTGGCTAGGCACACATTAAACCCTTTGTTTGCCCCCTGATGTTTCACCCCTTCCCAGCCAGTGTCATTAGTACAGTGACAGTGCATTTTTTTTCAGCACTGATCACTGTATTAGTGTCACTGGTTCCCAAAAAGTGTCAAAAGTGTTTATTAGTGTCCTGACTGTCCACCGCAATATCGCAGTCCCACTATTAGTCACTTTTACTAGTAAAAACTAAATAAAAACTAAATAAAATATCCCATAGTTTGTAGATGCTATAACTTTTGCGCAAACAAATTAATATACACCTATTGAGATACTTTTTTTTTTTACCAAAAATATGTAGCAGAATATATATTGGCCTTAATTGATGAAGAAATTAGATTTTTTAATTTTTTTTTATTGGATATGTTTTATAGCAGAAAGTAAAGAATACTGTTTTATTTACTTTTTTCTCAAAATTGTCGGTCTTTTTTTGTTTGTAGCTCAAAAAATAAAAACCGCAGTAGTGACCAAATACTACCAAAAGAAAGCTCTATTTGTGGGGAAAAAAGGCCAAGCTTTTTGTTTGGGTATGACTGTGCAATTGTTAGTTAAATTAGTGCCGTATCGCAGAAAAATTGCCTGGTCATGAAGGGGAGTAAATCTTCTAGAGGGTAAGTGGTTAAACTTCTTTAAAAAAAAAAAACAGGTGTGGAACATATTAGGAGAATATACGTGGAAGGAGGACCTGGGAGTCAGGTGATTATCTACCAATTAGAATTAAACAAGTAGGAATCCAATGCGATTTAAGAACATGGTGCCCTTATCGTCACAATATACTATTACTTTTAAATTTGTTATAGTGTTGGGAGGATTTTAAAATATGAAGAAATGGTGGTATCAGCTTTTCATCCTTTGCTACTTTCTATGTAAGTGTGACTTCAACTTTAAAGTATTTCAGAGGGGCCAGAATTCCATTTTTGCTTTGTCATTCTCTTAAAGTTTTTTGAAGGATGTTTTATATTTTATTTAAAATTTTAAATTATAAAAATATAATGCTATTCTCTTGGTCATTTATGGTAAATCGGCCTTATATGAGGGGTCAAGTTTCAATTTTTAGTATGTTATTCCATTGATCTTTTTTAAAGGGGAAAGGGACAAATCCTATTTTAGTTTCATTCTCTCAGCCGATTACAAGGGGCCAGGTTCCAAAGTTCGTAATTCTCTTGGTCTTTTTTTTAAGAATAGGGTCCTAATTGTAGCATGTTCTTCTCTTGGTCTTTTTTTTTTTTGGGGCCAGGGTTCAATTTTAGTTTGCAATTCCCTTTGTCTTTTTTGAAAGAATGGGGTCCAGTTTTTGGTATGTCGTTCACTTGACCTTTCTACGAGGGGTCAGCTTTCCATTAAGTTAATCATTCTCTTAGTCTTTTTTTTAAAGGTATAGGTTCCTTGTTTTAGTATGTTTCTCTCTTTTATTGGGGGCCAGGTTTCAATTTTAGTTTATATTTTTCTTGGACTTTTTTGGGGGGGTAAAGGTCCTTTTTTAATTTAATTTTCTTGCCCCTTTACGATGGGCCAGGTTTCAATTTTAGTTTGTAATTCTCTTGGTCATTTTTAAAAGAATGGAGTCCAATTTTTTATTGGTCATTCTCTTAATCTTTTAAAAAAGGGCCAGTTTTCCATTTTTGTTTGTAATTCTCTTGGTCCTTTTTGAGGGGATGGGATCGTTATTTAAGTATGTCATTCTCTTGTTTTTTTTTTTTCTTTTTAAGGAACTAGGTGCCATTTTTGGCTTGTCATTCATTTAATCTGAAGTGCCAATTTTAATTTGTCATTTTTTGGAGCTTCTGAAATATATATTTCTCCATGAACAACCAGCAAAAAAAATAATACCTTGGATAATATAGTCCATGGGCACCAAAATAGTTTTATGGACTTTTTTTGTAAGCTTTCAAATGTTGCTTGAATACAAAAAGAGAGTCATTTGGTGATAAATTCCAAGTATAATATGATCATAGAAGATTTAAACTGTGCAAATTAAGAAGACATAAAATGAGACCTACCTTGGAGTTAGCCCTATTTCCTTCCACAGGTCAGGGCTGGGCAGAGGTGGTAAAGCAAGAGAAGAAACTGGTAATAGTAGATGTGGGAGATTAAGCTGAAATGCCTTTTCAAAGCAAATCCCCATATTTCTACATGGCCTGGTATCAGCAGAAGCCTGGTGAAGGGTTAAAGATGGTGGTCTAATCAACTGGAACTAATCATTTTGAAAAGGAAAATGACTATGAGACGGAATGGGACCTTAATATAAAAAAACACTCACAATTCTCAGCTAATTCTGAAATCCACAACTAAGGAGGATCAGGCTGTGTATTGTGCAGCTAGTCAACATAGAAACTGAAACCAACACTGCACCTGGCACTAAATACCAACCATACACAAGCCCGTTCACATGTCAATCCAGCCATCATTCCCAGTACATAATACTGACTTCACTGGATTTTTATTCCTATAATTCCTGACCTGATAATCATTTTGCCTACAAATTCGATTTTTAGGGGTCATGCCAATAAAATACCAACCAAACTCTACACTTTATTAAGCTTAAGGCCAGGTTCACATATGTGCAGTTGCAGTTTACAGCCCGAGGTCCAAGGCGTTTCTGTTCACCCAAATTTTGGCCAGAATTCGCACCTAAACTGGACCTAAAAACTCACAGGACCCTTTTGGAAAGTGCACTGTGGCCGCCCCGAATTTGTGTGAACTGGTTCCACTGAGAGCAGGTCACATTCACATGTTATGGTTAAAACGGCATCCAATTCACACATATGTGAACCCGGCCCAAAGCCTATCCAAAACCAAAAATCTAATATAGTACAGATTACCAGTACTTGGATGTGTTAGCTACATTAGTGTTCACATTTTGGGCT
Source organism: Pelophylax lessonae (assembly GCF_965119305.1). Taxonomy (NCBI): domain Eukaryota; kingdom Metazoa; phylum Chordata; class Amphibia; order Anura; family Ranidae; genus Pelophylax; species Pelophylax lessonae. The sequence continues at coordinate 35,563,694 of NC_138776.1, read as the reverse complement.
AAGATGTATGCCAAAAATGTAGTGTCCTTGTCTATTCCTGTGAACTTATAAGCACAAATGACCTTATTTTATTATGTAAAATACTAGTCACATTAATACACCATGTACAGGGGATGAACAAGGTGGGCATGTTTATGGTCCACCCTATGTGACAACCTTCATAGATGCAATGGAGAAAAAAAAAAAAACATTGACACAATTAAGTTGATTTTCTAAAACTGGGGAGTGCAAACTCTGGTGCTGCTGTACATAGAAACCAATCAGCTTCCAGGTTTTTTCTAGTAAAAGCTTAAAGTGATTGTAAAGCCTAAACATATTCCCCTAATGCATTCCTTGCATTAAGGTAATTAAGGTTAAAAAAAGTTTAGGCATCACCCCACCCCCCCCTTTCTACTTACCTGAGCCCTCGTTCAAACCAGCGCCATGCACACCTGCAGTTCTTTTCTCCCCTCACTTCCGGGTTTTGCTGGCTTTGCTGGGGTACCAGTGCGGTCAATCAAAGCCAGTGACAAGGAAGTGGGGGCAAGTCCTGCTGTTTGAATCAATAGACGCAGCAGCAGGGCCTGGGAGCGAGGAAAACAAAAATTCTCCTGCGCTTGGGTGGTGTGTAATGAAGGATAAATACTTTTATGTGCGGTCTTGGTATTCCCCGCTCAAGGTCTTGCTGCCCCTTCTGAACCAAGGGTATATAAAGTACACTAAAAGACAACAACAAAAGAAGGGTGGACCGACCTTGTGCATTACCACTAAAAAGGTTTATTAGGATCCAAAGACAACACATATTATACTCACAAATGAGTGATGATAAAACACATAAAACCACAATGGAATCAGCTGTCTCCAAATTGTCCAGGGAACCCCTGTACTGGATGACGTGATGGTTTCAGCAACTGTATGGCTGGGCTGACGCGTTTCGATGGAGGGTCCTCTTCCTCAGAGCCAAAACCTGCCTATGTGCGAGCATGTTAGACATGTTTGTTATCAAAAAAAAAAGTGTATCTTTACAATAGTTTTTATTGAACAAGTTGAAATTAGAAGGTGATTGGCTACCATGCACAGCTGCGCCACATTTTGCACTCTCCTGTTTTAGTAAATCAACCTCAATGGGACAGGTGTCATTTCCAAAATCACCAGACAAAAATAAAGAAAAAAAGTTTAGTAAAAGAAAACGAGTGCAGCTACCTCATCTAACGACTGGCAAGCCGCAATATATTACATATTCCTTTTTGTGTTTAGATACACTTTAACACTTTTTCTGCTACCGCCATAAGGCTTACATCATTGGCAGCACAAGGCTGGAGTTCAACTTTAAAGAAAGATTTTGCTTCAAAAATACATAATATGCATACAGTATGTATAAAAATTACATCAAACCTGTACTGAACAAAAACCATGCCTGCTGTTACTTACCTCCTTCTCAAAATTCCAAGTACACATCTGTCTCTGGATTGAAGCCTTAAGTCTGAATACTGATTCTGGGGCCAGTGCATCAGAAAGTACTGCCATTGGATTAGTATATTAGGCAAACTAGTGTTTCTAAAAGGAGAGGTCAGCTTCTATATTCTCTAATTACAAGTTTCTTTTAAGCTCTACCCTAGTCCCAAGTTCCTCCATGCAGTCAGGCGCCATTGCAATACTAGATCCGGTTATGGGAAAGTTAGCTGCGGCAGGCTCAAAACTTTCGACTTATCACACATCTATCAATGGAAAAACCATTCTAGAATGAGATATTTTCTCACTCTGGAGAGATACTCTTTTGCTTTCTGCCAATGGTACAAAGGGGTGGAGGGGGGGGGGGGCTTAGCACATTTTTAAGCTAGACAGTTGAAAAAAAAATAACCTCTGTAAATTATTAAAGTTAAAAAGAAATGTCTTAGTTTCATACGTTTGCAAATGCTTTATTTCAACGAACCTTTAATAAGTGTTCCCTAAATGTTTCCCTAAATTTCTCAACTATTGGACATACTATATATCACAATAAAAAAGAGAGCAAGCTTACTTCCCCAATAGGATACAGACAACAAAAAACCTGACAGGGGTCCTAACTATATACTATTCCGTGAAAAACTAAAAAAGAACATTATAACAGCCAAAGACTAGTTGGTACACTGGAGAACACCCCTCCATGTTCCGCCACCTCAGGATAGATCATGGAAATCCTGCTAAATGCCCTGTAATATGAAAAAAAAAGGAAAAATCTAATAAAGTCCACTTCGTTGGCCATGGTAGATGGAAGGATCTCACCAAGGCAATACCAGAGAAGTATACGAAGCCAAGGGTGGTAACCTGGGACACGAGTCAGGTGACCTACCAATCAAAGTTACAGTAGATGTGTCATTATCATCATTAACTCTTAGCAGCCAAGCACCTGAGACACAATCCTATTTTCTTTCCTCATAGACTTGCAAATGATGAAGCTATGCCCATTTCTAATGCTAGTTCATGGCTATTTTTTGTGTAAGTATAATTAAACAAGACTGATTTATGTTTATTAATTATTTTCATTGTCATGAAACTTCAAGACAATATTACTGCCATGAAAATCTGTTGGCAATAATATTATTACAGAAGGACCCTGAAATTTGTTGTAGGACATCACATGAGGTCAAGACTCACAATGCACTATGTATGCCCCTTGTATTTTTTTTTTCTAAATAAAGTTTATTATTGTGAAAAAAAAAAAAAAAAGACTCACAGGGGGTGTTGTCCATTTGTCTACCTATAACCTAGCAAATGTTGCTTGTTTCTTCAAACAGTGTGATGGCAACAAAGCTGAATGCTTAAAATGGTCATACAACATTATGGATTTTGTAATATATTTTATGGAAGAGCTTTAGAAGTTATGAAGATCTCAGCGAAAAAGAGAATAGTCCTATCTTACAGCTATTTTTTTTCCACAGGTTGAGGCAGGGCAGAGGTGGTCAATCAAGTGAAGAAGCTGGTAATAGTAAATCTTAGGGATACTGCAGAAATGCTCTGTTATCAGAGCAGGTCCGACTTCTACCACATGTTCTGGTACCAGCAGAAGCCTGGAGAAGGTCTGAAGCTGATCCTCTTGTCAACCGCAGCTGATGATTATACCACAGGAAACGCATACAAGGAAACTTTTAAACCGACTAGGAAAGACATTCACAATTTTACACTAAGGCTAAAATATACAACTAAGGAAGATCAGGCTGTGTATTTCTGTGCAGCTAGTTTACACAGAAGCTGAACCCATTGCTGCTCCTGGCACTAAATATCAGGCATGGACAGTTTGTGTTCAGATTGCAATCCTGTCGCTAGGGTGCCTACTTTACTAATAAATTATTCTAATTTTTTGTTGTTATTTTCCCTATCTGTAACCCTTGTAACAGTTCTGGTTTTATTTGTCCAACTGGTAATATATATCAACCAAGTGTCAACACTACAGCCTTCTATGTTAAAAATGCAAACAAGAGGGGGGGAGTTTTGGGACTTTAAATGAAGCGCATGGTGGGATATGCCATGCGTCTCCATCCCTATTCAATAGAATATGCAAGGAAGGTCGGGACTAAGAGACATCAACAATCTGTCAGGATAGTAAATACATTTAATGATGTCAGCAGATATACACATAATCATAATTGATACAAAAAGATAAAATAAAAACTCATGGGTATAACATGAACTGATGAAAATTGCTAAGATCCTAGGCCCTATGTCTTGCCTCTTATGCTAGCACGCATATCAATTGCAACGTAAGTTTGGGTAAACTGGGAGATCCATTTTCTCCCTCCTCCTTCTTTTGTCCAGTCTTCATCTATCATTATTATTATTGTTGCTTTATACATATTTATACATATATTTTGTAGATACAAAACCAACATCTACTCCTGATGAAGTGGCACCATAAGTCCACGAAACGCGTCAAGTTTTTTGATGTTTCGATTACACTCTAGTTTTATATCTTTGCAACATTGACTTAATTTGTTGTGATTTTATCCAACTATTTTACTATTCCTGTTTTAACATCTGCAAATTACTTCTATGAACACTGGATCTTAGCAATTTTCATCAGTTCATGTTATACCCATGAGTTTTTATTTTATCTTTTTGTATCAATTATGATTATGTGTATATCTGCTGACATCATTAAATGTATTTGCTATCCTGACAGATTGTTGATGTCTCTTAGTCCCGACCTTCCTTGCATATTCTATGTTAAAAAGCAACAGTAATAGTATATATTATATGCATCACATTTATTATTAAAATATTATTTAGCATTTTGTTGTCAGTGTGTCAGTAAAAAGAACTAGAGGCTTCAACTTTACCTTTTACAGCTTTAAAGATTTTAAAGTGTTCTCTATAAGTGCAAAAGAGATAGGTAGAGCGCTCGATTTGCAGGGACGTCACACTTCAGGCTTTTATACAACTTTTTAATTGAAGTTTCATGCGTATACTGTGAACTGCAACCTTTAATAAACATGTATATAAAAGCCTGAAGTGTGAAGTCTATGCATATTGAGTGTGCCTCCTACAGTGGCGAAAATAATTATTTGATCCCCTGCAGATTTTGTAAGTTTGCCCACTTACAAAGAAATGAAGGGTCAGTTTTTATCATAGGTGTATTTTAAATGATAGAGACAGAATATCAACTAAAAATCCAGAAACAACACATGATACAAATGTTATAAATTGAGTTGCAGTTCAGTGAGTAAAATAAGTATTTCATCCCCTACCGAACAACAATAATTCTGGCTCCCACAGACTACAGTATGTGATCATGTGGTACACAGATTAGTTATGTCAATTTAAGAAGGTGCTCCTAGCAACAACTCATTATATGTATAAAAGACACCTGTTCACAGAATCTTTTTCTTCCATTCAAACTCACCACCATGGGCAAGACCAAAGAGCTTACTAATTACTAACAAAAAAACAGCGCTTGCAAATTGGACAATAATAAAACTCTCAAGTATATGTCAGTATTGCAAAAATATATATAAATATATAAATGATAGAAAAGTGCAATGGTGCTAAAAAAATTCATTCAATAATTAGTGCAATAATCTAAAAAATTGCAATGGTACTAGAAATAGTCAAATATAATGTGCAATAAATTTGGTAGAAGGTGCTTGAAGTGCTGCGAATAAAAGTTCTGGGGTGCTCCAAACTGCAATCAGTGCAGAGTGTCTCAATCCCCTTCTGGGACCCTACTCAGCAGAAGCGATGGACCCTCATGGGGGATCAGATAGGCTTTTGGTACAAATTCAAAGGAGATCTCATCCAGGTGGGCACACTGACGCTATGACTCCTTATTGTATATTGCTCTGGGCAGCTCAAAGGAAACGAATATTCACATAGTGAAGTCCATATGAAATGATTTTTATTCCCACATAATAATATTACTTACAGAATCTTTTAAAAGGCACGAATGAAAAGGGGAATTGGTCCCGCTGACCGATAACAGAATACTTCCGGGAACGCCGCCGGCGTGCGTTCCACAGATACCAGGAAGTGACATTGTTGGTTCTGCCGCAACCGGAAATGCGCCATTGCGTTGAGTGCGTAGAGCCATATATGCCAGTCCCTGCCAATTGAGCTTCTCTGATTGCACACAAGGGTGTATTTTCTTAGATGCCAATTAACCTATTTTTGAGTTTTTTTGGATTTTGAGAGGACATTGTGGCATTAGTAAGAAACCCAAAAAACACAGGAAAAGCATATGTACTCTATGCAGTTAGGGTGTACTCATACTAGGTGATCTGCACTGTGCCTGAGCAAATATGATTTTCAAAGCCTAGTTCTTTTTACAAATGCATAGTTGCCAACATTTGAAAAAAATTTCCAGGGACACTTTGCAGCACAGCTATCAATAACTTAGCACACCCACTTCCCTGAAGCTCCGCCCACTCCGCATAATTAATATCCGCCTACTTATCAGATTATAGGGTCTACTTCATAAAGAGAGAATTACAGGAAATTGAAAAGGGAAATGTGGCATCCTTTCCTTCCTAACACATTACCCAGTCCATACCAGTATAGATCCTAACACATTACCCAGTCCATACCAGTATAGATCATAACACATTACCCAGTCCATACCAGTATAGATCATAACACATTACCCAGTTCATACCAGTATAGATCCTAACACATTACCCAGTCCATACCATCCTCACACATTACCCAGTCCATACCAGTATAGATCCTAACACATTACCCAGTCCATACCAGTATAGATCCTAACACATTACCCAGTCCATATTATCCTAACACATACCAAGTCCATAACAGTATAGATATCCAGTATGAGATTTTTCCCATTGAGGATTGAGGTCTGTTTTCATTTTTTTTAACAATATACTGTGTGTATATATATATATATATATATATATATATATATATATATATATATATATATATGCACACACATACACATACACATACACGGATATGTACACACATTTATCTAGAGCTAGAAAACTATATATATGTATCAATTAACAGGTGTAAAAGTTATATCTATAAAAAAACATTATTAATAGTAGTAATTAATGGAGTGTGAGGTCTCCAGCTTGTCGGAAGGTGCTCTGCCTCCCCCTGCTGGCGGATTTTGGAAAGTGCACCATGCTGACACCCTGCCTCCGGTGACACGTTAACCACTTTACCGCTGAGTACCGTAGTACTACTGCGGCAAAGTGGCTCTTGTAGGTCTGACGACGTAGACCTACGTCGCCAGACTCCTCCCCTGTAGGCGGCGCTCACGCGCCGCCGAAGGCGCGCTCCCGCTGTTTTCATTCACAGCGGGAGTCGGGCCAGGGGAGGAGCAGTGGCGATCGCCGCTGCTCTTCCCCGATCGTCGGGGGATTTTTGTTTGGAGATCCGCCCGCCTGTGTAAACAGAGCGGGCGGATCTTCTCAGTGACAGGGAGTGACAGATCGGACTGTTCAGCATAGCTGGACATCCGATCTGTCCCTGTCTCACACAGTCACCTCCCCCCCACACGTCAGTAAGCACCAGGCATACATTAACCCCTCCCTCTCCAATAAAATTAACCCCTTCCCTGCCAGTGTCATTTTTACAGTAACAGTGCATATTTATAGCACTGATTACTGCAGTAATGTCACTGGTACCCCCAAAAGTGTCAAAAATGTCAGTCAGGGGTCCGATCTGTCCGCCGCAATGTCGCAGTCCCGCAAAAAAAATCGCAGATCGCCGCCATTACTCGTTAAAAAAAAAAAAACACCAAAAATGACATAAATCTTTCCCTTTGTTAGTAAACGCAATAACTTTTGCGCAAACCAATCAAAATACGCTTATTGCGATTTTTTTTACCAAACATGGGTAGCAGAAAACAAATTGGCCAAAAATTTAAAAAAAAATTGTTTTTTACATCTTTTTTGGGGGGAATTTCATATAAAAAAATGTTAAAAATATTGTTATTTTTTCAAAATAAACGCTCTTTTTTTGTTTATAGCGCAAAAAGTCGCATGACCGCGCAATTGTCAGTTAAAGTCGCACAGCGCCAAATCGCAAAAAGTGGCCCAGACGTAAGACAGCAAAATGCTCTAGTGGTAAAGTGGTTAAATTTGCGACAGACGGGAAGAGTGAGCGGGCACAGAGAGAGAGACAACCTGCTGCCAGAACTACAACACCTAGCTGGCGTGAGAGCGACACTGTGTGGCACAAAATTAAAAAAAAATTAAAAAAAAATATATTTTTTTTTAAAATGATTTACATTGTCCCTGATTAACAGGGACAATGTAAATCACCCGGGACAGGCTCCTATTTGCCGGGATTGTCCCGGGAAAAACGGGACAGTTGGCAGTTATGCAAATGTATCTGCACAATACTCTGCTTAGGCACATTTCAGTGTACCATGTCCTGGCCTGCTTGAAAAGGTACGCTTTGGCAATGAGCAGTTAGATTCAGCCACAGTACGCATCTGAGTGATCACTAACTGTCACGCTTACCCCTAACACAGGTGGTCAGACACTATAGCTAGCTCCTGTGTTCTTTACCTATAGCAGCCCCCTTTCCTATAAGGCAAGCAGGTCTACTGGTACTCCGTTGCCCCAAAGACTTATACAAAATGCTTTAGTGCTAAGGAATGCGCGAACCAAGCGTGGCAAACAGTTATTTGCTGTTGTCAGACAGGCTAAGTTGTTCAATGACAGTCCAGGTACAAGGCAGGCAGTGTTCAGAAAATAGTCGATATCTGATTCAAGGTCGCCAACAAGGGAATCCAAAAGGAAGAGCAGGACAAACAAACAGGCAGTTTGAACATGTGTAACAAATGCAATATCAAAAGCATTAGGCTGCAGGCTTGGCTGACTTAAATCAGGTTTGGTCTCCACCCAGAGACTGGCCACAGTGCAGGTGGACAAACAGACAAGGAAAATGCCACAACCAAACCCAGGTTTGCTGGAATGAGGAGCAGGAGCACTAGACGCTCCTGACACTAACCATGCATGAGCATGAAAATCGAATGGATCATTGAGTACTCATAGATATCAAAAGCAGAGGCCACTGTGGTCTGGTTGGCAGAGGTGGTGACATAAGTGTGCTTGATCTGGCACAACGTAAGTGAAGGCCAGTAGGGGAGTTTATGGGCACAGGTATAAGGCAACTGTGTCATGTATGAGTACATCCTATGTCACAGGGGATCCTAAACTAAAGGAAAAGCTAATACATTCAAATAAGCCACCATGCAAGTAACATTAACCTTCTTAGCGGTATTCCCGAGCGTGGCTCGGGGTTCAATTTCAGAGCCAAAAGCGGCAACCCACAATAGGTACTAAAGGACCTCATGTGGCCCTTGGCCCAAAGGTTGGGCAGCAGGGTTTTAGATCTAATAGAGTCCTTATTCATGGAATCATGTATTAAATAATGTAAACACAACATTTCGTATTTCTCATAGCCTGCTGTACCATGTAATTGTAAGAAAACATATCCTGCTGTCTTTTTATTGCTTTCTTTATGTGGAATCCCTAGTGATCCTGCCAGTCCCTCTGCTTTCCTATTAAAAACTGACCACACTTGGCATGACAGCACAATGTGGTTGGTTCTCTAGCTATGCTGAGAACTCAATCTGCTCTCCTCCAATGATCAGACTTGTCCTGACAACCCCCCCCCCCCCTGCACAGACATTCATTGGGAAGACCAGTGTGCTGTTACCCCTTTCCCAGCCAGCTGAGAGCAGAGGGTATGTGATCACTTTTTTAAAAAATGGAAAACGTGTTTATAATGTTTTTTTTTATATCTATACATGCATGTTTTGCTTGTGGGGTGGAACTGGCGGCAAATTCAAATGTAAAATACACCAAACACACTGATACAGTTCAAAATAAAAAAAAAAAATCACATTAGTTAGCCCCCCAGTGCCCTTTCCTGCAGTTTTACTGTACTTTTTATGTATATATATATATATATATATATATATATATATATACACTGTATTTTCTGGCGTATAAGACTACTTTTGAACCTCAAAAAAATGTGAGGTCGTCTTATACGCTGAGTATAATATCTCCAAGGTAACCTAAGTATAAGTATTACCGGTAGATCATGTAATCGGGGGGTCGTCTTATACGCCCAGTCGTCTTATACGCTGGAAAATACGGTATATATATAATAAATGTATACAGTTGGTTTGGGCTGCTCATTCACAAGGATTACATGCAAAATAATGGTACCGCTTTCAGCACCTAAAATTCCGAAAGAATAATACCGCCAGGGAGGTTAAATAAAGCAACAATGTTATAAAAATGTGGTGAGATCTAGATCCCAGACCCAGGGATCTTACCAGCAGAACAGCCAGGGTGTGTCTGAATATGACACAAGTCAGGTGACCATCTACCAATTAGAATTAAGAAGCCAAGGATCAAAAGCAATGCACAAGCATCGTTGTCATCATTAACTCTGTGAAACGTACGATGTGATGCATACATTTTTTTTTCACTTCCTAACGTGTAGCACGGATGATGGAGCTTTGCCAGTTTTTACTACTAATTTTGAGCCATTTCTTATGTACGTAAACTCATTAGAAGACTGCTATATTATTTATTCTTTCAATATACATTATATACATTAATATTCCTTTTGTTATCTTCATTGTTTGTCATTGTCTCAGCATTTTAAAATGATGTTGTGCCTTAGTAGAACCCATTACCTCTATCCTTAATATTGAGGACACCAAAACAGATGCCTGAGATGTCCTTCGCAGTCCAGGCTCCCACACTGTTCATTTGTTAAATAGATTTGCTCTTAACATAACTGTTTATCTAGTATGGCTGTGCAAGAATCTCATGTTTTAATGTATATATTGATCCAAAAAAGTTAAAATATTAGAGTCAAAGAGTTTAAAAATCCTACCTTGAAGTTACAACTCTTCACTTCCACAGGTCAAGGCTGGTCAGTGGTGGTAAAGCAAGAAAAGGAGCTGTTAACAGTGAATGTAGGAGATCCTGTGGAAATGCCATGTTACCAGAGCGAAACTAACTACTTTGACATGTTCTGGTACCAGAAGAAGCCCGGAGAAGGACTAAAGCTGATCGTCTGGTCTACTGGAGCTAAAGAATATAACATGGAAGGGGCATACAAGGACGCATGGAACCTGACCAGGGATAATACTCACAATTCTCTACTAAAGCTTAAATCTTCAACTAAGGAGGACCAGGCTGTGTATTTCTGTGCAGCTAGTCTACACAGAAGCTGAAACCAAAGCTGTACCTGGCACTAAATGCCAATTATTAACAAATGGGAATCATACTGCTATACTACCACTAGGGTGATCTCCTTTTTTGTTATCTACTTTTTTTTCAATTTTTTTTTCTTTATATACAATTTGCACATATCCCTAGTTTTAATAGTTTTCCTGGTATATATTGACCAATAGTTAAGCCTACATTGTTCTAGCTTACAAAGACACACTATAACAGTAATATACAAAGATTTCTGTATAATCTATAAAATGAAAGTATATGTGAACCCTCACCTTGTAAAAGCACTCACTTCAAAGTACAAATTAAAGCAAAACATGCATGTATAGATATAAAAAAAAAACATTATAAACACGTTTTCCATTTTTTAAAAAAGTGATCACATACCCTCTGCTCTCAGCTGGCTGGGAAAGGGGTAACAGCACACTGGTCTTCCCAATGAATTTCTGTGCAGGGGGGGGGGGTTGTCAGGACAAGTCTGATCATTGGAGGAGAGCAGATTGAGTTCTCAGCATAGCTAGAGAACCGACCACATTGTGCTGTCATGCCTAGTGTGGTCAGTTTTTAATAGGAAGGCAGAGGGACTGGCAGGATCACCAGGGATTCCACATAAAGAAAGCAATAAAAAGGATATGTTTTCTTACAAGTACATGGTACAGCAGGCTATCAGAAATACGAAATGTTGGGTTTACATCATTTAATACATGATTCCATGAATAAGGACTCTATTAGATCTAAAGCCCTGCTGCCCAACCTTTGGGCCAAGGGCCACATGAGGTCCTTTAGTACCTATTGTGTAGACCCCTAAAGCCTGGAATGGCAATAGGAGCATTGCTTTATAAAGTGATAATAACAGTAATTTATACTAGCCCCATGGAACATGTCCCCAGGCTCTTACTGTCCTATGCAGAATATCATCACTCTTCAACCAAACCTATAGCATGGCTCAGACTCTTATCAGTCTAGAACAGACTTTCTCAACCTTTTTAACATGGAAGAGCCATTGAAATACATTTACAGTCTTAGGGAGCCCCTATTATTATATCTACAGCCAACTTATGGTACATTAACGTGATGGTTATTAGGTAGAATGCTCCTTACATTTGTGGTCATTAAGCACTTGCTGACCGCCGCACGACTATTTACTGCGGCAGTCAGCCCCTCACAGGCAGAGCGACATAGTACTACGTCGCTAGCCTGTGAGGGTCTAGGGAGCAAGCGCGCTCCCCCGGAGGCGCGCTCCCGCGTGGTCACGGGCCCCCCCGCGCGTGTGACCGGCGGACCCGATGTCCGCCGGTCACTCGGTGATCGTCGGTGCAGCGGGAGAAAGGCAGGCGGCTAATGTAAACAAGCCTCCTGTCATTCTCCCCTGTGTAAGAATAGTGATCATACGGTTCTACTATGTAGGACCGTTGATCATTGTTCCTACACCTCAAGCCACAGCCAATCACAGTTAGAAACACGCCCCTAGGGACACACTTAACCCCTCCCTCTCAAAAAAAGTTAACCCCTTCACTGCCAGTGTAATTTTACAGTAACAGTGCATATGTATAGCACTGATTACTGTAGAAATGTGACTGGTAACCCCAAAAGTGTCAAAAATGTCAGTCAAGGGTCCGATCTGTCCGCCGCAATGTCGCAGTACCACAAAAAAAATCGCAGATCGCCGCCATTACGCGTTAAAAAAAAAACAACAAAAATGACAAAAATCTTTCCCTTTGTTAGTAAATGCGATAACTTTTGCGCAAACCAATCAAAATAAGCTTTTTGCAATTTTTTTTACCAAACATATGTAGCATAAAACAAAGTGGCCGAAAATGTTAAAAAATTTTGATTTTTACATTTTTTTTGGGGGGGAATTTCATATAAAAAAATGTGAAAAATATTGTTATTTTTGCAAAATTTACGCTCTTTTTTTGTTTATAGCACATGATCAAAAAAATCGCACAGGTGATCAAATACCACCAAAAGAAAGCTCTGTTTGTGGGAAAAAAAGGACGTCAAATTCGTTTAGGTACAGCGTCGCACGACCGCGCAATTGTCCGTTAAAGTCACGCAGTGCCAAATTGCAAAATAGGCCCTGGTCAGGAAGGGGGTAAAATCTTCCGGGGCTTAAGTGGTTAAGAACATTTTTCACCTTATAGATAGATAAAATGATCATTGGTGTCTGTGGTTACTTATCTGGGAGCCATCATTTCCCATTCCTTAAGGAATCTCTGCATCTTCCTCTGGCAATTTATGATGAAACCATGGGATTCCACAGAACCCTGGTTGAGAAAAGCTGCTCTAAATTGTCTCCAGTCTCTAAAAGTGCTATCCCTATCATCATATATACTACTAAACATTATTTGTGCCTCCTTGATGACGTTAAGGGCCAGAGTTATGGTCTTTCTATGCTTCCCAACTTGACTAATACTGCTCCTAAATCTTTAGCTTTGTTTTAGCACATCTTGGAAACATCATGCTAAGGGCAACCTATTCTGAGAGGGACACGGAGGCTGACTTTAGTACATCTTATTCTTCAAATGCTAGTTTTCTGGCTGCCAGGTTTGCAATTCCTGTATACATAATTTAGGCTCTACTCACAAAGCTTTAATAACATTAATGCACGGATAAGGATCTCTAGTTTAAGCAGGCCATACAAGTACACATTTCTGTCCTCCAAATTAGAAGATTTGCTAAATTCTCCCAACAACACAGATGGTGTTGACAGGGGAATCCCCTGCTGGGAGAACACAGTGATTATTGCTAGCAGCTATACCAGCCTCTAGCAATAATCACATGCACAATCAGGCAGGCTGGTTGTACACAAGTTGATCGATCAATCTACTTGGTATATTCACTCTGCCCATACATGGTTCGATTTTCAGCCAGCTGAGATCTGAACCGTTTATGGCCGGCTTTAGCCATGTGACTGTAATATTCAAATCTCATTGGACACAGCTGAAAATACCTGTCCTGGTATGAGACAGGAAAGGAATTCTTCTCCTGTGGTAGTAATTTGAGCCTTTTGTGTCCATTTCCTGGAACAAGCATGCAGATAAGGATGTTTGACTTTCCTAATATGCATACTTGTTCCAGGTCATTGGCTAAAATCTTATGATCTCAGTTGATTATAAGGTCAGACAACCAGCATCTTCAGAAGAAGTTTGAAAATAGCAAGCCCCAAAAGGTTTACATTACACATTTAAAGCAAAGTGGCTGGTTCACTTAAAGTGTCACTAAACCCAGGAGCCTGCATTCTCTATATCTGGTCTTCCACAGAACATGGAAATTCAATTATTTTAGTAAATAAAAACTGCTAAATACCTTTTCCCATCAGCAGTATATAGCAGTCTTGTGATTTCTAACAGTGTCTGGTTAAAGCTTGTAGGAGAAGTTTTCATTCTTTTCTGACTGTCCTAAAAGGCTGCAGGACCCCTGACCCTCTGTCTGGACAATGCTAATTGGCCCTATGACGATCACATGCACCGTCCCAAGGAAAAAAAAAAAAAAAAACTCTGTAGCGATACACACCTTACTGAGCATGTGTAGCTTGTCCCCTAGCCTTTGGTCTATCAGGAGTTTGATTGGGGACAGTAGAAGAAGGGGAGGATCAGAGAAAACATAATCAAACCACCTTTTTACACAATGCAAAGGATGAACCCCTTAGGTTCCAAAGTGAGTATAACAAGCATGCTTTACTGCAAATACAGACTGATTTTACTGTTGTGGGTTTAGTAACACTTTAAATACCCCACCCTTCCACAGATAATGTTCTTCCTTCCCACTGCTCCATTCTGCTGCCATGAAGGAAAAAAAAAAAAAAAAAAGCCCAGATCTTTAGAGTATGGGGGGGGGGGGGGGCATGTGAGTCACTCTTCCTCCAATGAGTGCAGTCACATGAGGGAGTTCTTAGCCTTGTGTAAACTCTGAACAGACTAGCTTAGGGCTTCTTTACATTGTTCCCATGGGCAGACAGAGTGGTGGATTAGTGGAGAGAAGATGGGTATAAGTAGCAGCAGAGGCTGACTTGTAAGTAAACCTTTTGTCATGCCTTGCACGGTCAAAGAAAAGTTTCACTTTAAGATCTACTCTGGGGGGGGGGGGGGAGAGAGAGAGAGAGAGAGAGGGAGAGGGAGAGGGAGAGGGAGAGGGGGAGAGAGAGAGAGAGAGAGAGAGATGTTATTCTTACCTGCTCTGTGAAATGGTTTTGCACAAAGCAGCCCAGATCCTCCCCTTCTTGGGTCCCTGGCTGGAGCTCCTGGCCCCTCCCTCCCGTTAAGTGCCCCCACAGCAAGCAGCTTGCTATGGGGGCACACGACCCGAGTTGCAGCTCCCTGTGCCCTTTCAGCCCTGCCCCCTCTCTCTCCTGATTGGCTAACCGAGTTTGGTTGACAGCAGTGGGAGCCAATGACACCGCTGCTGTGTCTCAGCCAATCAGGAGAGAGAGTCCCAGACGGCTGAGGCACTCATGGACATCGCTGGATAGAGAGGGGGCTCAGGTAAGTAATAGAGGGGCTGAGGGGGGCTATTGCACACAGAAGGCTTTTCATGCAAAGAATGTATTAAGATAAAAAAAACCTTCCGACTTTACAACCCACTTTAAGTAAAGTAAACAGAGAGGGAGAGAATAAGGCTGGCCATACATGTTCAATTTTCTTGTGCAATTTTCTGTTAGATTTACCACCAGCCACATAAAATGAGGTCAAAGCTACACAACACTTTCACTTGTATCCAATTAGGCAGGCCTTTTTTACTACATAGTTGAAGGTAAATTTCAAGAAAATTGTACAGAAAATTGTAAGAAAATTGTATAATGTATGGCCAGCCTTAGAGAGTAAAGACGGCTATAGACAGTTCGAATCTCAGCCAGTTAAGCAGGGACCAGCCAAGAATTGAACCATGTATGGCCAGGCTGATTGTACCCAAGTTGATTGATCAATAAACATTGGTACAACACCCTTTGCAGTATGCAATAACCACTGTGTTCTCCCAGCAAGAATAGCTCCCTGTGCCCCCCCCCCCACACACACACACACACACACCTGTCAGGAGAACACATAGCATCATGGGAGGGATTCTTTCATCAACATAATCAGTGTTACATAGTTACATAGTTAAATAGTTACATAGTAGGAGAGGTTGAATAAAGACAACAGTCCATCCAGTTCAACCTGTGTAGGTGTGTGTGTGGCCGTAATCATCTCTCATACCCCTGAATGTTCTGATCCTTGAGATGTACGTCTAAGAGTCTTTTGTAAGCCACCATACTTCCCGCAGCAACCACCTCTTGTGGTAGAGAATTCCACAATCTTGTAGCCCTAACAGTAAAGAACCCCCCACGTTGCCTGAGGTTAAAACACTTCTCCTCTAATCGCTTTGTATGCCCTCGAGTCCTCATGCAATCCCTTCGACTGAACAGCTTTTTTTCTAAGCTGAGATCCCCGTTTAGATATTTATAAATTGCTATCATGTCCCCTCTCAGGCGTCTCTTCTCCAGGGAGAATAAATCAAGCGATTGCAGACGCTCTTCATAATTAAGGCCTTCCAATCCCCTAATCAGTTTAGTTGTCCTTCTCTGGACTCTTTCCAGCTCCAACACATCCCTTCTGAGTGTTGATGGTTGAATTGATCAATTGCAGGACAGAAAATAAAGGAAAAGGGTGGGAGATAAGTAGACAGAGAAGGAATGAGATGGGCAGGGAAATAAGAGAAAATAGAATAGAAAAGAAAAGAAAAGAAAAGAAAAGAAAAGAAAAGAAAAGAAAAGAAAAGAAAAGAAAAGAAAAGAAAAGAAAAGAAAAGAAAAGAAAAGAAAAGAAAAGAAAAGAAAAGAAAAGAAAAGAGAAGAGAAGAGAAGAGAAGAGAAGAGAAGAGAAGAGAAGAGAAGAGAAGAGAAGAGAAGAGAAGAGAAGAGAAGAGAAGAGAAGAAAGCAAAAGGTGTGAGGAGCAGAAAAAGAGAGAAAAAGCATGAAATACAGAGGGAGGGGCTTATAATCTACATTAGAACAATTCAAAGAGCTTTAGAGCATCATTTCTGAGTTTGCATTCAGAAGAAATCCCAGTATGGACAAGAAGACCATAAGACCAATTTTAGTGCTTTTCATGTCTAACTTTCTCCCATGTAAGAACATATCTCTATTCATAGTAGAGGGGATTAGTTAGTGCAATGTGCATGCTGTGAATAGGGGGTTAGTATGACCTACAGATATAAACAGGGACACCTTACAACTGTCAAAGAACATTCCATTTACTTTATCAACTTTTTTTTTTCTAGGTCTGTCTCAGGTGACCATCACTCAGTCGGAAGAGTTCATTAAAGTCCAAGTGGGGACACGCATCAGTCTCGAATGCGAACAAAGTGACACATCCGGCACCTACAATATGTTCTGGTACCAGCAGAAACAGGGGAAGGGGTTGGAGCTCATGGCCACGTCGCTCGCTGCCGGAGATGCTACAGAGGAGGACAAGTTCAAGAAGTCGTGGAAAATGGTGCGACAAAATGCTACACATGCCATACTAACGAAGAACACATCAACCAGTGAAGATTCAGCCACTTATTTCTGTGCCAGCAGTATGCACAGCCGCAAATAGCTGAGATGAAGCCAGCACAAAACTTGATATCAAACAATTATTATTGGTAAAATAAAAAGTAAAAAAAAAATAAAACGGTCCTGTAGGAGGCAGAATATTTCCACAATAAAAAGCAGAGGATACACCTGCTTTGCCTGACACTCTTGATATGGCTCTTCGCTTCTTAGAATGAATTATCGTTAAGGCTTTAGGAGGATGTGTGCAGCTATGTCTTCCATCCTGTTGTGCTTTTTAATATTTAACCCCTCTACTTTTAATGGCATTAGTGATCATTAAATTATCTGTATCAGTGAAAATGTTGAATTTGTCTGAATATTTCGATGCAGGTCCATCCAGTGGTGTATTTTGGTTTTGTGCTGCCCTAGGCAAGACTAAAATTGGGTGCCCCCCCCCTCCCCCTACTATGTAAATTTGCCCCACTCCTTCTTTTTGAACTGATGTGGCTCCCTCCAAAATTGAAGGACTACATGTCCCAGCATTAACCCCTGAGATCTCATGAGAGGGGGGGTGGGTGAAGGAGAGAGAGAGGGGGGTGGCTGAGGAGGGAAGGAGAGAGAAAGAGGGGGTGAGAGAGAGGGGGTGAGAGAGGGGGGTGGGGAGAGAGAGAGGGTGGATGAGAGAGAGAGAGAGGAGGGGTGAGAGAGAGGAGGGGGTGAGAGAGAGAGGGAGGAGGGGTAAGAGAGAGAGAGGGGGTGAGAGAGAGGGGGGATGAGAGCGAGAGAGAGGGGGGTGTGAGAGAGGGGGGAATTAGGGAGGTGGCTCTAGCAACCAGTGGCTAATAGAGTCTCAGGTGGAGGGGGCGGCTTTTTTGCTGCCCCCCCTGCAAAGTGCCGCCCTAGGCCTGGGCCTTGTTGGCCTAGGCCAAAATACAGCACTGGGTCCATCTGAATTAAAGAGAAAGATGCACGTCTGAATATTGTAAATAATAAACTGTAGGATATATTGTGAATTAAAATCATTACCAATTAGCATATTTTCATGGTTTGTCAAATGTATTCATTCCACTACTTAACCTGTTGCCGACCACCCGCCGCCTTTTTACTGCGGCAGGGTGGCTCTCCTGCGCGAACCAACATAGACCTATGTAAAAGAAAAAATCCTGCGCTATGGAGATGTAAAGGGGTGAAGGGGCTGCGGCCTCCCTAAAATATAGCAAACGCTATATCTGAATAATGGGTATATAGAGGGGTAGGGAATTGGCGCTGCCCAATAGGGATAGTGTAATGGCGTCAATCTATTAGATGTCACAAATAAATAGATAATGCATAAATAACTTAAAAAATATCTTAAAAAATATAAATATATCAAATCCACAAAGCATTAATAACCACGATTCAAATAGATAAATATAAGGTGACTAAACCTTACATTTATCTACTTGAATCGTGGTTATTAATGCTTTTTGGATTTGATATATTTATATTTTTTAAGATATTTTTTAAGTTATTTATGCATTATCTATTTATTTGTGACAGCTAATAGATTGACGCCATTACACTATCCCCATTGGGCAGCGCCAATTACCTACCCCTCTATATACCCAACATAGACCTACGTCGGTCGCGTGCACTCCCACCCCCACTCAGCAGCGGGGAAGCCGATGCACGGGTCAGGCGACTCCGATTGCCGCCTGACACCCGTGATCGTTCCCCGCTGAGAGAGAAGAACGGTCGGCTGTTGTAAACACATCTGACCATTCTTCTCCCTAAAATGATCATAGAGCCCCTGTGATCCTTCTATATAGGATCACATGTCTCTATGATCATTTCACAAGCCACGCCCCCCCCCACAGTTAGAATCACTCCCCTAGGCTCACATTTAACCCCTTGATCACCCACAATGTTAACCCCTTCCCTGCCAGTGTCATTATTACAGTAACAGTGCATATTTTTAGCACTGATTACTGTAGTAATGTCACTGGTCCCCCCAAAAGTGTCAAAAATGTCAGGTAGGCATCCAATCTGTCCACCGCATTTTCGCAGTCCCGCTAAAAATCGCAAATCGCCGCCATTACTAGTTAAAAAAAAATAAAAAATAAAAATGACATAAATCTTTCCCGTAGTTAGTAAACGTGATAACTTTTGCACAAACCAGTGAAAATACGCTTATTGTGATTTTGTTTGCCAAAAATATGTAGCAGAAAACAAATTGGCCTAAAATGTTAAAAAATGTAGATTTTTAAATTTTTTTTAAGAATGTTATATAGCAAAATGTGAAAAATATTGTTTTTTTTTTTTTTTTCAGAATTGTCGC
This sequence comes from Pelophylax lessonae, assembly GCF_965119305.1. Lineage (NCBI taxonomy): Eukaryota > Metazoa > Chordata > Amphibia > Anura > Ranidae > Pelophylax > Pelophylax lessonae. The sequence goes on along the minus strand of NC_138776.1, from coordinate 35,544,177 downwards.
TCTTTTTTTGTTTATAGCGCAAAAAATAGAAATCGCACAGGTGATCAAATACCACTTTTATTTGAGTACAGCGTCGCACGACCGCGCTATTGTGCCGAATCGCAAAATAGGGCCTGGTCATTAAGGGGGCAAATCCTTCCGGTCCAGAAGTGGTTAAAAGCTACATGTCCCTAGTACAGAATATTTATCTGTTACGCGTAATTATAACGCACCGACATTGCTTGCAGCGCTTTTACGTATTGTACATTAGCATTAGTCTCTGCCCTTGAGGAGCTGACAATCTAAGCCCCCTCTATCTATCTATCTATCTATCTATCTATCTATCTATCTATCTATCTATCTATCTATCTATCTATCTATCTATCTATCTATCTATCTATCTATCTATCTATCTATCTATCTATCTATCTATCTATCTATCTATCTATCTATCTATCTATCTATCTATCTATCTATCTATCTATCTATCTATCTATCTTTCTATATATCTATATATTTATTTATTTATTTGCACTCACCAGCCACTCTATTAGGTACATCTCTTCAATTGCTTGGTAATACAAATTGCTAATCAGTCAATTGCAAGGCAGCAACTCAATGAATTTAAGGCATCTAGATGTTATAAAGATGACTTGCTGGAGTTCAAATCGAGCCTCAGAATGGGGAAAAAAAGGAATTTAGGTGACCTTGAACGTGGGTGGCATGCTTGTTGGTGCCAGACTGGCTGGTCTGAGTATTTAAAAAACTTCTGCTCGCACAACCATTTCTTGGGTTTAAAGAGAATGGTCCAAAAAAGGTAAAATATCTAGTGAGCAGCTTTTGTGTGGATAAAAATGCCTTGTTGATGTCAGAGCAAAATGGCCAGATGATGGAATGGCAACAGTATCTCAAATAACCACTTGCTACAACCAAGGCATGCAGAATAACATCTCTGAATGCATAACACATCGAACCTTGAAGCAGATAGGCTACAGCAGCAGAAGACCACACTGGGTTCCACTCCTGTCAGTTGCCTGGTCTCATGATTCTTGATTTCAGTTGCGACATTCAGATGGTAGGGTCAGAATTTGGCGTAAACAACATGAAAGCATGGATTTATCCTGCCTTGTATCAACGGTTCAGGCTGGTGGTGGTGGAATGGTGTTGGGGGATATTTTTTTGGCACACTTTGGGCCCCTTAGTATCAATTGAGCATCGTTTAAACACCACGGCCTTCCTGAGTATTGTTGCTGACCAGGGGCGTAACTAGATTTCTCAGGGCCCCGGTGCAAGAAATCATGAAGGGCCCCCCCCGTGGTGGGGAGGGGGGTGTGATCAGTGGCGGCGCCGTGGTGGGGAGGGGGGGGTGATCAGTGGCGGCGGTGGTGGGGAGGGGGGTGTGATCAGAGGTGGTGATGGTGGTGATGGTGGTGAAGGGGGGGTGAGATTAGTGGCGGCAATGGTGAAGGGGGTGGGATCAATGGCGGTGGTGAGGGGGGGTGATAGTTGGGAGGGGGGTGGGATCAATGGCGGTGGTGAAGAGGTGATAGTGGAGAGGGATCAGTGGGGGCAATGGTGGGGGGGGGGGGTGGAGGAGGGGTGGGATGTGGTGTCATCCTCCCCCACCACCTCTGTCTTACTGATCCCATCCCCCCACCACCACAGATCTCATCCCTACACCCCCCAACACCTCTGTTGTAGATAGGGATGAGATCTGTTCTGTGCCAGGCATGGGTCTGGGATCATTAAGAGGCAGCATTGCAGCAAGCCAGCAACAAGGGTGGAGTTTGGGATCAAAAAGGCAAGTTAGTTCACTTACAATTAGCACTTAGCAGTCGAGTCGGTTAGTCAGCTTCCCCCTCAGTCACTCAGCAACTCCAGCCAGGCAGGCACACTTCTTCTAGCAGGCACAGCATGTAGTCTCTTCGCACTCGAACTCCTCCTCCCCCTGCACTCTATTGGTGTCACTGCCTCACTGCATCAGCTCTGATTGGAGGATCGGCAGGGCTGGGGGCGGTGCAGGCAGCACAGCAGCAGATTGCAGCTTTACCTGGCCGCTTTAGACACGTCTCTACCGCCGCCCCCCCCCCCCCGCCCGCACAACGATCGTCTCTCAGTCTCAGCCAGACAGCCACTAGCGAACACGGAACAGTCAGGTGGACACACGGGCCCCCTCACGCCGCGGCCGCAGTAAGAGAACGGGGGCTGGCGGGCCCCCCTCAGGTAGCGGAACTCCAGGGCCCGGTCGCAAGCGTGACCGCTGCGACCCTGATAGTTCCGCTACTGTTGCTGACCATGTCCATCCCTTTATGACTACAGTGTCCCCATCTTCTGATGGCTCCTTCCAGCAGGATAATTCACCATGTCACAAAGCTCAAATCATCTCACCACTGGTTTCTTCATGACAATGAGATCACTGCACTCCAATTGCCTCCACAGTCACCACATCTCATCCAATAGAGCACCTTTGGGATGTGGTGGAACGGAAGATTGGCATCATGGATGTGCAGCAGATAAATCTGCAGCAACTGCGTGATGCTATCATGTCACTACGGAGCAAAATCCTTGAGGAATGTTTCCAACACCTTGTTGAATCTATGCCACGAAGAATGAAGGCATTTCTGAAGGCAAAAGGGGGTCCAACCCGGTATTAGTAAGGTGTAGCTAATAAAGTGGCCAGTGAGTATATATATATATATATATATATACTGTATATATATATAGGGTCGCCTTACCGTATGGGCACGCTGGGCAGTTGCCCAGGGGCCCCACTTCCCTGTAATAATGGGAAGGTTTATTTGTAAAGTACAATAAAAACACCAACCGGTCATGGTGTCCTCGGCATCGCGTGAGGACACTGTGGGGGTCCCGCTCTGACTGATAAGATGGCAACGTTCAGAGTCCAGAAGAGGAACAGGAGTGGGATCCGGAAGATCTCATGGATGGAAGAGGGAGACCGCACAGTGCGTGTGTCGGCCGTAACACACAGACAGGCGTCGGACCTCACGTCGCTTCCAGGATCCTCCTACCTCGCAGCGTCACAAGGAGCAAGAAACTGGGGCTGGATGGAAACAAACGGGCGTGGAACTCAAGCTTCAGGTTGCCGTGACTACATGTTTTGCGCGCATGTGCTTTGTCAAGTCACGGGAGACAGCAACCTGAAGCTATTTAAAGCCAACGAGAAGGGTGGGGAGTGGACGGAGCAAAAAGCAAAAAAACCTTGGGAACTAAAACATATCATGGGGACAAGAAAAGAGCTGGGGAAGGGAACCCCACAGTGACCTCACAGATAGAGAAGACCACCTACAATTAAATAAATAAACAGTATGATGAAAATACATAGATGCAGAGATATGAGTATATTGCCTCCACCACCACACTGTTGTGGATGTTGACTACTAGAATCCTATAGGAGGTTGTCTGGAGGATCAGTGCCAGGACCTTTTTGGTTATGTCCACAAGGTTTATTAGTGTGTCTATGGCAGGGGTGTCCAAACTATGGCTCCCCAGCTGTTGCGGAACTATATGTCCCATGAGGCATTGTAAACTTCTGACATTCACAGACATAGCTAGGCATGATGGGAATTGTAGTTCCTGAACAGCTGGAGGGCCATAGTTTGGACAACCCTGGTCTATGGGAATGTTTGACCATTCTTCTAGAAACGCATTTGTGATGTCAGGCACTGATGATGGATGAGAAGGCCTGGCTTGCATTCTCTACTCTTATTCATCCCAAAGGTGGTCTAACAGATTGAGGTCAGGACTCTGTGTAGGCCAGTCAAGTTCCTCCACCCTAAACTCTCTCATCCATGTCTTTATGGACCTTTGTGCACTGGTGTGCAGTCATGTTGGAACAGGAAGGGGCCATCCCCAAACTCTTCCCACAAAGTTAGAAGCATGAAATTGTCCAAAATGTCTTGGCATGCTGCCGCCTTAAGAGTTCCCTTCACTGGAAATAAGGGGCCGAGCCCAACCCCTGAAAAACAACCCAACACCATAATCCCCCCTCCATGATTTGGACCAACGTATAAAGCAAGGTCCATAAAGACATGGATGGGTGAGTTTGGGGTGGAGGAACTTGACTTGGCCTGCACAGGTCAAACATTCCCATAGACATACTCTTAAAACAGAATAATACCAATCTCTATGTAGTGTGACCAGCTTTTATTTGGCTGTGTCTATTTTGCTTAATCACTGCATATCAAAAACAATTGCTGAAGTTTTTTGGAAGTTTTGAAGTTTTAATAAAAAAAGCTTTATTTACATTACTTACCTGTTAGGAAGTATTTCCTATGTTGTGCATAGGTGTGCACATCCTATTCATTAGGGTGTGCACCCCAAATCTCAAACGCACACGTTTTGTATGTGTGTGTATATATATATATATATATATATATATATACATATAGTATATATATATATATATATATATATATTTTTTTTTTTTGTCATTGGGGCAGTAATTCGTGTCAGCAGTTTCTTTTTATTTTTTGCAATTTTATTTTTTTAAATTTACAATATTTTTTTCTATTATTTTATTTATTTTTTTTTTACAGTTTTTTAGAATCCCTTTTGGGGAGCTTTTGTGAAATATCAGGGGTCTAAACTCTAAACAGACCCCTGATGTCTCACTTATAAAACGGAGGAAGAGACTGAGGACAGATTTCCCAGCCTCTTTCCCTGCAGCCAGGCAGCATGGGTAATCTGTGCTGCATGGGGTAATTAAGGTGTGCCCAGGCACACCCAGCATACCCTGTGCACATGCCTATATTGATGCACAGACTGCTGGATTCTGTAGAATTTCTCATTGCAGTGCTGCCCTATCCTCTGCCTGTTGCTGAATTTCTGGCACTGTGGGGGTTAACAGCTTCAGGTCTTAAGGCTCAGCTGCACTAAAAATAATCCATAGACACACACAGCACAGCTCGGCCCCTCCCCCCACTCCCTCCTCTTAGGCATTGGTTAACAACAGCAGAGCCAATGTCTCCCGCTGTTCTTAGCAAAGCCTGTAAGACCAGGATGAGAGAGAGAAAAGACTTACATCCGGGCACAGTGCTGGATTAATACAGGACAGGTAGTTGTTGGGGTCGGGTGGGGGTATGCAACAGGCAGTGCAAGGATTTTTTTACCTTAATGCAGAGAATGGCATTAATTAAAAAATAAAAAAACCTTTAGTGCTTGGAGCCACTTTAAATATCACTGAAGTGGTAATGCAGAATTTGTAATAGGGAGTTTTTTTATTACGATTTCTTTCTGGGAATTATTTTTGCACTTTGTAAACTGTACCTGCAAAAACATTTAAATTAGGGTTTGTTTTTTTCATTTTCCTTTAATTTAAATAACAATTTTCTTTTTTATGACAGCTAAAAAAATAATTAATTTAACAACAGTATATAATTAACTGAAAATTAACTGAAAAAAAGGAAAATACCATTCAAAGTATAGCAAGCCAGGGTGAGCTGATATTTTATAGGGGAGGGGCAGGGCAGGAAACATGAACAAAGAAAGTGACACGGGGTGACAAAGTAACACTACGTAGTCAGGTCTTCTCCGATCTTCTGTGTATAGAGCCTAACCATTTGTATATATGATTTTTTTTTTTTTAAATCAATGTAAGCTGTATCTTGATTTGTACATTGGAAATGCAAAGATATTGTTGTTTTAGATATTATTACGTATATTATATAAGATATGATAGCACATGATAAACTGAGACATGTATTTCCTCTTTTTCAGCATTCATCATCTACAATGAAAAGGCCCCTTAGCTTTTTGCTGGTTCTGGAACTTTCAGCATGTAAGGATTATTTTTGTTTCTATTCTTTAGATTTATTTAGATTATGTTTTCTTTTGAATTTGAATGGAGCAAAAAAAAAAATGAAAATGCAATTTCATTGGCAGTCCAAACAAAGAATTGCATGATGTTTGAGTTGATGAAAATAAAAAGTATTTTATTGTCTAAAGCAGAACCCAAAAAATGTAAACCAAAGGAGATGAATTAAAACTGTAAACTAAAGAACTAGCATAAATAAATGAATAAATAAATTATATATATATATATATATATATATATATATATATATATATATATATATATATATATATATATATATATATATATACATATTGCTTAGATGACTGTACACAGTCAACACATGAAATTATAGTATCAATTCTTTTTTTATTTCAAATATTTGTATTTAGATTTCTTTTACATTTACAAGATTAAACAATGTGATTTAAAAAAAAAAAAATACCCCATCCCAAACCTTGTCATTCTCAATTTTCTTGGTCAGGTTGATCTGCATGTAAATATGGAGAAAAATATGAAGAAGTTAAATTAAAAAAATATATATGTATATATATATATATATATATATATATATATATGTATATATATATATTTTATCATTACGCATGCAGTATTGTGAATGTGTTTTTCCATGTCATTTAAAGTATAAATGCTAAATTAAAAAACCAATAATATTTTCGATAGTCATCTGGATAATTAGTAAGGGTGAATCCTCCCAGCAGGGAAACCCATGGCAATGAAAAGAGGTTTTAACTTTTTCTAGTTCTATAGTATTATTTTTTTTATTGTTTTTTTTTCTTTTTTTTTTTTTCCTTTCCCTAAGATTGTCTTTTTTAACATTCTGCTTAAACTTTTGTGAATCAGTACTGCTTGGACCTTAAAGAAGGGGACATACCCGAAGGCTTATCTTGAAAAATTGTATGTTAGTGCAAATAAAAAAAAAGTATCACGGACAGCACTCAATTGCTTCTGTCTTGTTCTATTAAAATATTATTATTTTTTCTTTTTATACATTTTAAATGTTAATCCCGTGCAAACTAGAGAAGTACAATTGGCGAAGGGAAGACAGTAAGTTATATTCCACTATAGCTTCCATAATGCTCCTCCATCTTCCTATATATCAGATGATCTTCATAGATATCTATGGGGCTAAAAAAAAAAAAAAAATAGATAGACAGACAGAGAGACAGACAGAGAGACAGACAGACAGATAGACAGACAGACAGACAGACAGACAGACAGACAGATAGACAGACAGATAGATAGATAGATAGATAGATAGATAGATAGATAGATAGATAGATAGATAGATAGATAGATAGATAGATAGATAGATAGATAGATAGATAGATAGATAGATAGATAGATAGATAGATAGATAGATAGATAGATAGATAGATAGATAGATAGATAGATAGATAGATAGATAGATAGATAGATAGATAGATAGATAGATAGATAGATAGATAGATAGATAGATAGATAGATAGATAGATGTAGGAGCAGAGGGTGGGTCGATGCATCAAGATTTTAAAATGGTTTGATTGAGTTATATATTCATATTAATTTCACCTCCATACACACAGACTTATCGGTTAATTTACTAAAATTGGAGAGTGCAATTTCTTGTGCAGCTATGCATGGTAGCCAATCAGCTTCTAACTTCAGCTTTTTCAATTAAGATTTGACCAACAAAAAAAATAATGGTTTCTATGCAGAGAGGCATCCGATTTTGCACTCTCCAGTTTTAGTAAATCAACCCCATAATCAATCCAACTTTCTCAGTTTTGCTGGGAAACGTCCAGGGTCTCATTTACTAGGAAATACTGGTCCAACTCCTTCTCTATCCAAATTATTTTCTATAAAATGATCAGCTAGCAATTCAGTAGCAATACAAAACATTTTTTATTTCCATCCATTAGATTTGTGCCAGGCGGTGACGGTCACTCAGAATGTACCCATAATTATAACCAAAACTGGAAATAAAGTGGAAATTCCTTGTGAACACGATGATAAAACCGGAGCTTACAACATGTATTGGTACCAGCAGAAGACGGGAGAGGGTTTGAAGTTCATGGCTCTCTCAATGGAGGTGACTTCTTCCTCTGTGGATAATGCGTTTGAGAGAGAATGGAATATGTCCCGGTTAGGTGCCACCAATTCCCTTCTGATAAAAGAGAAAGCAAACTCTGAAGATACGGCCGTGTATTTCTGTGCTTCTGGTATGCACAGCCACAAAGAACAGAGAACGAGCCAACACAAAACCAACAATTTACATCGCTGAGGTGTCAACAATTTACAAAGCCACCTGCATGGGAAACTGGTCTACTCCTACAAATTTATTCAGACTTCCATTTAATATGTATAAGTGCTGTGGTTTGTGTTGTTATTAAAGAGAAACCAATTTCTAGGAATCATTTTCTTCTGTCACTGGGATCTTGACACCACATAACTTTAGTGTGAGGCAGGGATGGGCCGAACACCCCCCTGTTCGGGTCGCACCAGAACATCTCGAACAGGGAAAAAGTTCTAGCGAACATGCAAACTCTATTGAAGTCTATGGGACATGAACATGAAAAATTAAAAGTCCTAATTTAAAGGCTTATATGCAAGTTATTGCTATAAAAAGTGTATGGGGGTCCGGGTACTGCCCTGGGGGACATGTATCAATGCAAACATTTTTTTTTAAATCTATCATTTTTAAAGGAGCAGGGATTTTATTTATGCTTAAAGTGAAACAATAAAAATAAAAAATTCCTTTAAATATCGTGACTGGGGGGTCCCCTTAATGTGCCTGTAAAGTGGCACATCTGTATGATGTATAGAGCCTGCTTCAGCAATACTGACATTTCTAAAGGAAAAAAATGTAATTTAAATTTGCTCACGGCTGTAATGTATTGCCGACTCCCAGCAATACATTGTGCTGTGATTGGCATACAGGTCAGGTGCATGCTTTGGCCAATCATCAGCGATCCATGCACTGCAACAGTGCAGTGCATTATGGGGCGCTCATCAGCGGGCGAACTTCCTGCCAAGCGCCCCATTTGTTTGTGCGTTCAGCAAACACTCAAACAGCTGATGTTCGAGTGAAAGTTACGTTAGACTCAAACACAGAGCCCATCCCTAGTGTGAGGCCTGGATATCATTGGTGTAGAGCAGAGGCATAACTAGAACCTTCAGGGCCCGGTGCATGAAACCATGAAGGGCCCCCCGGAGCCCTGGCCGGGGCCCTTCCCCTCAAGCTCTGGGGCTCTTCCCACTAATCCTGGGGCCCTTTACTCTCGTTGCGGAGCCCTTTATTACGGTCCCGCAGCGGGACCCTTTCACAAGTTCTGCAGTGGGCCCCCTTCCCACCATCTTGGGGCCTCCCCACGGTGGTGGAATGCCAGGGCCTGGTCGCTAATGTGTGACCTTTGTGATCATGGAAGTTCACCCACTGGTGTCAGTAGTTTTTATTTTTGGGTATTTTAATTGTATTATTTTTTATCATTTTATTTTATTTTATTTTTTTACAATGTCACTGACTATGACTCTGTCCATTCTGAAAAGGAAGAAGCTGGTAAATTACATATTTACCGACCCTTCTGGGTTCTCTATTGTGACACATCCCCTGCAGCAGCCGGCAGGAGAGGGGAGGGAGCACAGTGGGGGGAGGGGGACCAGGGGAGCACACAGGGGCCCAGAGACAGCAGAACACAAGTGAACTGGATAGGAGGAGTGGTGGGGGCAGCATACCGAGGAACCAATCTCCTCCAGCATTGGCTTCCTTTATTGGTCATGTCAAGTGTTAGAGTTAAGGTTAACTGCAGTTCAGTATCAAGTTACAGCTCAAAGTTACGAGTTATAGAGGGAAAGATAAGTTTTAAAGTGGTTGTATAGGCTCAAGGATTTTTGCCTTCATGCATTCAAGCCCCCCCCCCCCAATACTTAGATGAGCCTGATCTTACTCCAGTGCTATGCATGGGAGCCTCAGTCATTGGCTTCCGCTGCTGTCAGTCACAGCCAGTGAACCAAAGAGAAGATAGAGGGGACGGGGCCGAGCCATGGCTCTGTGTGTGAATGGACACACAGGGCAGTGGCTCGGGAGTGCGCCCCCCTTGCAAACTGTTTGCTCTGGGGGCACTCGGCAGGATGGAATTAAAGAATTTGAATTAAGATTCTCTTATTTAGGCCCCTTTTCACACTTGTGCGACCTAAAAGTTGTGCGGTTTTGCCGCCATTTTTTCACCTCAATTTTGCCATGATTTTGACTGGACTTGAAGCAATGGCTGTGTAATCTTGAGGGCTATGGACCTCAAAACATCAAAGTCGGCCCAAAGTAGTGCAGGGACTACTTTAAAGTCACACAAGTGTGAAAGGGGCCTTAAAGCGCTTGCCTTGAGGTGCTCGGAGTAGTCTAGGAGTAGTCTTAGGAAGAGGGTGTGCCCCCAAAACATGTCAGCTGTTTACCCCACAATGTGAATGCAACACATGTGTGTCCCCATTGTCCAGCGTTGTGTGTAGTTTTTTGGCTTGTTCCTTTCACCTCTTTTGTGAGTACCCATTTTTTATTGTTCATACTATTGAATTAATGGTTTTATGGTAATGCACCAAGTGCCTGCCCCTTTTATTTCTATCTCCATTTAATGTTGAGTCTCTCCAATCAATGAAACTTTGGATAACAGTAAAGCCTGGTACACAGTGGCGGCTGGTGTTCAAAATTTTTGGGGGGCGCAAGCAGAAAAATGTAATAGGCATTGCTTTGCGGCAAAAAACGCTGTAAAAAATTGCATGATTTTGAGGTCGCAAAAGTGTGAAAGGGGCCTTCAATAATTAAGGTACCGTGTGCCCCCTTTGAATGCACAGTGACCAGCATGCCCTCTTTCAATGCACAGTGACCAGCGTGCCCCCTTTCAATGCACAGTGACCAGCGTGCCCCCTTTCAATGCAGAGATCAGCGTACATGCCCCCAATGCAGTGACCAGCGTACATGCCCCCAATGCAGAGTGCATGCCCCCAATGCAGAGTACATGCCCCCAATGCAGAGTGCATGCCCCTAATGCAGAGTATATGCCCCCAATGCAGAGTGAATGCTCCCAATGCAGAGTACATGCCCCCAATGCAGAGTACATGCCCCAATGCAGAGTAAATGCCCCAATGCAGAATACAAGCCCCCAACGCAGAGTACATGCCCCCAATGCAGAGTACATGCCTCCAATGCAGAATACATGCCCCCAATGCAGAGTGGATGCCCCCAATGCAGAGTGAATGCCCCCAATGCAGAGTGAATGCCCCCAATGCAGAATACATGCCCCCAATGCAGAGTGCATGTCCCCAATGCAGAATACATGCCCCCAATGCAGAGTGCATGCCCCCAATGCAGAGTACATGCCCCCAATGCAGAGTACATGCCCCCAATGCAGAATACATGCCCCCAATGCAGAGTACATGCCCCCAATGCAGAGTGAATGCCCCCAGTGCAGAGTACATGCCCCAAATGCAGAATGCATGCCCCCAATGCAGAGTACATGCCCCCAATGCAGAGTACGTGCCCCCAATGCAGAGTACATGCTCCCAATTCAGAATACATGCCCCCAATGCAGAGTGAATGCCCCAATGCAGAGTGAATGCCCCCAATGCAGTGTGAATGCTCCAATGCAGAGTACATGCCCCCAATGCAGAGTACGTGCCCCCAATGCAGAGTACATGCTCCCAATGCAGAATACATGCACCCAATGCAGAGTAAATGCCCCCAATGCAGAGTACATGTCCCCAATGCAGAATACATGCCCCAATGCAGAGTACATGCCCCCAATGCAGAGTGAATGCCCCAAATGCAGAGTACATGCCCCCAATGCAGAGATCAACGTGCATGCCCCCTTACCTACCTGGAGCAGCAGTGGCAGCAGGTCTCTACGAGTCCTTCCAGCAGCAGCGGCGCGAGTCCTCCCAGTAGTGGCGGCGGGCGGCGCGAGTCCTTCCAGCAGCGGGGGCGGACGGCGCGAGTCCTTCCAGCAGCGGCGGCTTCTTCTGAGTCATTTTCATTCGCTATTGTCACACAATGGGTGGGCTCGGGATGCACTGCTCTGCGCCCCAGGTCTACCCTTTGCATCGCCCTATTAGAGCCTCTGGCTCTAATCAGGTGATGCCAATTAAAAAAAATCCCCATTGAACTCCATGCCCCTGCATGCAGATTAGGGGGACGGACGTATGGATGGGGGGGCTATTGTGTTTTAAAAGGGAGTCCCCCCCTGCCAGAACACACCTGTCAGTGATTCATCAGGCGACAATTGCGGGAAAACTGCACCGCGTTTGGGGTGCAATTGCAAGTCACAGGAATCACATGGGCGTCCCTCAATTCTGCCTGCGATCCGGGGCACCAATATGTGAACTGAGCCTAAAGTGATCAGAAATTTGGGTTTTTTAAAGGAGCAGTGTAAAAATATTAAAAATAAAAAATAAATAAGATAAAAAAAATACATTTTTAAGCGCCCCTGTCCCCGTGTGCTCGCGCACCAAAGAAAATCTTGAATATGTAAGTCGCGCCTGCCTGCATATGTAAACAGTGTTCAAATCACACATGTGAGGTATCGTCGCAATTGTTAGAGTGAGAGCAATAATTCTAGTACAAGATCTCCTCTGTAACTCTAAACAGGTAACCGTTAAAAATTTTTAAAGTGTCGCCTATGGAGATTTTTAAGTAGTTTGTTGTAATTCCACGAGTGTGCACAATTTTAAAGAGTAACATGTTGGGCATCTATGACTCGGCGTAACATCATCTTTCACAATATACAAAAAATTGAGTCAACTTTACTATTTCTTTTTTTTAATTCAGTGAAGTGTATTTTTTCCAAAAAAATTCAGTTTGAAAATACTGTGTGACATAAAATATTGCAACAACCGCCATTTTATTCTCTAGGGTCTTTGCTGAAAAAAGTATATATAATGTTTGGGGGTTCTAAGTAGTTTTCTAGCAAAAAAATACTTGTAAACAACAAATGTCAAAAATAGGCCTGATCTTGAAGTAGTTAAAGGATAAGTCCACCCTAAAACTAAAATCCCTGCATCTATAGACCCCCACAATCTAACACTATCTATACTTGGCTTTTTTTAAGCTGATCCAGTGACAGAAGCTCTCCAGTGACGGAAGCTCTGCAGATGATACAGTCAACAATGGCTGTGAAATGAATGGGAAGTGATTTCACCCATATACTATGGGGCTTCTGTTGTCAGCTACCTCCTCTGCACCCGCCTCCACAGCGAAGCTGCGGCTGACAGCACAGGGTGGGATCGGGTTGGATCGGCTTAAAATAAAGTAAGTATACTGATTTATTCTTTACAGGGCTAGATAGGTTAGTGTTAGATTGTGGAGGTCTATAGATGTAGGGATTTTAGTGTTAGGGTGGACTTATCCTTCAAAGGTTTGTTTTGTAGCAAGACTAAGAATTAAAGCACATCTGTTCTTTTTTAGCCCTCTCGGATCTACAATAACACTCCTCCTCCAAATGTAATGGTCCAAGCCTAAAGGTGTCTTCGAGGTCCCCTGGTTAATACCTTCATCCCATTGGTTGCATCTGTACAACTGATAACAATAGACCTCTAATGGTCCTTTCACATGGGTCTGATCAAGTCCGCCTTTCAGCTTTTCAGGCGAACCTGATTGGAGTCTCCATTCACTCCTATGGATTGGTGGATGTCAGCGGCGTCATGTCTGCTGACACCCGTCACTATCCGATTCGATCCGATCCTGTCTGCCAAATCTAGACGGATGGTGACCCTATTTTCCATCTGTCTTGAAGATAAGATCGGGTGAAAATGGACAGGCTGTCCGTTTTTACCTAATTTCTCCATAGGGGAGAGCAGAACTCTGTCTGTCTCTGCTTTGTACAGTGAGCGGAGATGAACCTGTCATCCGCCTGCTCAACGGGAATCAGCAGAGCGATCCCCCGCTGAGCAAAGCAGAGTCCGCTGGGCAGGCCGCTCGTGTGAAAGAACCCTTAGGCTACGTTGACATGTAGGCGTTTTGGGACGTTTTTCCAGCTCTAAAGATCAGCTCAAAAACCGCCCAAGACAAATCCTATTCTTTTCAACGGCCCCTTTTCACATCTGAGCGTTTTGACGCCTTGAGCAAAACGCCAGACACTCCAAAAAGTACATGAGCTTCTTTTTGGGCAGATTACAGGCATTTTTGCCCCATAGACTTCAATGCAAACGCTGGAAAGGTGATATAGAGAGTTTTACAGGCGTTATACAGGCGTTTTGTAGCTGCTGATCTGCTCAAACAGCATCTCTCCACCCCTTGTCACCCCTCTGCTTTAGCACATGTTCTGCAAAATGGAGGACAGCACTTTACTTTTGGAAGCTGAAGGCTTCATTGCACTAGTGAGGACATATATATGTGTGTACGATGCAAAGAATGTGCATTACAAGAAGCGTGTGTATTGGAAGAATTTGTCCTCATGCACACGAAGGTCATCATACATTGCCCAGAACTGGCCACGCTGTCGCCGATTAGCGATCACAGGATGGACCCAGTATTGTCGATCCCTCGCTTCCTCCTCTTCCTCCAGCATCAGAAGTGCAACTGATGCACAAAACAGAAATCTGTATTTGTCGGCCATTTTAAAGACAAAAAAGCAGGAGAGCACACAGTACCACAACCTCACACAGACACCAAACACCACCACAAAATCCTGAGGAGGAAGTCCCCTTTTTATGCAAAAAACCAGCGGCAAATTCAAATGTAAAACACACCAAACACACTGATACCATTCAAAATAAAAAAAAATTCACATTACATTGCCCCCCAGTGCCCTTTCCTGCAGTTTTACTGTACTTTTTATGTAAATATATATATATATATATATATATATATATATATATGTAATTCTTGTGAATGAGCAGCCCAAACCAACTGTATACATTATATATATGTATATATATATATATATATATACATAATATATATATATATACATATATATATATATATATATATATATATATATATATATATATATATATATATATAATATATATATAATAAATGTATACAGTTGGTTTGGGCTGCTCATTCACAAGAATTACATGCAAAATAATGGTACCGCTTTCAGCACCTAAAATCCAAAAGAATCATTCCGCCAGGGAGGTTAAACAGAGGAAGCTATAATTTACATGCTAAAGCTTGGAGATTTTAGGAACTGACTTAAGATCTATCAGAGTATCCAGTTTTTATCTACTAGTATCAGAATCACCGTCATACAGGCCCTGATTTATAAAAGTGTCCATTTCTACATTGGCCGCTGCATGGTCTACTGCAGGGGTGTGAAACTTAGTTTTATCGCGGGCTGCATTACCATTATAGTTGTCCTTTACATCACAGTGCAACCCCCTTACACTTGTGCTGTTATTGGGATTGGCTGGGGGCAGAGCTGGGAATCCAAAAGTGCAGTGTCTGGAGGAGGACCAACTGGGGGGCTGGGGGTGCTGTGGCTGCATAGAGAAGTGGGGTGGGGGCAGAGATGAGGGGGCTGCCACAGCTACAGGAGAGGTGTGAGGGCCACATCAAATGGTCTAGGGGGCCAGATTCAACCCCTTGGCCTTGTGGTCTACTGTATTCACCATCAGTGAACCCACCATGAGAAATGCCATGCAGCCATCACAGCAGACCATGTATATGGGAATGGGTGGCTGCAAAGAGGCTGCAGGAGATCAGCAGCACTGAGAGGCAACAAATCAGCAAAAAATCAATTTAATTTAAAAACAAGGCTATTGTTTATAATACTTAGAAAGCTAAATTACATTCATTTAGGGTTAGATCTACCTTCAGCCAAAACATTATTTTTTGTATTTTAGATAGAGTTGGGAACTCTCTCCCTTTCCTTCCTATTCTGTGTACCCAACCGGAGGTGCGATGATATCTTTCCAATTTAAGGGAAAACCCATGTTGGGAACATGTGTCTCATTGCAAGATTATCCCACTATTCCTGTATTGGTGGCAACTCAAAATTTTAAATTTACCCTCCCCCACTCTCATTCCAGGTGACACAGGTGATCAGGTCAGTTAAAGAGATTCAATCTCCCTAATAGGGACAGAGACAGCAAAAAAAAAAAAAAGAGGGGTCTTGACATGGCAGTACGGCTTTCACATCGATTTGCAAATGCATGTAAATAAAACCTCCATTTTTCTTTTCAATCCTTTTTTTTTTTAACCTCCATTTTAATGCATATTGTCAAACAGTGCAATTTGGTTTTGTTTTGTTGTTTTGTTTTTTAATACCAAAAATGTATTATTAACGTTTTTTTTTTTTTTTTTTTTTTTTGCTGGCTAATACTGTTTATGCTATAAAGCAGAATGAAATTATAGAGATATTTAATTTGATTTCTCTTAGGGAATGTTTTCTTTTTGCACTTTGTAAACTGTTTCTGCAAGAAAATGGAAATGATTTAGATTTGTCTTTACCATCTTAACTTAACTTTAGCTTAAATAGTTAACTACTATTAGACACATTGGAAAAAAAAAAAAAAAAACACTCAATATATTTTGTTTTCAAATTGTCCATATTGAGGGAAATCCCATGTTAGGCAGTTTTAATGGGAACATGTGTTCACTTGGAAGATTTTCCCACTATTCTTGTTCTGGTGGCAACTCAACATTTTGGATTTACCCCTCACTTTCATTCCAGATGACACTGGTGATCAGGTTAATTGAAGAGAGTCAATCTCCCTAATGGGGACAGAGACAGCAATAAAGAAAGAGGAGACTTGACATGGCAGTATGGCTTTCAATTTGCAAATGCATGCAAATAAAACCTCCAGTTTTCTGTTCAATAAGTTTTTTGGGTTTTGTTAACCTTAGTTTTTTTAATGTAAATTGTTAAACAGCATAATTTGGTTTTGTTTTTATAATAATAAATAATATAATGATTTATTTTTTTTATTTATTAATTTTTGCTGGCTATCTTGTAAGTGTGCTGGAATTTTTTTTGTATTGCGTTTGTTCATCAATACATTCATGGCATTGGTTCTAGCCCCTAACTGCTCTCTGAAAATCTAATAAAAACATTTTTTTTATCTTTAGTTACTGTATGCTTTAAATACTGTTTATGCTGCAAAGCAGAATATAATTATAGAGCATATTTAATTTGATTTCTCTTAGGGAATGTATTCTTTTTGCACTTTGTAAACTGTGTCTGCAAGAAAATGGAATTTTTTTAGATTTGTCTTTACCATCTTAACTTAACTTAACTTTAGCTTAAATACTATTATACACACTAAAAAAAAAAAAACACACTTACTATATTTTGTTTTCAAATCGTCCATATTGAGAGAAATCCCATGTTAGGCAGTTTTAATGGGAACATGTGTTCACTTGGAAGATTTTCCCATTATTTTTGTTCTGGTGGCAACTCAAAATTTTGGATTTAACCCTCACTTTCGTTCCAGGTGACACTGGTGATCAGGGTAATTGAAGAGAGTCAATCTCCCTAATGGGGACAAAGACAGCAATAAAAAAAGAGGGGACTCAACACTGGAAATTGTTTCCAAATTGGTTCGCTATGGTAATACGCAACTTACCGGATGCAGTTTTCGTTTATGCATCATACAATATACCTGTCTGTATATGGTTTTATACGCAAATAAAACCTCCATTTTTCTGTTCAATACGTTTTTTTTTTTTTTAAAACCTCAATTTTTTTAATGTAAATTGTTAAACAGTATAATTTGGTTTTTTTTTTATAATAATAATTATTATAATGATTTATTTTTTTTATTTATTTATTTTTTCTGGCTATGTTGTAAGTATGCTGGCATTTTTTTGTATTGCGTTTGTTCATCAATACATTCATGGCAATGGTACTAGCCCCTAACTGCTCTCTCAAAATCAAATTTAAAAAAAAGTATTATCTTTAGTTACTGTATGCTTTAAATTCTGTTTATGCTGCAAAGCAGAAGAAAATTATAGAGAATATTTAATTTGATTTCTCTTAGGGAATGTATTCTTTTTGCACTTTGTAAACTGTGTCTGCAAGAAAATGGAAATGGTTTAGGTTTGTCCTCATCGTCTTCACTTTACTAAAATTCAGCTTAAATAATATTATACACACTGATGTTTATATGATCTGTAATGCTCCTATGTTAATGCATTTTTTTGTACTTTCTTTTTACACTCTGATTCAAAGTTTGTAAACAAAATAATATTATACACACTAAAAAAAAAAGCACTATCAATATATTTTGTTATCAAATTGTTTCTGAACAACGGTATAAAACCAGTTGAAAAAATAAATGATTCAGTAAAGGCATAAAATTCTGATGCTATCTGATATTCTATAGGGGAGGGGGAGGTACACGGGACATTTACAAAGGAAGTGACACTGGGGGACAAAGTAATACAACACAATCAGGTCTTCTCAAATCATCCACATATAGAGCCTAAACAATTATATATTTTTTTCTTTTTATTCAATGTAAGCTGTATCTTGGTTTGTAAATTTGAAATGACTAGATAATTTAAAAGGCGATGAACTGAAACATGTACAGTATTTCCTCTTTTTCAGAATATATGGACTTTATTCCTCTACAATGAAAAGGCTGCTTTATTTGTTGCTGGTCCTGAAACTTTTGGCATGTAAGGATTATTTTTATTTATTTTATTTACATTAATTTATATTGTGTCTTTTATATTTGGGTGGGATGAAAATGTCAAAATTGAAACCCTTTTTCAACTAATTAATTTAATTTCACATTGCTTAAGACAAGGATATAAATGCGATTTTCCTGAGTAAAACCATTTTTTTTTTAATCAAAAGGTACAATAAAAGTTGTAAACTAAAGGCCCACTATAAAAAAAAAAAAATTATATTGTGTGCTCTGTGTTCGATATACAGTCAGCAGATTAAATGATAGTATTCTGGAAAATATTTCCTTTTTTTTTTAATTTTTATTATCTTAATTTATTATTTCTTCACATTTCCAAACTTTAAGAATTTATTTAAAAAAATACCCTGTCTCAACCCTTGTCATTTTTGCTTTTGCTGGTCACCTTGACTTGCATGTAAATGTGGGGAAAAACAGAAAAATAATAAATATAGAGAAATTCTTTGTATCCTTTTATTATACATGCAGAAACCTGAATATATTTTCCTTGCTTTTCAAAGTACATATACAGGCAAAACTTTTTTTTCTTTTGTTTAGGTTAAGACAATAGTCATCTGGACCAATAATATGGGTGAACCTCATTAATGGGGAAACAGATGACAATATAAACCTAACAGAGGTTTTGACGTTTTAAAATTCTCTAAAATATAATTTATCTTTTATTTTTATATATTTAAAATGGTAATCCAATGCAAACGAAGTAAGTAGCAATTGGTGGAGTTGGGGAAGATTGTGCTGAGGTTACACTTGCCTACATTTTCCAGATCCTTAAATTTGGCACTTGGGAGTCTATCGTAGTTATATTTCTTGACCTGCAACCTGCACCTCCAACTCCCCTGATGTCAGAGTACCTCCATAGACGCCTATAAGGTTGACAGCTGGTGGATTGGAGATACAGGAACAGAGTGCGGACCCCTGAAGTGGATGCATTAAGATTTTAAAATGGTGAAATATACAATTGGAGATGCTGAACTGTACTATATTTTTCATTTTGTGGTATTAATTCATGGAGTTAGGGAAGAAGGTGTGTAAGTTATACTCAACCATAGTGATCCCCTTAACCACTTCTGGACCCAAAGGATTTGCCCCCTTAATGACCAGGCCATATTTTCCCTGTTTCAGAATTTCCCTTATTTCCTGCCAGGTGAAACCACTGTTAGCAAGACATAAAATTAGAAGAAATCTATCTCACAGCAGTAAAAACCCAACAAAAGTCCCCCCCCCCCCCACACTTAATATACATTCTCACCTAACGCCTAAATTGAGTCCTTAACCACTTCTGGACCGGAAGGATTTGCCCCCTTAATGACCAGGCCATATTTTGCGATTCGGCACTGTGTTACTTTAACGGACAATTGCATTGTCATGCGACGCTGTACCCACATAAAATGTGATGTCCTTTTTTCCCCACAAATAGAGCTTTCTTTTGGTGGTATTTGATCACCTGTGCAAATTTTTTTTTGCGCTATAAACAAAAAAAGGGCGACAATTCTGAAAAAAAAACAAAAACAATAGTTTCCACATTCTGCTATATAACATTCCCAAAAAAAATAAATTTTTTTTTTTTTAACATTTTAGGCCAATTTGTTTTCTGCTACATATTTTTGTTAAAAAAAAATTGCAATAAGCATATTTTGATTGGTTTGCGCAAAAGTTATCGCGTCTACTAACTACGGGAAAGATTTATGTCAATTTTATTGTTTTGTTTTTCTTTACTAGTAATGGCGGCGATCTGCGATTTTTTTGCGGGACTGCGACATTGCAGCGGACAGATCGGACCCCTGACTGACATTTTTTACACTTTTGGCGGGACCAGTTACACTAATACAGTAATCAGTGCTAAAAATATCCACTGTTACTATAATAATGACACTGGCAGGGAAGGGGTTAACACTGTGGGTGATCAAGGGGTTAAATGTGAGCCTAGGGGAGTGATTATAACTGCGTGGGGGGCGTGGCTTGTGAAATTACCATAGAGACCTGCGATCCTATATAGAAGGATCACAGGGGCTCTATGATCATTCCAGAGAGAAGAACGGTCAGATGTGTTTACAACAGCCAACCGTCCTTCTCTCTCAGCGGGGAGCGATCGCAGGTGTCAGGCGGCAATCGGCATCGGCTTCCCTGCTGACGAACTGGGGCAGGAGTGCGCCGCCAGCAGCGCACGCTTGCCCCCTAGCTTCTTGCGCATGACCAATGTATACCTACGGCGGTCTGAAGTGGCTGCCTGCTGCAGTATAACTGCGGCGGGAGGTCGTAAAGTGGTTAAAGGCCTATCATAGTTAGCTTATACTTGACCAGCAATCTGCTTCTCCCTCTCCCCAGATATCAGAGGATCTCTATAGATGTCTATGAGGCTGAAAACTAGATGATCAGAAATGCAGGAGCAGAGTGCAGAGCTCCTGAAATCGATGCAATAAAATTTAAAAACAGTGGATTGAACGATATTTTTACATTACTTTCACCTCCATACAGATAGATAATCCATCCTAATTTCTCAGTTTTTGCTTGGTCATCTTTAAAGTATGTTCTAAAATAATCAGCTAGCTATCCATAAAAAATACAAAATGGCTTATTATTTTCCATCCATCAGATTTGTGCCAGGCGGTGACGGTCACTCAGAATGTACCCATGATTATCACCAATGCTGGAAAAAAGGTGGAAATTCCTTGTAAACATGACGATACAAGTGGTTCTTACAACATGTACTGGTATCAGCAGAAACCAGGTGAGGGAATGAAGCTTATGGCTCTCTCAGTTGCTTCGTCTCCTCCTAATATGGAGCAGGAATTCAAAGGAAAATGGAATACGTCCCGGCCAGATACCATCAACTTCTCTCTGATAAAAGAGGAAGCAAAACCTGAAGATACGGCTGTGTATTTCTGTGCTTCTAGTATGCACAGCCACAAATAGCAGAGAACGAGCCAACACAAAACCAACAACTTAAGTCATTAGAGATGTCAACAATGTACTAAGCCACCTGCAGGGGAAACAAATTCTCTTCTAAAAATTTACTCAGAATTCCATTGAAAAAAACAAAACAAAACATGACTGTTCTGTGGTACAGGGATCTTGAAGCTCAATAATTTTGTTGTGGGACTTGGTTGGTGTAGGCCCAGGTGTTTCTCAGTGCAGAATTACGTAAGCTTGGAGCACAGGTTTAGTGTGGAGAGGGTGGGCAGGTTTTAAAGGATTATTTTATGGATCAGGTTACATTTTAGGTCAACTGGGGTTAGGTGGCCAACACAAAACCAACAATTTACATCACTAGGACTGTCAACAATTGACAAAGCCACCTGCTGGGGACACTAGTCTGGTACTAATTCAATCAAACTTTGATTTAAAATAAATTGGGCTTTGGTTAAAGAGGAACTCCAGTTTCTACAATCAATATCTGCCACCAGGATCTTAAGCTACATCATTTTCATGTGGGTCTTGGTTGGTTTTGGCCCAGACATTCCAGGTACAGGACAAGGTGAGCAAGGAGCACAGGTTTCATGTCGAGAGGGAGGGTTTAAAGGTTTTATTTATGAAACAGATTAAGTGTTAGGGTTTAAGGTCAACTGGGGTTAAGTATTATAGGATAGGTCAAAGGTTATTAGTCAGAGAGGGAAATAAAAGTCTTAAAAATAACAAACATGTTATACTTACCTGCCCTATTTAGTGCAGAGGTAGGTAACCTTGGCCCTCCAGATGTGGTGAAACTACAAATCCCATCATGCCTCTGCCTTGGGGAGGCATGCCTGTTGCTGTCAGAGTCTTTCAGTGCCTCATGGGACTTGCAGTTCTACAAGAGCTGGAGCGCCAAGGTTGCCTACCCCAGGTGCAGTGGTTTTGCACAGAGCAGTCCAGATCCTCCTCTTCTTTGGTCCCTCTTTTGTGATCCTGGCCCCTCCCTCCTGTTGAGTACCCCGACAGCAAGCAGCTTGTTATGGGGGCACCTGAGCCACAGCTCCCTGTGTCAAATCAGACACGGGACTATGGCCCAGCCCTGCCCCTCTTCTCATTGGCTCGCTGACTGTGATTGATGGCAGCGGGAGTCAATTGCGTTTCGCTGCTGTCTCAGCCACGGAGGAGGGATATTCCCAGGTGGTCGAGTCTCTCATGTAACATCCCTGGATTGAGATGGGCTCAGGTAAATATTAGGGGGCTGAGGGGGGCTGCTGCACACAGAAGGTTTTTCAACCTGATGCATTGCCTTTACAACCCCTTTAACCATTGCCTACCGGGCACTTTCACCCCCTTCCTGCCCAGGCCAATTTTCAGCTTTCAGCACTCTCACATTTTGAATGACAATTGCGCGGTCATGCAACACTGTACCCATATGACATTTGTATCATTTTTTTCACACAAATAGAGCTTTCTTTTGGTGGTATTTAATCACTGCTTTTTTTTTTTTTATTTCTTACAAAAAAAAGAAAAAAGACAGAAAATTTTGAAAAAAAAATACGTTTTTCTTATTTTCTGTGAGTAAATTTTGAAAATAAATAATTTTTCTCCTTCACTGATGTGCGCTGATGAGGCGGCACTGATGGGCACTGATAGATTGCACTGATGGGCACTGATGAGGTGGCACTAATGAGGAAGTACTAATATGTCACCCTGATGGGCACTGATAGGTGGCACTGATGAGCACTGATAGGCGGCACTGATGAGCACTGATAAGCGGCACTGATGGGCACTGAGATGTGGCACTGATGGGCGACACTGATGGGCACTGATGGGTGGCACTGATGAGCACTGACAGGCAGCACTGATGGACACTGATGGGCAGCACCATCAGTGCCCACAATCAGTGCCCATAGTGCTGCCATTCAGTGCCCATCAGTGCCTAGATGAGCAGGCACTGATGGGCATTGACTGGCAGCACTATGGGCGCTGATTGTGGGCACTGATGGTGGGCACTGATGGCGAGCACTGTGGGCATTGATGGTGGGCATTGATTGGTACTCTATTTCAGTTTTTTGTAATCATGGCACTGATGATCAGTGCCCTGATTACATGTCCTTGTCTCCCCTGTGAGGAGGAGCCGCTGATTGGCTCTCCTCGCCTCACACTCTGACAGTGTGAGGCGAGGAGAGCCAAATAACGGCACTTCCTCATTTACATGTGACCGGCTGTGATTGGACACAGCCGATCACATGGGTAAAGAGTCATGTCATTGACTCTTTACCAAGATCGGGGTCGCCCCGTGTCCTAGCAACACGGCGCGGCCACGATCGCCGCTCTGCACGCCCCTGCGGGTGCGTGAGAGAGGCCAATCTGGCGTGCCGTCATATGACGGTGTCCCAGAACAATAGATGTACCGCTCCACCGTCATTTGACGGTGGGCGGGTAGGAAGCGGTTAAGGACTCAAATTAGGGGTTGGGTGAGAATGTATATTAAGCGGGGGGGGGGGGGGTTTAGTGTAAACTTGTGTTGGGTTTTTACTGCAATTACTGCTATTAGATAGATAGATTCTTCTTGCTAACAGTGGTTTCACCAGGCAGGAAATAAGGGAAATTTTGAAACAGGGACACAGACAGCAATATTAATCTGAAAGGGGGTCATTCTACTAAACAAAACATTTTTTATTCTTGTATTATGTTGTAAAACTTTTCTCATTTCCTACTTTCAGAAGTACAAGAAGTGAAGGTAAATCTCCCTAAGGCTCTATCCATACCTGAGCGTATCGATTTACTGGCGTTTTTGTAAGCTTTTTTTTTTTTTTACAGCTTTTTACAAGCTTTTTTAAAGCATTTTAGAAGTGTATTACAAGCTTTTTACAGCATCAGGTGGTTTTGTTTAGCCAATAGAAAGCAATAGGGGGAGGAGAGGGAAAGGAAATTAGCGGTATGGGGTAGAGCTGCTATTCGAGCGTTTTACAACCGTTTTCTGCTCAAGTCAGGCGGTTCTATTGAAGACTATGGGGCCAAAAACGCTTGTAATCTGCTGAAAAGGAGCTCATGTACATTTTTGAGCTTCAGGCGTGTTGCTTTAGGTGACAGAGCGCTCAGATGTGACCAGGGGCCATTGAAATGATTGGGATTTTTCTTGTCGGGAGCTAAATGGTTCCTACTGCTGTGTCGGAGCCAATGAGGAGGGGGAGAGCCGAGAGAACCCTTGCCCTCATGTATGCCACTTGATGGAGGTCAGGCTCAGGTAAGTATTTGGGGAGCCTGGTGATGGGTGGGTGGGGTTTGCTTGCAGAAGGTTGTTTATTTTAATGCATAGACTGCTTTAAGGTAAAAAAAAGCTTTTGCCTTTAGAACCACTTTTTGACAAAACATTATTTTTTGGATTTTAGATTAGGGAATGGTTAAAAATCACTGTCAGATTTTTTTTTTTTTGCGGCGTCTTAGAGACATCTCCTATTCACTCTCGTTCTGTATACTGAACAAGAAGTGAGATGATATCTTTCCAATTTGGGGAAATCCCATGTTAGGCAGTTTTCATGGCAACATGTGTCCCATTGGAAGATTTCTCCACTATTCTTGTTCTGGTGGCAACTCACAATTTTGGATTTACCCCTCACTTTCATTCCAGGTAACACTGGGGATCAGGTTATTTAAAGAGAGTCAATCTCCATAACAAGGATGGAGACAACAATAAAAAAAAGAAGGGTCTTGACATGGCAGTATGGCTTCCACATCAATTTGCAAATGCACGCAAATAAACCTCCTTTTTTAATAATATTATATTAAATCAATCCGTGCTGCTATATAATAAATTAATATGGAGTGTTTTTGTTCCAATATAGCGTATATGTCTTTAAGTGCTTTTTTTTCACACAATAGAGAATTGGACACTTATATATTGTTAATCATTTATTATTTTGGCACTATGAGGAATGAATGGTTCGCTTAAGATTCATATAGGAGCACTTTTTGTATAAATATTTATTTACTGGCGCACTTGTTCACTTTGAGAAAAGCACTTAAAGACATATACGCTATATTGGAACAAAGACACTCCTTTTTTAATACAACTTGTTTAACAGTGTCATTTATTCTATTTTTTTTGCTGGCTATTTTGTAAGTGTGCTGGATTGTTTTTTATTGTGTTTGTGCTGCAATACACTTTTGACAATGATTCTAACCCCTAACTGCTCTCTCAAAATCGAATTTAAAAAGTTTTATCTTTAGTTTCTGTATGCTTTAAATACTTTTTAAGCTTAATTTATTATAGGGAATATTTAATGTGATTACTCTTGGGGAATTTATTCTTTTTGCACTTTGTAAACTGTGTTGACAAGAAAATGGAAATGATTTGTGTTTGTATTTGCCATCTTAACTTTATTGAAATTCAACTTAAATAATATTTATACACACTGAAAAAAATATGCTCATTATATTTTGTTTTCAAATTGTTTTCTGAAAGACAGTATAAAATTAATTGAAAAAAGAAAAACTTCACTAAAACTATAAAATGCTGATGTTATCTGATATTTTATAGGGGAGGGGGAGGTACACCTGGCATTTTCAAAGGAAGTGACACAGGGGGACAAAGTAACACAACATAATCAGGACTTCTCAGATCATCCACATATAGAGCCTAAACAATTATAATAATTATTGTTTTAATCACTGTAAGCTATATCTTGATTTATACATTGGAAATTAATAGATAATATAAAAAGTAATGAACTGAAATATGCATTTCCTCTTTTTCAGAACATATGGACTTTATTCCTCTACAATGAAAAGGCTGCTTTGTTTTTTGCTGGTCCTGGAACTTTTGGCATGTAAGGATTATTTTTATTTATTTTCTTTACATTCATTTATATTGTGTCCTTTATATTTGGATGGAATGAAAAAAATCAAAATTCAATTGCTTTTTTAATTAATGAATTTATTTTCGCATTGCTTGAGTCAAGAAAATATACTGTATGCTATTTTTCCTCAGTAAAAAAAATGTTAAATCAGTTTATTGATGCATTAAAAAAAGGTGAAGTAAAAGTTAAACTAAAAGTAAACAAAAGGCTCACTATTGAAACAAATATTGTGTATTCTGTGTTTTGTATACGGTCTGCACATAATTATAGTATTCTGGAAAATATGTCCTTTTTTATTTTAAATATCTTAATTTATATTTTCTCCACATTTACAAACTTAAGAGTTTATAATATAGCACATAATTATAGTATTCTGGAAAATATGTCCTTTTTTCATTTTAAATATCTTAATTTATATTTTCTCCACATTTACAAACTTAAGAGTTTAATTTAAAAACCCTTGTCATTTTTGCTTTTTCTGCTCACCTTGATTTGAATGTAAATGTTGAGAAAAAAAAAATTATTAAACAAAATTCATAATTTTTTTTATTATACATGCAGCAACTTGAATACATTTTCTTTCAAAGTATATATACTTGTATATATATATATATATATATATATATATATATATATATATATATATATATATATATATATATATATATATATATATATATATATATATATATATATATATATATATATATATATATATACAAAATAAGTATATATATTTTTTTCTTTTGTTTTGGTTAAGACAATAGTCATGTGAACCAATAGTAAGGGGGAATCTCCTCAATGTGGAAGCAGATGACAATATAAACCTAACAGAGGTTTTGACTTTTTAAAATTCTATAAAATATCATGTATTTTTGCTTTTTATGTATTTAAAATGTTAATCCAATGCAAACTAAGTAAGTAGCAATTGGTGAAGCTGGGGAAGAGTGCGTTGAAGTT
Organism: Pelophylax lessonae; assembly: GCF_965119305.1. Taxonomy (NCBI): domain Eukaryota; kingdom Metazoa; phylum Chordata; class Amphibia; order Anura; family Ranidae; genus Pelophylax; species Pelophylax lessonae. The sequence continues at coordinate 35,517,033 of NC_138776.1, read as the reverse complement.
ACACTTGCCTACATTTCCCAGACCCTTAAATTTGGCACTTGGACGTCTATCGCAGTTATATTTCTTGACCTGCAACCTGTTCCTCCAACTCTCCAGATGACAGAGTACCTCCATAGATGTCTTATAAGGTTGACAGCCTGTGGATTGGAGGTGCAGGAGCTGAGTGCCGATCCCTGAAGTTGATGCATTCAAATTTAAAAATGGTGGATTGTACTATTGGAGATGCTGAACTGTACTATATTTTTATATTACTTGTTATTAATTTGTGTAGTTAGGGGAAAAGGTGTGTAAGATATACCATATATATTTATATATATACATATACTGTATATATATTATGCCATAGTGTCCTGTAAGATATACCAGATATACTATATATATATATATATATATATATATATATATATACACACACACATACTATATATATATATATATATATATATATATATATATATATATATATATAGTATGTGTGTGTGTATATATATATATATATGCCTATCATAGCTAGCTTATACTTAACCTTCAATCTGTTCCTCCATCTCCCCAGATATCAGAGGATCTCTATAGATATCTATGAGGCTGAACATTAGAGGATCAGAGATGCAGGAATAGAGTGCAGAACTCCTGAAATTGATGCATTAAAATTTTAAAACAGTGTATTGCGCTATATTTGCACATTACTTTCACTTCCATACATATACATACACATAATCCATCCAACGTTTTTGCTCGGTCATCTTTGAAAAACATTTTAAAATTGATTAGTTAGCTATTCTGTAAAAAATACAAATTAACCTATCATTAACTTATCATTTCCATCCAACAGATTTGTGTCAGGCGGTGACGGTCACTCAGAATGTACCCATAATTATCACAAAAACTGGAAAAAAAGTGGAAATTCCTTGTACACACGATGATACAACAGGAGCTTACAACATGTATTGGTATCAGCAAAAGACAGGAGAGGGTTTGAAGCTTATGGCCGTCTCAGTTGGGGTGACTACCCCCACTATAGAGAGCGCATTTGAAAAAGAATGGAATATGTCCCGGCCAGATACCACCAACTCCTTTCTAATGAAAGAGAAAGCAAAATCTGAAGATACGGCTGTGTATTTCTGTGCTTCTGGTATGCACAGCCACAAATAACAGAGAATGAGCCAACACAAAACCAACAATGTACTAAGCCACCTGCAGGGAAAACAAATTCACTCAGAATTCCATTGGAAAAAAAACAAAAAAAACATGACTGTTCTGTGGTACCGGGATCTTGAAGCTCAATAATTTTGGTGTGGGACTTGGTTGGTGTAGGCCCAGGCAGTGGTGGCCCGTCCATTGGGGGGAGTAGGGGTGCCGCCCCCCCATCCATGCATTCCGGCCCCCTAATCTACATGAAGGGTGCCAGATGCATGGATTCCAATAGGGTTTTTTTTTTTTGTTAAGCACCTGATTAGAGCCAGAGGCTCTAATAGGATTAAAAAAAGGGTGGGCTCAGGGCGCAGAGCCTCTGCGCCCTGAGCCCACCCAGTTGTATGACAATGACTATTCGCTATTATCACACTGATCCTCCTCCCAGCCAATCAGGAAGCGGATCGTGAGACCCCTTTCCTGATCGGCTGAAAAGAGAAGCGATTTTACTGGCCATTGGCCAGGAAGAGGGAGGAGACGCACGGCCAGAGGAGGTAAGAATGCCAGCCGTCCATCCAGCTGGGGGGGTGGTGGATTTGCCTCCTGGCTGGCCATCTGTCCCGCTGGGGGGTGGTGGATTTGCCTGCCTGCCAGCCGGCTGGCCATCCGTCCCGCTGGGTTGTGTTGGATTTGCCGCCCCCCAAATTATCATGCACCAGCCGCCACTGGGCCCAGGTGTTCCCAGTGCAGAATTACGTAAGCATGGAAAGCCAGGTTTAGTGTGGAGAGGGTGGGCAGGTTTTAACAGACTCTTTTTTGGATCAGGTTAAGTTTTAGGTCAACTGGGATTAGGTGTTATGGAGTAGATCTAAGGTTAAGGCTTCATGCACACTGGTTTCTTGTAAACGCAGTATATCCTGACAGGAGATAATCAGCGTTATAAACTCACCTAAGCTGCATTTCTTTCAAAACAGTTTAGGTGAGTTTATCAGAGATTAACAGAGTTTTGAGTTTTGGAGTTTATTTATTTCATAGGCCAGAATTTTTTTTTTTTCTGGCCATTCAAATAAACAAACACTGAAGTGCTAAGAGTTCATGCGCGCTCATGCACGTTTATGCACGTTTTTTAGTGTTCAAGGTTTTTGTGGTCAGAACTGCTCTTGAATGCGATTTAGGGTGTTCAGACAACACCCCATAAATGACCCTGCTGATAAACTGCTAAAAGCGTCCATGTGTGCATAGACACATAGGGTATTATAGAGCAGAGTTCAGGGGCAGTTAAAAAAAATGCCCAAGCTCACAAAAGTGGGTTTAACAGCAGCAGTGTGCATGAGGCCTAAGAGTCAGAGAGGGAAGGATAAATGTTAAAGGCTCAATTTAGGTGGAGAGCGTGGGTTACAATATATCAGTTGCCTGGCATAGAATGATAAAGCTTTCGGTAGTAGCATACAGGAAAGTAGGAATACACAGAATATTACGCAAGTGAGGATTTCAGGTTTATTGTTACAGTTATAGTTTTTCTTTATGTTATTGTTTTTTCTATTCCCTGCCGTACAGGAAATAGGGGGACCAGTTTGGGTTTCCTTGGTTCCCTTGGGTGAACTAATGGCACTGCAAGTACCGGCTCGGCTCCACTCGGCCCTGCTTGGCCCTGCTTGGCTCGGATTGATTTTCCACTGCATGGTACCACATGGTACGGTGTTGGAACGGTTCGGTACGGTTTGCTTTTCCACTAAAGTAGTAAGTGGGTGGGATAACAACGATTCTCTGACCAATCAGTGGCTAGTAGTGACATACATTCAAGGCTGCATGCAAAGGATTGTGGGATATGGTATCGGTACGGCCCTCTTGAAACCACAACCGAGGTGGTACTGTTTAAGCGAGCCGTACCGTTCGGCTCCATGTAGTGGAAAAGCCCCGCCGTACCGTACCGTACCGAACCATTCCAACACCGGACCATGCGGTACCATGCAGTGGAAAAGCGCAAAAGCGAGCCGAACCGTTCGGTTCCATGCAGTGGAAAAGCGCCATAAGGTACTTAGAAGTGGCCTTAGCAGCCCTACAGACAACAAGACCTACAGGGTACTAATAATTTATTATTGTGTACTGACCATTGTATTAACTATCTTTGTACCCAAAAGGGTGATCCTCTATGTTACATTGTGAAAAATTTAAATTGCGTTTTTTACTTTACTTCGCTGTGAATTTTATGTACTATGGATCATTTTCTGTACTTGCTGGAAAACCAATAAAAAGTTAAAGTTGAAAAAAAAAAAAAAGGCTAAATTTAGGGGTTAGGTGAACATGCATGTCAAGCAAGGAGAAACTGGAACTCCTGTTGGGTTTTTACTACTATTACTGCTATTGGAGAGATTTCCTTTCACTTTTGATCTTGCTAACATTGGTTTTACCAAACAGGAAGTGAGGAAAAATTTGGATCAGGGATACTGACAGAGATATCAATCTGAAAGGTATTCTAGCTTTCCTCTAATCTACTAAAAACAAACATTTTTAATTTTGCATGTGTTTATATTATAAATATAATAATATAAATATTGTCAGCAGGACAGGAAGTGAAGATAAATATCTTTAATGGAACATTGGATAGCAGTAAAAACCTAGCATGAGTTCTAATTAGTGTTGAGCGAACACGGACTGTATTATTCGGGTTCGTACCGAATAATTGGATTTTTGTTACCCGAACACGGACCCGAAAACTTTACTGTATGTTCGGGTTTAAAATCCATCTTCGGTCATTTTATTTCCTGTTTTGTATGTAATGCCGCGCTTTTAATGGCGGGCTTTCAATAGCCAATCAGCAAGCGTTTAACTGGTGTGCCTTAAGCCATCCCAGCCATGCCTACTAATGTATTAGTAGCTGTGATTGGCCATCTGAAGCATGTGACCCATGTCTTTATAAGTTCGAGTCACAGCGCGGTGCGTCATTCTGCTGTAGTATTAGGGAGAGAGCACACATCATACGTGCTGGCTGCTGATTAGGGACAGACAGTGAAAAATTGTGTCCGAAAAGAATGCAGGGACAGGTCGGAGTGTAGGCAGGGAAAGTTATTTGAGCATTTTAGGGACAGGCTGCAGAGATTAGGCAGGGACAGTCTACATCGATTTTACTGTGTGGGGGGTGGTGCAGTGAACGATCTTTTTGAGCATTTTAGGGACAGGCTGGAGAGATTAGGCCGGGACAGTCTACATCGATTTTGCTGTGTGGGGGGTGGTGCAGTGAACGATCTTTTTGAGCATTTTAGGGACAGGCTGGAGAGATTAGGCAGGGACAGTCTACATCGATTTTGCTGTGTGGGGGGTGGTGCAGTGAACGATCTTTTTGCCCTCACTTGAGCCCACTGAGGAGGAGGGAGAAAAAAAATCTATTTTTATCAGTCAGTTGTGTGCAGCGTTCATCAGCTATATTTTACTACAAGTTAAAGGGGAATTTTTTTTTTTTCCCCCTTCATAGCCTGCTTGCTGCTGACTCTGAGCTGACCGTGACATAAGACACTGCTGTGTTCACATGTGCTATTGAGTGATTTTCAATTTTATACACTTTTTTCTATTCCACTATTCAATATACACCCTTTAGGATTAAAAAAAAATAAATTGTGGCATAGCCTGTACTAATCTATTTAAAAATTACAAACTTAAAGGGGAATTTTCTTTTTTTTCCCCTTCATAGCCTGCTGCAGAGCTGACTGTGACATAAAACATAAGACACTGCTGTGTTCACATGTGCTATTGAAAAATAACCAATTTTATATCATATTTTCTATTCCGCTATTCAATCTACACCCTTTGGGGTAAAAAGAATTAAATTGCGCCATAGTCTGTATCAGTACGTGTGAGATACACCTTCCAAATATTTGGGGCACATCTTCCACCGCCGAGGATTGCAGGTGCTTCAGTTTGCCTCCTGTTCCGAACTCCTCCTACTCCTCATCCTGCCTTTAGGGTACAAAAAATTGTAATCGGGGCCTAGTCTGGGTTTGTACGTGTCAGATACACCTTTTGATATCATATTTTCTATTCCGCTATTCAATCTACACCCTTTGGGGTAAAAAGAATTAAATTGCGGCATATCGGTACGTGTGAGATACACCTTTCCAATTTTTTGGGCGCATCTTACACCGTCGAGGATTGCAGGGTGCTTCAGTTTGCCTCCTGCCTGTTCCGAACTCCTCCTACTCCTCATTAGTGATGTCGCAAACCTAAAATTCGCCGTTCGCGAACATCTGCAAATGTTCGCGAACCGGCGAACCGGGTGAACCGCCATAGACTTTAATAGGCAGGCGAATTTTAAAACCCACAGGGACTCTTTCTGGCCACAATAGTAATGGAAAAGTTGTTTCAAGGGGACAAACACCTGGACTGTGGCATGCCGGAGAGGGATCACACAAAAAAAAGTTCTTAAAAATTGTAATTTTTTGCTAGAGAGCCAATTATTGGAAACATTTTTAAAAAAATAAAAATAAAACATTTCTTTGGATTTAGCATCTGGGGGGTCTAAAAAGTGTACCTGTGAAGTTTCAGCTCTGTAGCATGTCCAGAACCAGAAAAAAAATAGAATTAGGGTTAGGGCTAGGGTTAGGGTTAGGGTTAGGGCTAGGGTTAGGTTTAGGGTTTGGGTTATTTTTATGGCTAGGCTTAGAGGGTTAGGGTTAAGATTAGAGGGTTAGGGTTATGGTTAGAGGGTTAGGGTTAGGTTTAGTGTTAGGGGCTAGGGTTAGGGTTACGGTGAGATACTTAGGGTTAGAGTTAGTAGCACTACCCCTACCCCTCTAACTCTAACCCTAAGCACTAAAAATAACCCTAACCTTAGCCCTGACCCTAACCCTAGCCCTAACCTTAGCCCTGACCCTAACCCTAGCCCTAACCCTAACCCTAACCCTAGCCCTAACCCTAATTCTATTTTTTTTCTGGTTCTGGACATGCTACAGAGCTGAAACTTCACAGGTACACTTTTTAGACCCCCAGACAATAAATGCAAAGACATTTTTTTTTTTTAATTTTTTTTTTTTTTTAATAATTGGCTCTCTATCAAAAATGACAATTTTTAAGAACTTTTTTTGTGTGAAGTTTCAGCTCTGTAGCATGTCCAGAACCAGAAACAAAAGATAATTTTTCAGTAGAGCAGGGACACCTGGACTGTGGCATGCTGGAGGGGGATCCATGGCAAAACGCCCATGGAAAATTACGTAGTTGACGCAGAGTCGGGTTTTGATCCATAAAGGGCATAAATCACCTAACATTCCTAAATTGTTTGGAATAACATGCTTTAAAACATCCAGTGTGTGAATACGATCAGGTATGATGTTTTATCGGTCAAGTAGTGTAAGGGTTGCGCCCGCTTCACAGTGACAGACCAAACTCTGACAGACCAAACTCCCCGTTTAACAACAGTCAGTCAGTCAGTCCATTTGCACAACCGCAAACTCCCCATTTGCACAAGGTTGGATACCAAGCTAGCCATGTCCCGTTCCTTGTCCTCACTGACATCATTGAAGGTCTCTTCCTCCACCCAGCCACGTACAACACCAAGGGTCCCCGAAAGGTGACAACAAGCCCCCTGGGACGCCTGCTGTGGCTGGTATTCCACCTCCTCAAAGCCACCTTCCTCCTCTGACTTCTCTTCTTCAGACTCCTCTCTCTGCGTTGCCACAGGTCCAGCAATTGACAACGACAAGGCTGCTTCTGGTGGTGATGGGGACCACAACTCTTCCTCTTCATGCTCATCTACAGCCTGATCCAGTACTCTTCGCAGGGCACGCTCCAGAAAAAACGCATATGGGATGAGGTCGATGATGTTGCCTTGGGTTCGACTGACCACCAGGGTTGTCACCTCCGCAAAAGGACGCATGAGCCTACAGCCATTGTTCATGAGCATTCAGTAACGCGGCCAAAAAATACCCAGCTCCGCAGAAAGAATGAAAGAAAATGAATGTTTTTTCTATGAAAAATTATCCTGCGGATCGCTTTTGGTCTGTACACAATGAAGCAACGACCTTATCATCTGGGGTGTGCCAACACAATCCTAGAGGTGATCGCTTCATTGTGATACGCAAGCCCCTTCACCACGACAAGGTAACGATCACGAAGGGGAATTGACACATGTATGTGCCTTTTTTTTTGTTTTTTGTTTTTTTGCAGCCACAGTGTAGCACCAGAGGCCAGAAAAATTAGGCATGTACACATGCATGAAAAAGCAGATATTGTTGCATAGGACTGCTGTAGCAGCGGCCTGAAAAATTGAGGTTTTAAGGCAGAAAGTGCACTAAAACATTGCGGCTTGAACCGTAGTTGGTGGCGGAGACGTCACGTAAGTCATCCGGCATGCAGAGAATGATTATATACAGCAGCGTGTGGACCATTTTTAGGCCAAGGCATCTCAGTCATCACCAGGCCTTTTTTAGTCAAATGCATCCCCCACTGTCAGTCCCTTCGGGATCCATGCCTCATTCATCTTAATAAACGTGAGGTAATCAAGACTTTTTTGACCTAGGCGACTTCTCTTCTCAGTGACAATACCTCCTGCTGCGCTGAAGGTCCTTTCTGACAGCACACTTGAAGCGGGGCAGGCCAGAAGTTCAATGGCAATTTGGGATAGCTCAGGCCACAGGTCAAGCCTGCACACCCAGTAGTCAAGGGGTTCATCGCTCCTCAGAGTGTCGATATCTGCAGTTAAGGCAAGGTAGTCTGCTACCTGTCTGTCGAGTCGTTCTCTGAGGGTGGACCCCGAAGGGCTGTGGCGATGCATAGGACTAAAAAAGCTCCGCATGTCCTCCATCAACAAGACGTCTGTAAAGCGTCCTGTCCTTGCCGGCGTGGTTGTGGTGGTAGGAGGAGGATTACTTTCACCTCTTCCCCTGTTGGATTCCCGTTGTGCTGTGACATCACCCTTATATGCTGTGTAAAGCATACTTTTTAACTTATTTTGTAGCTGCTGCATCCTTTGCGACTGCCGGTAATTGGGTAACATATCACAGACTTTCTGCTTATACCGGGGGTCTAGTAGCATGGCCACCCAGTACAGGTCGTTCTCCTTCAGCCTTTTTATACGAGGGTCCCTCAACAGGCATGATAGCATGAAAGACCACATTTGCACAAGGTTGGATGCCGAGCTACTCATGTCCAATTCCTCGTCCTCACTGATGTCATTGAAGGTGTGTTCTTCCCCCCAGCCACGTACAACACCACGGGTACCAGATAGGTGACAACGAGCACCCTGGGATGCCTGCTGTGGTTGGTGTTCTTCCTCCTCAAAGCCACATTCCTCCTCTGACTCTTCCTCACACTCCTCTTCCAGTGTTGCCGCAAGTCCAGCAATCGATGGTAAGGCTGTTTCTGGTGGTGGTGATGGTGACCACAACTCTTCCTCTTCCTCTTCACGCTCATCTACGGCCTGATCCAGCACTCTTCGCAGGGCACGCTCCAGGAAAAAAACATATGGGATGATGTCGCTGATGGTGCCTTCGGTGCGACTCACTAGGTTTGTCACCTCCTCAAAAGGACGCATGAGCCTACAGGCATTGCGCATGAGCGTCCAGTAACGTGGCAAAAAAATACCTAGCTCCGCAGAGGCTGTCCTAGCACCCCGGTCATACAAATACTCGTTGACCGCTTTTTCTTGTTGGAGCAGGCGGTCGAACATTAGCAGTGTTGAATTCCAACGTGTCGGGCTGTCGCAAATCAAGCGCCTCACTGGCATGTTGTTTCGCCGCTGAATATCTGCAAAGTGCGCCATGGCCGTGTAGGAACGCCTGAAATGGCCACACACCTTCCTGGCCTGCTTGAGGACGTCCTGTAAGCCTGGGTACTTCTGCACAAAACGTTGCACAATCAGATTCAACACATGTGCCATGCACGGCACATGTGTCAACTTGCCCAAATTCAATGCCGCCAACAAATTGCTGCCGTTGTCACACACCACTTTGCCAATCTCCAGTTGGTGCGGGGTCAGCCACTGATCCACCTGTGCGTTCAGGGCGGACAGTAGTGCTGGTCCGGTGTGACTCTCTGCTTTCAGGCAAGTCAACCCCAAGACAGCGTGACACTGTCGTATCCGGCATGTGGAATAGCCCCTGGGGAGCTGGGGGGGTGCAGTTGGTGTGGAGCAAGACGCAACAGCAGAAGAGGACTCAGCCGAGGAGGTTAGCAAAGAGGATGGAGTAGGAGGAGTAGAGGAGGTGGCAGCAGGCCTGCCTGCAAGTCGTGGCGGTGTCACCAACTCCTCTGCAGCAGAGCCACGCATTCCATGCTTGGCAGCCGCCAGCAGGTTTACCCAATGCGCAGTGTAAGTTATATACCTGCCCTGACCGTGCTTTGCAGACCAGCTATCAGTGGTCAGATGGACCCTTGCCCCAACACTGTGTGCCAGACGGGACATGATTTCCTTTTCCACAATAGAGTACAGGTTGGGGATTGCCTTTTGTGAAAAATAATTTCGGCCGGGTACCTTCCACTGCGGTGTCCCAATAGCGACAAATTTTTTGAAGGCCTCAGACTCCACCAGCTTGTATGGTAAAAGCTGGCGGGCTAAGAGTTCCGACAAGCCAGTTGTCAGACGCCGGGCAAGGGGGTGACTCTGTGAGATTGGCTCAAACATTTCCTTGACAGACATCTGACTGTGGGCAGGTGAGCAGGAACTGCTGAAGGTGAGAGGCGGAGGGGCGGGTTGTTGATAGGGGGCATGGAGGACAGCAGTGGTTGACGTGGCTGAAGATGCTGGACCAGGAGGAGGATGGTGGCTTTCAGTTTGTGTGCTGCTTTTACTCATGTGTTGATCCCATAGGCGTTTGTGATGTGAGATCATGTGCCTTCGCAAAGCAGTTGTACCTAGGTGGGTGTTGGACTTCCCACGACTCAGTTTCTTTTGGCAAAGGTTACAAATGGCATCGCTGATATCAGAGGCAGACACACAAAAAAAATGCCACACTGCTGAGCTTTGCAAGGACACATTCTGGTGGTGGCAACAGCTTGCGTTGATTGGCGTGCTGTCTGGCTGACCCCGGGTGCCGAATCTACATGCTGTCTGACTGCGCCACTAGCTCCTTGCGATGACCTCCTCCCCCTGCTTCCAACTCGTCTCCTCCTCCTCTCTGTCTCCCCATCTGAACTTTCCCCCTCTTCTTCTGCTCTTCGAGCAGGCACCCAGGTGACATCCACAGACACATCGTCATCATCAGCCGCTTCACTTGACAACTCAGCAAAGGCAGCAGCAGCAGGTACAACATCGTCATCATCATCACAATGTACGTCCATGTGTATAATGCTGCCTGACTGAGACATATCCCCGTTATCTACATCCTCTGGCACTAATAGTTGCGCATCACTTATTTCTTCCAACTGATGTGAAAATAACTCCTCTGACGGATCAAGTGAAGCGGCTGTGGTGCTAGTGTTGGTGGTGGTGCCGGCAGGCTGGCGAGTGGTAAATTGAGAGGTGCCCGAAGCTGAGCTGGAGGAGGATGGTGCATTAAGGTTCCGAGCGGAAGCTGTAGACGATTGGGTGTCCTGTGTAAGCCAGTCAACTATGGCCTCAGAATTTTTTGAGTTCAGGGTCTGTGGTGGCCTCTGAACACTGGGCATTATTCTAGGGCCTAAGGAAATCACAGCACCACGACCACGACGGCCCTTGCGGGGTGGCCTGCCTCCGCCTGTCATTTTTTTTTAATGTGTTGTTACTGTTGTACTATGAGTGCAAGCTGCTGTGCCACCTTATATATCAGTGGTGGGTGGGCAGAGGCACAGTACACTCTCTGTGGACCTGACAGCAGTCACCCAGGCAACTGCAATTTAAAAAATATATATATTTTTTTTTACTTTGCAAGCTGCTGTGCCACCTTATATATCAGTGGTGGGTGGGCAGTGGCACAGTACACTCTCTGTGGACCTGACAGCAGTCACTGGCACCCAGGCAACTGCAATTTAAAAAATATATATATATTTTTTTTACTTTGCAAGCTGCTGTGCCACCTTATATATCAGTAGTGGGTGGGCAGTGGCACAGTACACTCTCTGTGGACCTGACAGCAGTCACCCAGGCAACTGCAATTTAAAAAATATATATATATTTTTTTACTTTGCAAGCTGCTGTGCCACCTTATATATCAGTGGTGGGTGGGCAGTGGCACAGTACACTCTCTGTGGACCTGACAGCAGTCACTGGCACCCAGGCAACTGCAATTTAAAATATATATATATATATATTTTTACTTTGCAAGCTGCTGTGCCACCTTATATATCAGTGGTGGGTGGGCAGTGGCACAGTACACTCTCTGTGGACCTGACAGCAGTCACTGGCACCCAGGCAACTGCAATTTAAAAAAAAAATATATTTTTTTTTTACTTTGCAAGCTGCTGTGCCACCTTATATATCAGTGGTGGGTGGGCAGTGGCACAGTACACTCTCTGTGGACCTGACAGCAGTCACTGGCACCCAGGCAACTGCAATTTAAAAAAATATATATATTTTTTTACTTTGCAAGCTGCTGTGCCACCTTATATATCAGTGGTGGGTGGGCAGTGGCACAGTACACTCTCTGTGGACCTGACAGCAGTCACTGGCACCCAGGCAACTGCAATTTAAAAAAATATATATTTTTTTTTACTTTGCAAGCTGCTGTGCCACCTTATATATCAGTGGTGGGTGGGTACACAGTGGCACTGCAGTGGGCACAGTACACTCTGTGGACCTGACAGGCAACTGCAATAATAAAAAATATTTTTTTTTTTCAATTTATTGCAACAAGATGCTGTGCCACCGTATATATATCAGTGGTGGGCAGTGCACTGCAGTGGGTACAGTGCACTCTGTGGACCTGACACAGCACTCACTGCAATTATGACAGGAAAAAAAAAATATTTTTTAAAATGCCAGGTACTGTGCCTGTGCCACCCGAAATGAGTGTGGTGTGCACACAGTACAGTCTGTGGTAGGTCTGTGGCCTCTCACACACAGCGGGCAGGCAACTGCAGTCACAGTGTACAATATATATATATATATATATATATATATATATATATATATATATATATATATAGAAAAAACTCTATTACCTTACCAGCCCTTAAAAGGGCTTTTGGGGACGCTAAATATATATATATGTATATATATATATAAATAAAAAAAAAAAAACCTCAATTACCAGCCCTTAAAAGGGCTTTTGGGGACACTAGATATATATATATATATATATATATATATATATATATATATATATATATATATATATATATAAAAGAAGAAACAACTCAATTACCAGCCCTTAAAAGGGCTTTTGGGGACGCTAGATATATATATATATAAAAAAAAATTACACAAATACCAGCCCTTAGATGGGCTTTTTGGGGTGCTGTCCTTACAGCAGTAGTGGACCAAGAACACTGCAAGACCAGGAACACTGACTAACTGTCCCTAGCTTAACAGCAGCAGCAGCAGCAGCTCTCCCTACTCTCACTACACACACTGCTTCAGAATGATCTAAGATGGATGCTGCCCTTGCTTATTTATAGGAGGTGGGAGGGTGTGGGAGGGAGGTATGCTGATTGGCTGGAAATGTGTCTGCTGACTGTGAGGTTCAGGGTCAAAGTTTGCCTCAATGATGTATTATGGGGGGCGGACCGAACATCGCATATGTTCGCCCGCAGCGGCGAACGCGAACATGCGAAGTTCGCCGGGAACTGTTCGCCGGCGAACAGTTCTATACATCTCTACTCCTCATCCTGCCTTTAGGGTACAAAAAATTGTAATCGGGGCCTAGTCTGGGTTTGCACGTGTCAGATACACCTTTTGATATCATATTTTCTATTCCGCTATTCAATCTACACCCTTTGGGGTAAAAATAATTAAATTGCGGCATAGTCTGTATTGGTACGTGTGAGATACACCTTTCAAATTTTTTGGGCGCATCTTACACCGCCGAGGATTGCAGGGTGCTTCAGTTTGCTTCCTGCCTGTTCCGAACTCCTCCTACTCCTCATCCTGCCTTTAGGGTACAAAAAATTGTAATCGGGGCCCAGTCTGGGTCTGTATGTGTGAGATAGATACACCTTTTGATATCATATTTTCTATTCCGCTATTCAATCTACACCCTTTGGGGTAAAAAAAATTAAATTGCGGCATAGTCTGTATCGGTACGTGTGAGATACACCTTCCAAATTTTTGGGGCGCATCTTCCACCGCCGAGGATTGCAGGGTGCTTCAGTTTGCCTCCTGTTTTGGACTCCTCCTACTCCTCAATCTGCCTTTAGGGTACAAAAAATAGTAATCGGGGCCTAGTCTGGGTCTGTACGTGTGAGATACACCTTTTGATATCATATTTTCTATTCCGCTATTCAATCTACACCCTTTGGGGTAAAAAGAATTAAATTGTGGCATAGTCTGTATCGGTACGTGTGAGATACACCTTCCAAATTTTTGGGGCGCATCTTCCACAGCCGAGGATTGCAGGGTGCTTCAGTTTGCCTCCTGCCTGTTCCGAACTCCTCCTACTCCTCATCCTCATCCTGCCTTTAGGGTACAAAAAATTGTAATCGGGGCCTAGTCTGTGTTTGTACGTGTGAGATACACCGTTTTATAAATTTTTTTCTATTCCGCTAGTCAATATACACCCTTTTGGAGTGTAAAAAAATTTAATTACGGCATAGTCTGTATCGGTACGTGTGAGATACACCTTTTTAAATTTGTTTGGCGCATCTCCTTCCACCGCCGAGGATTGCAGGGCGCTTCAGTTTGCCTCCTGTTCCGAACTCCTCCTACTCCTCTTCCTCATCCTCCCTTTAGGGTACAAAAAATTGTAATCGGGGCCTAGTCTGTGTTTGAACGTGTGAGATACACCGTTTTATATCCTTTTTTCTATTCCGCTATTCAATATACATTCTCAACCTGGGCACAACCTGCATGATCAGGCATGTAAGTGCAAAGCACGAGCTGCAGTGGAGTAGACACCTTCAAAACCAAGAAAGGTCTCTGGCTCCTCCTGCTTCCTCTTCTGCTGCAGTCTCGGCCTCTTCATCCACCTCTGTAGTGATACCGGCACCTGTCTGTGCGCACTTTCGGCGTTCTCACCCTGCTGCTGCTCGCCTGTCAGTGCTGCAGCGTAACTTCGGCCTTCCCGCTCACCGCCTCATATGTGACGTGCCCACAAGGTGGAACTCCACCTTGCACATGCTGGAAAGACTGTGCAAGCAGCAGCAGGCCATAGTGGAGTTTCAGCTGCAGCAGGCACGCGTGAGTCGCTCTGCGGAACAGCACCACTTCACCACCAATAACTGGGCCTCCATGCGAGACCTGTGTGCCTTGTTGAGCTGTTTTGAGTACTCCACCAACATGGCCAGTGCCGATGACACCGTTGTCAGCTTAACTATCCCACTTCTATGCCTCCTTCAAAAAACGATTCGGGCGATGATGGAAGAGGATGTGGCACAGGATGAGGAGGAGGAGGATCAAGAGGTAACATTTCCAAGGCTTTCTGGGCAGTCATTCGCAAGTGGCTCCGAGGGTGGGTTCCTGCACACACAAACGCCAGGGACACAATTGTCCAGCAGGGGCACAGTTCTGGAGGATGAGGAGGATGAGGAGGAGGAGCTGGAGGAGGAGATGGAACCATGTTCACAGCAGGGTGGCACCCAGGCCAGCTCATGGCCATCACTGGTGCGTGGCTGGGGGGATACAGAGGACACAGACGATACACCTCCCACAGAGGACAGCCTTTCGTTGCCTCTGGGCAGCCTGGCACACATGAGCGATTACATGCTGCAGTGTCTCCACAACGACCGCCGAGTTGCCCACATTCTAACTTGTGCTGATTACTGGGTGGCCACGCTGCTGGATCCCTGTTACAAGGACAACGTACCGTCCTTAATTCACTCACTGGAGCGCGATCACAAGATGCGCGAGTACAAGCGCACACTGGTAGACGCGATGCTGCTGGCATTCCCACCTGACAGCGGGGCCACAGTGGAAGCACAAGGCCAAGGCAGAGGAGGAGGAGGAAGAGGTCACCAACGCAACCAGGGCACCACCAGCACCTCAGAAGGCAGGGTTAGCATGGCCGAAATGTGGAAAAGCTTTGTCAGCACGCCACAACAAACAGCAGCACCAGCAGCTCATATGGAACGTCTTAGCAGGAGGCAGCATTTCACCAACATGGTGGAGCAGTATGTGTGCACACGCCTACATGTAGTGAATGACGGGTCTGCCCCCTTCAACTTCTGGGTCTCCAAATTGGGCACATGGCCTGAGCTTGCCCTTTACGCCTTGGAGGTTCTGCCTTGCCCTGCAGCCAGTGTATTATCTGAACGTGTATTTAGCATGGCTGGGGGTGTTATCACAGACAAGCACAGCCGCCTGTCCAGAGACAATGTGGACAAGCTCACGTTCATTAAAATGAACCAGGCATGGATCCCACAGGACTTTTCCGTACCTTGTGCAGAATAGAGATGGATACCGACCTTACCCAGCCATTGTTATATTTTTGATCTTTCTCACTCTTTTGGGGTGTACCCTAATTTAAAATGACTGAAAAAAAGCAGTGTTGGCTACCTCGTCCCCCTCCACCGCCGCTTCCACCTACACCGGCACATCCACCGCCACCTCAACCTCCCTCCTACTCCATATGGGCCTCGTCCTTCACAGATGAAGAAAATTGTTTTATTTTTCTATTTTTTTTTGTTGTTTTAAGTTATTTCCCTATCCACATTTGTTTGCAGAGCACTTGCCATGCTCTTAACTACATTTTGCTGCCATTTGCAGCACTCTAGCCCTTTCCATTGGTGTTTTAGAGCCATTTTAGTGCCTGAAAGTTCGGGTCCCCATTGACTTCAATGGGGTTCGTGTCCGGGTAAAGTTCGGAAAAAGTCCGGGACACGGACCCGGACTTTTTTTTCAAGTTTGGTCGAACCCGCCGAACACGGACATCCAGGTGTCCGCTCAACTCTAGTTCTAATCCTTCCCCACTCTCGCAAAAACTAAGAAAAAAAGACTTCGCTGGATATACATTTTAAGTATTTAAAGGAGGTAAACATTAATAAGCTGATCTTCACTAGGGATGATCGAACGGTTCGGGTCCACCATCGGTTCGGCCCGAACATTGGGTGTTCGAGGTTCGGCCGAATTTAGAACTTTTTGCCCAAAAAGTTCGGAATTCGGCAACCAGAACCGCCCAAAATGCAATGCTTCAGGAAATGGGCTTTAAAAGCCCGTGATTGGACCAGAACCATTAGAAAAAGCCAATTGAGGGGGCAGGAGAATGCTAGGAATGTGATTGGAGTGACTAGGGGGTCCCTAGACCAATCATTAGTGAATACGCCCCCCAGTATATAAGATCGCCCCCGCCATATTCCCAGCATTGTTATACTGGACATGGAAGAGAGTGGAAGCAGTTCTGTTAATTTTACTTTAAAAGTGTCATTTAGCTATTTTTAGTCTGAGGAAAGGGATATCTAGTGTAGTTAGAGTGCTCCTTTACACTTAAGTTAGCTTCAAAAATTTAGTTTCTGTAGGGAAAGTGTTAAGTGTCAGGGGACCGTAGTGTAGTGTAGGGTTAACTGACAGTGACTGCTATGGCAGGGTGACAAAACCCTTCCATAGCAGGGTGACCGCTATAGAGAAATGATCATTTCTCTGTGTTGCTTCGGGACAGGCATGTGGCTTCTCACCAGCAAGCATTTTTTAATGCTGCAGGGGCTGCCACTGCCAGTGCTTTTTTGAGGACATGTTTGATGTCAGACATGACATCTGAATATGTGTATAGGGGGAATATATAGACATATATGTCTGAATATATACCCCTAGACATATATAGGTGTGATAGTAGCAGAAATAAATGCTTGCGCTAATGAAATCATTTACAGTAATATATTTCTGCTACTATCACACCTATATATGTCTAGGGGTATATATTCAGACATATATGCCTATATATACCCCCTATACACATGTTCAGATGTTTTGCCTGCCTCAAAAGAACCCCAAAAAATGCCAAAAAAACGCTAGCGTCAAAAAAAAAAGATGCCCAGGTGTGTTTTTGCTGGCATTTTTTGGGGGGTTTTGGAGGCAGGCAAAACATCAGAACTTGTGCACAGTACCACTATACACAAGTTCAGATGTTTTGCCTGCCTCAAAAGAACCCCAAAAAATGCCAAAAAAACGCTAGCGTCAAAAAAAAAATGCCCAGGTGTGTTTTTGCTGGCATTTTTTGGGGGGTTTTGGAGGCAGGCAAAACATCAGAACTTGTGCACAGTACCACTATACACAAGTTCAGATGTTTTGCCTGCCTCAAAAGAACCCCAAAAAATGCCAAAAAAAACGCTTGCGTCAAAAAAAAATGCCCAGGTGTGTTTTTGCTGGCATTTTTTGGGGGGTTTTGGAGGCAGGTAAAACATCAGAACTTGTGCACAGTACCACTATACACAAGTTCAGATGTTTTTCCTGACTGCAAAGAACCCAAAAAAATGCCTGCTATTAAACCGGCAAGGTGTTACAGCAGAGAAGCCATATTCCTGTGCTTAAAGTTTTCTAATACAAACTATCTTTTTTTTATGGTTCTGGACATGCTACAGAGCTGAAACTTCACAGGTACACCTTTTAGACCCCCCAGACACAAAATCACACAAAAAAAGTTCTTAAAAATTGTCATTTTTGATAAAAAAGCCAATTATTGAAAAATTAAAAAAAAAAAAAAAAAAAAGAGTTTTTTTGATTTTTACTTTGGATTTAGTATCTGGGGGGTCTAAAAAGTGTACATGTGAAGTTTCAGCTCTGTAGCATGTCCAGAACCCCCCAAAAATTAGCATTTTCTTATAATTTTTATTAGAACAGGAATACGGCTTCTCTACGGCGCTTTTTCTTGCATTTATCGGGCATTTTTGGAGGCAGGCATGACTTTTTTTGGATTTAGTGTCTGGGGGGTCTAAAAAGTGTACCTGTGAAGTTTCAGCTCTGTAGCATGTCCAGAACCAGAAAAAAGATAATTTTTCAGTAGAGCAGGGATGGTGGGACCCCTCTTTTACACTTATATGATCTTTTTTTGGGGTTCTGGACATGCTACAGAGCTGAAACTTCACAGGTACACCTTTTAGACCCCCCAGACACAAAATCACACAAAAAAAAAGTTCTTAAAAATTGTCATTTTTGATAAAAAAGCCAATTATTGAAAAATTAAAAAAAAAAAAAAAAAAAAAGAGATTTTTTGATTTTTACTTTGGATTTAGTATCTGGGGGGTCTAAAAAGTGTACATGTGAAGTTTCAGGTCTGTAGCATGTCCAGAACCATAAAAAAAAAGATCGTTTGTATTAGAAAACTTTAAGCACAGGAATATGGCTTCTCTGCTGTAACACCTTGCCGGTTTAATAGCAGGCATTTTTTTGGGTTCTTTGCAGTCAGGAAAAACATCTGAACTTGTGTATAGTAGTACTGTGCACAAGTTCTGATGTTTTGCCTGCCTCCAAAATTCCCCAAAAAATGCCAGCAAAAACACACCTGGGCATTTTTTTTTTTGACGCTAGCGTTTTTTTTGGCATTTTTTGGGGTTCTTTTGAGGCAGGCAAAACATCTGAACATGTGTATAGGGTGTATATATAGGCATATATGTCTGAATATATACCCCTAGACATATATAGGTGTGATAGTAGCAGAAATATATTACTGTAAATGATTTCATTAGCGCAAGCATTTATTTCTGCTACTATCACACCTATATATGTCTAGGGGTATATATTCAGACATATATGTCTATATATCCCCCCTATACACATGTTCAGATGTTTTGCCTACCTCAAAAGAACCCCAAAAAATGCCAAAAAAACGCTTGCGTCAAAAAAAAAAATGCCCAGGTGTGTTTTTGCTGGCATTTTTTGGAGGGTTTTGGAGGCAGGCAAAACATCAGAACTTGTGCACAGTACCACTATACACAAGTTCAGATGTTTTTCCTGACTGCAAAGAACCCAAAAAAATGCCTTCTATTAAACCGGCAAGGTGTTACAGCAGAGAAACCATATTCCTGTGCTTAAAGTTTTCTAATACAAACGATCTTTTTTTTTCTGGTTCTGGACATGCTACAGACCTGAAACTTCACATGTACACTTTTTATACCCCCCAGATACTAAATCCAAAAAAAAATCTCTTTTTTTTTTTTTTTTTTTTTAATTTTTCAATAATTGGCTTTTTTATCAAAAATTACAATTTTTAAGAACTTTTTTTGTGTGATTTTGTGTCTGGGGGGTCTAAAAGGTGTACATGTGAAGTTTCAGCTCTGTAGCATGTCCAGAACCAGAAAAAAAGATCATATAGGTGTTAAAGTTAAAGGAGGGTCCCGACCCACATCCCTGTTCTACTGAAAAATTATCTTTTTTTTTTTTTCATGGTTCTGGACATGCTACAGAGCTGAAACTTCACATGCACACCTTTTAGACCCCCCAGATACTAAATCCAAAGTAAAAATCAAAAAAATCTCTTTTTTTTTTTTTTAATTTTTCAATAATTGGCTTTTTTATCAAAAATGACAATTTTTAAGAACTTTTTTTTGTGTGATTAATAGTTAATGGGGCATGACCCAGAACCCTAGGCACTTTTTAGGGGCATTTATTGGGTTTTAGGGCTTAAAAATTGTGTTTTTTTATTACAGAAGTTCGGGTCCCATTGATTTCAATGGGGTTCTGAAATCCGGGCCGAACTTTCGTGAAGTTCGGGTGTTCTGGTCGAACCGAACTTTTCAAAAGTTCGATCATCCCTAATCTTCACTGCATCTGAGCACCATAAAGCAAACACACTATTTAATTAATTTTTAACCACTTATACCCGCAGATATACGGCGGCAGGTGGGCAGTTTCCCACAAATCGCCTTACCTGTAGGGCGCTTTGTGGGAGCGATCGTAGGGGCACGCCACGCCACGCCCCCATTCACCAGCGGGGAAACTGACCCGCAGGGCCGGCGGTCGTGATTGCCAACGGGCACCCGTGATTGCTCCCCGTGGAGAGAGAACGGCGGTCTGCTGCTGTAATCACAGCAGACTGTTGTTCTCTCAGCAATCATCACAGGGCTCCTGTTTTCCTCCTATTTAGGATCACAGGTCTCTGTGTTGATTCCATTAGCCCACCCCCCAGACAGTTAGAAAACACCCCCTAGGCATACATTTAACCCTTTGATTGCCCCTGGGTTAACCTCTTCCCTGTCAGTGTCATTATTACAGTAACAGCGCATATTATTTAGCACTGATTAATGTAGTAATGTCACTGGTCCCCCAAAAAGTGTCAAAAATGTCAGTTAGTGGGTCCAATCTGTCCACCACAATGTTGCAGTCCTGCTAAAAATCGCTGATCGCTGGCATTACTAGTAAAAAATAAAAATGACAGTCTTTGCCCTAATTTGTAGACACGATAACTTTTGTGCAAACCATTTAAAATACGCTACTTGGGATTTTTTTTTTACCAAAAATAAGCAGAATACAAATTGCCCTAAAATGATGAAAAAATTTGATTTTTAATTTTTTTTATTGGGAATGTTATATAGCAGAAAGTGAAAAATATTGTTTTTTTTTTTTTTTCAGAATTGTCGCTCTTTTTTTGTTCATAGCGCAAAAAATAAAAATTGCACAGGTGATTAAATACCACCAAAAGAAAGTTATATTTATGAGGAAAAAAGGACATCGATTTTTTGGGGGTACAGCAATTGTCAGTTAAAATAATGCAGTGCCGAATTGCAACAAATGGCCTGGTCATTAAGGGGGCAAATCTTCCAGTCCAGAAGTAGTTAATATTCAAAGCAAACTCCCCAATCCATCTATGTCTCTGTGCTTTATTTTGTTGAGAAATCACTTTGAAAAACACCCCCTAACACTTCTGGCCTCGGTCATCTTGAGTAAGGGCAAGTGATTAATGTAGCATTTACTTCCTGGAATCCATCTGTCCTTAGCTCAATCATGCATGCAGGAGAGTGTGCTTAGCTGAGAAAACCCCTCCTTCTCTTCTCCCACCCTGAAGACTACTGGGATGTATGACATAATTTGCCTAGGCAAGAAACCAGGAAGTAACTGAAGAAATTAAAAAAAAAATGTTTTAAACAAGTAAAAATGATATGCTTTCCTATCTATTTACTAATGCTAGCAGCAAGAGAATTAAAAATAATCAATGTTGCCAGCGGTTTAGACATTAATGGTTGTGTGTTAAGTTATATTGAGGGGACAGCACATTTACACTGTTATACAAGCTGTACACTCACTACTTTACATTGTAGCAAAGTGTAATTTCTTCAGTGTTGTCACATGAAAAGATATAATAAAATATTTACAAAAATGTGAGGGGTGTACCCACTTTTGTGAGATACTGTACTGTACATACGCTGCTCAAAAAAAAATTAAAGGAGCACTTAGAAAACATATTAGATCTTAATGGGGAAATATCTATACTGGTATGGACTGGGTAACGTGTTAGGAATGAAAGGATGCCACATCATTTGATGGAAATAAAAATACATCAAAAAATATCAACCTACAGAGGGCTGAATTCAAATACACCACCAAAATCAAAGTAAAGAAATGATGCAGCAGGCTAGTCCATTTTGGTGAAATTTATTTGCAGCAACTCAAAATGGTTCTCAGTAGTTTGTATGGCCCCTACGTGCTTGTATGCATGCCTGACATTGGAGCATGCTCCTAATGAAACGATGGATGGTGTCCTGGGGTATTTCCCCCAGATCTGGACCAGGGCATCACTGAACTAACAAACAGACTGAGGTGCAACCTGGCGGCAGTGGATGGGCCGATCGTCCCAGAGATGTTCTATTGGATTTAGGTCAGGCGAGCGTTGGGGCCATTCAATGGTATCAATTCCTTCATCCTCCAGGAACTGGCTTTCCCTCGCTACATGAGGCCAGGCAATGTCGTGCGACAGGAGGAACCCAGGACCCACTGCACCAGTGTAGGGTTTGACAATGGGTCCAAAGATTTTATCCCAATACCTAATGGCAGTCAGGGTGCCATTGTCTAGCCTGTAGAGGACTGTGCATCCCTCCATGGATATGTCTCCTCATACCATCACTGACCTACCAAACCGGTCATGCTGAACGATGTTACAGGCAGCATAATGTTCTCCATGGCTTCTCCAGACCCTTTCACATCTGTCACATGTGCTCAGGGGGAACCTGCTCTCATCTGTGAAAAGCACAGGGTGCCAGTGGCGGACCTGCCAATTCTGGTGTTCAATGGCAAATGCCAATTGAGCTCCACGGTGCTGAGCAGTGAACACAGGGCCCACTAGAGGACATCGGGCCCTCAGGCCCCCCTCATGAAGTCAGTTTCTGATTGTTTGGTCAGAGACATTCACACCAGTGGCCTGTTTGTAGGGCTCTGGCAGTGCTCATCCTGTTCCTCCTCGCACAAAGGAACAGATACTGGTCCTGTTTGATTTGATATATGTAAGGAGACATTACAAGCCATTACTGTACAGAAGCCATGTTTTACTGAAGTAAGCAAAAAGGAACAGGAAACACCACACCGGAAGTAGTACAACAGAGATGCACCATAGAGTTGCATTTGAAGAAACATATCATCCATATGAGTCCTGCTGATGGATTAAGGACCTTCTACAACCTGTCCAGCTCTCTTAGAGTAATTGCCTGTCTCCTGGAATCTACTTAATGCTGTTGAGACTGTGCTGGGAGACACAGAAAACCCTCTGGCAATGGCACATATTGATGTGCCATCCTGGAGGAGTTGGACTGCCTGTGCAACCTCTATAGGGTCCAGGTATCGCCTCATATTGCCAGTAGTGACACCGACCCTAGCAAAATGCAAAACTAGTGAAAAACAGTCAGAAACGATGAGTAGGGGAAAAAAAATGTCAGTGGCCTCCACCCTCTTTTATTCCTCTCTCTCTCTCCCATCTCTCCCCCCTCCTTCTCCCATATATAAATATTTATATATATATACACACACACACACACACACACACACACACACACACACACGCATACATGTGTGTTTGAGCTTTGTGGTGCGCACCCAAATACAATAGGCTGCACACATATATGATGGATGTAGTACCCTTAATATGCTAGCTATCCCATATATGCCTCCGTAAGATATGTTAGTGTAGCTGGTTGCTTGGCTGGATGTTTACTCCTGTTCCTGCCCTCCTCCTTTTACCCACACCCTCCATGTTCTGCTGCTGGAGCAGATATGGGAGCTCAGCTGCAGTCTCTTGCTTCTCCCCCCAGCCGGCATACAGAGGCAGAGCAACTGGGCTTCCGTACAGCGTGTTGGCGCTGTGTTTCTTCCCACTCTTCCCCCTTCCCCCGACCCCCAGCAGTGGCAGCGATAGAGAGGGAGAGGATTGATGATGCAAAAGAGGAGGACAATTGGATATGTAGTTCTAAAAGGGGCTCTGCACAGTACAGTGAATGAAACTTGGACTTCACTACCCAGATTCCCTGCACACAGAGGTGGACAGTGAGTGAGTTTTCCTGGGCTATTGACAGGAGGTTAGGGCAGAGCAGTGCAGAGAGTGTTGCTGTGGGTGTCTGCAACAGAGAGACAGCCATGGAGGGCTTGTGCATGTGAACCAGGGCTGTGTCCATTGAGGCTGTGGACTGAGCCATGGAGCGACTCTTGTTCTACAGTCTGTAGGGCACAGACCTGCTGCTCCTACCTGTCTGTACCTACCTTTAGAGAGACTGAGTCAAAGAGAGAGCCTGAGAAGTGATCCACGGAAAGGTATTTTGCTGTGCTGGGGGGGACCTGTTGCCATGTGAGTGCCTACACCAGCAAGAAGAGAGCCTAGTGGGGACCTGATTGTGAAGACCAAACCACTGGAGACAACAGACTGAAAGCAGTTTGGACCAGAGCCGTTGGGTACTAGGAGTGGTAGTGGAACCCACTGTGCTTATCCCATTACTGGCAGTGGCAAATTTCACTAGAGACTGTCCTTGCTCAGAAGCCATACGATATTCCACTGCATACAGTAGAAAGAGACAGTAACATGTGCACCACCATACAGATGGGCCCTTACAGTACCCGCCTTACATGTGCTAAAAATTGTGCCAGGTATTTTACAGCCATCCCCATGGGTACCCCTCTCAGGAGCATGTACACCCACCCACTTTCATGGTTTGCACTCAAGAAAACTTTTTTAATAATTGTCATCAAGAGTTACAGTGAGACTTATTTTATGCTGTTCTTATGAGTATAGTGTTTATCAGTTTAAATGGGCTTAGCCTTATTGAGGTTTAGCCACATCAAGACTGGAAGGTTTTACCCCCTTAATTACTAGGCCATTTTTTGTGATATGGTACTGTGTTATTTTCACTGATAATTGCGCGGTTGTGCCACACTGTACCCAAACAAAATGAATGTTTTTTCCCCACAAATAGAGCTTTCTTTTGGTGGTATTTGATCACCTCTGTGTTTTTTATTTTTTGTGCTAGAAACAAAAAAAGACAATTTTGAAAAAAAAAAAAATAAACACAATATTTTTTACTTTCTGCTATAAAACATATCCAATAAAAAAAAAAATCTTCATCAATTTAGGCCAATTTGTATTCTGCTACAGGTAAAAAAAAAAAATCTCAATACGCGTAGATTGATTGGTTTGCGCAAAAGTTATTGCGTCTATAAACAATGGGATATTTTTATGGCATTTTTATTTATTTGTTTTTACTTGTAATGGTGGCGATCAGGGATTTTTCACGGGACTGCACATTTCGGCAGACGAATCAGACACCTAACTGACACTTTTTTGAGGACCAGTGACATTATTACAGTAATCAGCGCTCAAAATATGCACTGTTACTGTACTAATGACACTGTCAGGGAAGGGGTTAACACCAGGGGCGATCAAAGGGTTAAGTGTGTCCCCAGGGGGTGCTTTCTAACTGTGTGGGGGGTGGACTCACTAGATGAACACAGAGATCTCTGTTCCTGCTTAACAGGAACACAAAATCCCTGTGCTCATCCCTGACAGAATGGCGGTATGCCTTATTTACATCAGCAGACCGCCGTTCAACCTCTCTTGGGAGCGATTGTGGGTGGCCAGCGGACATCGCATCTGCCGTACCTACTGATTGGCTTCCTGTGTGGCCAATCAGCACGCAATGGCGCACCCGCTGGCTATTGCATTAAACGACGTACAGGTGTGCCATTTCGCGCAATAGAGCCGACCTGCCGCAGTATATATAATGTGGCTGGTCGGCAAGTGGTTAAAATAATTGCCATAGTTGAAGCTACTATTCCAGTCAGTTAGTCTAAAGCATGCTAACATTTTCTCTGACCTGTTTATTGGTTTATGTATTATGTTTATTCTGCCTTGCTATAATATATGTATTTTTATCCACCATCAATTTCCTGTGGCCTACTTTCTGGATGTTAAAAATGTGTGGTAATATATTAACACTTAATTTATACAGCTGTGTGCATCCTTCAACTTATATATCCAGGTGTGTCAGAGAGCACAAAGCGGTTTACGAGTCTTGGCACAGAACAGAGAGAGGACCCATCTTACCAAGCGGCTCCTGTGGGGGTAGCG
Organism: Pelophylax lessonae; assembly: GCF_965119305.1. Lineage (NCBI taxonomy): Eukaryota > Metazoa > Chordata > Amphibia > Anura > Ranidae > Pelophylax > Pelophylax lessonae. Next base: position 35,491,378 of record NC_138776.1, on the reverse strand, counting down.
GTACAATACAAAAAACATACAGCAAATTTGTTTTTCAAAGTGAACTTTCATTTAGCTCTTTGAATCTGGTTAAAATTCACTTTGCAAAGAATTATGTACAAGGAAAATAAAAATAAAATACAATTTTAAAAAAGTACATTTGCTTGCTCATGATTGGACGATTGAATTCAAAACAGATTCCACTCATTCACTAAGCTAAGTTAAAATACCTTTGCAAAGTAAAAAATTCCCTTTGCTAAGTGAACAGCCTATAGCAGAGGCATAACTAGAACCCTCAGGGCCCTGGTGCAAGAAACCATGAAGGGCCCCCCAGACCCTTGGCCGGGGCCCTTGCCTTAAAGCCTGGGGCTCTTCCCACTGATCCTGGGGCCCTTTACTCTCATTGCGGGGCCCTTTATTACGGTCCCGCAGCGGGACCCTCTCACAAGTTCTGCAGTGGGCCCCCTTCCTGCCATCTTGGGGCCTCCCCACGGTGGTGGAATGCCAGGGCCCGGTCGCAATTGTGACCTTTGCAATCCTAAAAGTTCACTCACTGGTGTCAGTAGTTTTTATTTTTTGGTATTTTAATTGTATTATTTTTGATTATTTTATTTTATTTTTTTACAGTGCCACTGACTATGACTCTGTCCATTCAGAATAGGAAGGAGCTGGTAAATTACATATTTACTGACCCCTTCCTGGTTCTCTATTGTGACACATCCCCTGCAGCAGCCGGCAGGACAGGGGAGGAAGCACAGTGGAGGAGGGGGAGCAGCACAGTGGGGGGGGGGGGCAGGGGAGCACACAGGGGCCCAGAGACAGCAGAACACAAGTGAACTGGATAGGAGGAGTGGGGGGGGGGGGGGGCATACAGAGGAACCAATCTCCTCCATTTTCCTCCTGCAGCTACAGGACAGTGATTTCTCTACATGCTGCCCCCGCCGCCCCTCCTATCCAGGTGTACAGGGGAGCTGCACAGGCCCCCCCCCCGGAGCATGGGGCCTGGTTGCAATTGCAACCCCTGCAACCCCTGTAGTTATGCCCCTAGCCTATAGTTATTCAACCCTTGAACCCAAGACTCAGAGCTGCAAGGAAAAAGTTCTACTTACTACAGACATTTGACTACTGTGGGTGGGAACAGGGAATAAAGAAACAAAGATACACAATGTAGATCACAAGAGAAATATGATATGTAGCATCATATGAAATTACCATCATTTAATGAAGTACCTTGTAAAAGCTGTGGCGATTGTTGCTTTTATTTTATTTTTTATTTTTTTGTAAGAAAAAAGTGCCTTTGGATTATTTTGCTACATATTATTTCCTGTAAGAACTATAGATTAATGGGAGTAATCAAAAATGTTATATCTGGTGGTATTACTTTTATAATTGGTACTTTTATTTTATTATTCGTGTTATACTATTATTTATTTAATTTTGCCTGGTGTTTTTTTTTATTTTTTTATTGGTGTTTTAATTTCTTTTACTCAAGTCTGACATAGTAAAAACGACATGAAAAGCCGAATTTGAGGGTTCAATGTTGTAGACTCATGACTCTTCACATAGTTAGACCAATGTAACATTAATGGCAAGGAGCAAAGGAGCAAAGAGATAGAACAGGGGAACAGGGAAAGAGGGAAATAAAATGAAAAACAAAAAAAAAAGGGGGTCCCCGACCACACACCACCTATTTACTGTGGCAGGGTGGTTCCCCCTGGCAAACTGATGTAGACCTACCTTGGTCACGAGCAGGGAGCTAGGGGTTGAGTGCACGCTGCTGGAGGCGTGCTCCTGCCCCCAGTCAGCAGCGGGGAAGCCAATGCATGGGTCAAGCGGCTCCAATTGCCGCCTGACACCCGCGATCATTCCCCGCTGAGAAAGAAGAACGGTCTGCTGTTGTAAACACAGCTGACCGTTCATCTCCCTGGAATGATCACAGAGCTCCTGTGATCCTTCTATATAGGATCACATGTCTCTATGATCATTTCAGAACCCACCCCCCCCACAGTTAGAATCACTCCCCTAGGCTCACATTTAACACCTTGATCACCCACAGGGTTAACCCCCTCCCTGTCAGTGTCATTATTACAGTAGTGGTGCATATTTTTAGCACTGATTACTGTAGCAATGTCACTGGTCCCCCCAAAAGTGTCAAAAATGTCAGTTAGGGGTCCGATCTGACCCCTATTATGTAGGACCGTTGATCATTGTTCCTACAGCTGAAGCCACAGCCAATCACAGTTAGAATCACACCCCTAGGGACACACACAGCCCCTCCCTCTCAAATAAAGTTAACCCCTTCACTGCCAGTGTAATTTTACAGTAACAGTGCATATGTATAGCACTGATTACTGTAGAAATGTCACTGGTAACCCCAAAAGTGTAAAAAATGTAATTTAAGGGTCCGATCTGTCTGCCCCAATGTCGCAGTACCGCAAAAAAAATCGCAGATCACCGCCATTACGCGTTTAAAAAAAAAAAACAACAAAAATGACAAAAATCTTTCCCTTTGTTAGTAAACGCGATAACTTTTGCGCAAACCAATCAAAATATGCTTTTTGCGGGGTTTTTTTACCAAACATGTGTAGCATAAAACAAATTTGCCAAAAATGTTAAAAAAATTAGATTTTTACATTTTTTTTTGGGAATTCCATATAAAAAAATGTGAAAAATATTGTTATTTTTGCAAAATTGACGCTCTTTTTTTGTTTATAGCGCATGATCAAAAAATCGCACGGGTGATCAAATACCACCAAAAGAAAGCTCTGTTTGTGGGAAAAAAAGGACGTCAAATTAGTTTAGGTACAGTGTCGCACGACCGCGCAATTGTCCGTTAAAGTCATGCAGTGCCGAATCGCAAAATACCCCCTGGTCTTTCAGCAGCCAAATCCTCCGGGGCTTAAGTGGTTAAGAAAAAGAAAATTGAGCATTTAAAATGACTTTAAGTGGTGGTGGGGATGGAGGTTTCTGCAGGGTGAAGGGGGTGAAAGTGAAGTTGGGTTTTAGGAGTTCTTTCTTTTTTTTTTTGGCTTTGACTCTAGCAGTACTCAGCTCTGGCATTGGACTATGAAATCTGCACCATAACATATAATTGTATAGCTATACAACAAATAACACGGAGAACTTGTATTAGGAAATAATTGTTACCTTCTGTGTTCACTTCCCATCCTGAGGGTAAAATTGTCATTGAGTAACCTTGTTAGATAAGTCAAATGTACAGTGGAGATCGTTCAATACCATGTCATGCATGTTGATGTGGGAGGAGACAGGAAGCAAAATAGTTTAATCATTGCACATTACGTGGATGAGTAGTTACAGATGGAGGGAGGATCAGCAGATAACAGGCACACAATCTTTACAGATCTCATACAAAAAAAATAATATTAGTAATATAATTATTGTATAATAATTAATAATTTATATAAACAGATTTGTTCTTGCCCAGATGTTAAAACTTGCAACATGTTCAGAGAACTTTGTGTCATTTTATTCATAAACATTCTTCCGGGTAAGTGTCAAATCCTCCGTGGTTTAACTCTTCACAAGCTACAAGAAAAAAAAGTATATCTAGAGGAAAAAGGAAAAATACATGCTTGCGTTAGTAACAAATAGGCTAAAAAATGTAACACAGTGACTTTAATGTTTTGTGGTCCCTTGAAATCTACTATAGTTACAGGGAAGCAGTGCATCTTCTGCTACTGTAGAACTAATAGTTCCAGCATGATTTTTTTAGCTCGGTAGCTGCTTACTTTAACATCATTTTTCATTTTCTATTTGCTTTTAAGTGTGTGTTTTTGTTTAAATGTAATTTATTTGTTATTTATTTATATTGTTATTTTTCATAACGAATAATTATAGTTATGTCTTTATAATACTGCATTATATTTATTTATTTATTTAGCTTTATCCTAAAGCTGCTTACTATTTTTTTGCATTTTTTTATTGCTACTTGTATGCTTTTTTAACATTTTTTTTTTAAAATGTCAATTGTTTTACCATTTACCTTAGTTTTTTTTTTTTATCATAGTTATTCCTTTCTTGTTTTTAATAGTGCTTTATAGTTTTCTCATGGATTTTTTTATACTGCTTTTTTATATGAAATGTGTTATTTTATTTTTATACTGCTTTGCTATAGTTTTCTTTTATTTGTTTGTTTATTTATTTTTTTGTTTTCATACAGTACTACTAAGTCATTTTTTGTTTGCTTAAGGCCCCGTTCACATACAAGCGACGCTACTTCCAGGGGTGACCTCCGAGGTCGCGGTGCGAGCAGCGCGCCGCGACCTCGGAGCGGCTGGCACGGACTTCATAACATTGAAGTCTATGACGGTCGCCTCCTGGTCGCCCCAAAGAAGCTCCGGACCCTTTTTCTAAGTCGGAGCGACTTGTGTCGCTCCTATTAGAACGGGTCCGCAGCTTCCCTATGGAAGGCGACCTACGGCGACCTGTGAGGCGACCAGGTCGCCTCACAGGTCGCCTTAGTGTGAACGGGGACTAAAGGAGTTTTAGGTAATCCTTTACTTTAATGCCACTTTTTGTCGGTTTTTGTGTTTTAATACCTGTTATTAAATTGTATTTCTTGTTTGTTTTTGTGTTTGTATGCTACTTTAATGTCATGATTTACTATAATGTCAGTAATTTACTTGTTTAGTCATAACATAAATTATATTAACTTTATTAATTTACAAACCATTTTTCATATTAAAGGTAAAAGTAAAAAAAAGAAAAAAAAAACTAGGAACAACTATAATGTCATTCATTTACTTGTTTAGTCATAACTTACAGGATATTAACTTTTTTAATTTACAAACCATTTTGCATTTTAAAAGTTACAAGTAAGAAAAACAAAAACAAAACTATGATATGGTGTTTCTGTAATCCCCCTAGACTTTAGATATTTGCCATTATGACTATTTTTTGATGACTTTGTCACTATATTATAATTTTCCTCCTAAGTAAATGTTTATGTAATTTATTCATTAATTTATTCATATTGTAATTAAGGTTTATTTTAATTCCATACAATTGTTTGAGCTGGAATGTTATCATAATAACACATAACTTACTCTCCTTTGTTTTTTTGCCTCCTACTATCTAGTATTTTATTCTACACTCCTCCCCTTTTATAAATTCTCAATTTAAAAAAAAAATGTAATAAAATATTTGACATTAGAAAACTAATGTTGTACAAAGCTCAAGCTGATATCATTTTTCTTTCTTACTTTAATCTCTTCAATTCCTTGCAAATTTTAATGTATACCAGTTTTGATGAATAAAAGGAAAAGGTTTTGGCTTTTACATTTTTGTTCTCATTACAGGTCTGTGCCAGGAGGTGAAGGTTGATCAGGGTCATAAGCTTCTAATAGTCAGAAAAGGGGATCCAGTGGAGCTTTCATGCAAGCATTATACTGAGGCTAACTATGTTATGGTTTGGTACCAGCAGAAAGCAGGAGAAGGTCTGCAGCTTATGGTGCATTCAACAGATGCTAAAGATGGTGAAATGGAAACTCTATACAAAGCCTGGAATTTCACTAGGCTTCACATTCTGAATTCCACTCTGAGCCTGGCAAAAGCAGACCCTCAGCTCTCTGCTGTGTATTTCTGTGCAGTCAGTAGGCACAGCTGCAGATAGTGAATTACCTGTCATCAAAAAACCTGTCAGTCTCAGGGAATGCGTTATATTGATGACATACAAAACTATTTACAGGAAGGCCAGCAGGGGGAGCAGTTTACTGTTTTCTCTACACACACTTTAGAGAACCTAATAATAAAGAATTGACATTGTTACTATTTCTTTCCTGTAAGAACACTAATTAGGAAACTTTTATATATGAAAACAAATATAGAAGTTTGACCCAAGCTCAACCACTATGTTTTATATCCAGGACCTGGATACCGGTGCTCTTGCAGGGGAGTTTAACTCTCAAGGTAGTAGATATTAAAAAGATTAAAGCTGGCAATTCAGAGTGCTCTTGCAAAGAAAATTCTTTATTGGCTACATTGCCTACAAAAGCTGCTAACGCTTTTTGGCTTTTTCAGCCTTCCTCATAGCATATGAGGAAGGCTGCAAAAGCCGAAATGCATTAGCATCTTTTGTATCATGCTTTTATACATGTAGCAAATAAAGAATTTTCTTTGTAAGAACACTCTGAGTCACTGGCTTTAATATCTGTAAGGAAACATTGTTGTCTGCTTAATCCCTTCGTATTAGAAGAACACATCTTTTAAAAAAAAAAAACTATTTAGTATATCCTACACATTTAAAAAGATGTGTAATGGATTCTTATCATTTTTTTTTTTTTCACTTTTCACTATCATCATCGTCAATGCCATCAGCTTGGCATAACAGCTCTTAACCACTTCTGGACTGGAAGATTTTCCCCCTTATTGACCAGGCCAATTTTTGCGATTCTGCACTGTGTTATTTTAACTGATAATTGCATGGTCGTGCAATGCTGTACCCAAGTAAAATTGATGTCCTTTTTTCCCCACAAATAGAACTTTCTTTTGGTGGTATTTGGTCACATGTGCGATTTTTATTTTTTGCGCTATAAACAAAAAAAGAGCAACAATTCTGAAAAAAAAAACAACAATATTTTTCACTTTCTGCTACTGTATATACCATTCCCAGAAAAAAAAAAAATTAAAATCAGATTTTTTCATAATTTTAGGCCAATTTGTTTTCTGCTACATATTTTTGGTAAAACAAAATCCCAACAAGCGTAGTTTGATTACTTTGCGCAAAAGTTATCGCGTCTACAAACTAGGGGAAAGATTTATATCATTTTTATTTATTTACTTTTTTTTTACTAGTAATGGTGGCAATCAGCGATTTTTAGCAGGACTGCGACATTGCGGCAGACAGATCGGACCCCTAACTGACATTTCTGACACTTTTTGGGGGACCAGTGACATTACTACAGTAATCAGTGCTAACAATATGCACTGTTACTGTACTAATGACACTGGCAGGGAAGGGGTTAACCCAGGGGTAATCAAAGGGATAAGTGTATGCCTAGGAGGTGTGTTCTAACTGTGAGGGGATGGGCTTATGGAATCAACACAGAGACCTGTGTTCCTATATAGGAGGAACACAGGAGCTCTGTGTTGATAGCTGAGAGAACCATGGTCTGCTGTGTCTACAACAGCAGACTGCCGTTCTCTCTACACGGAGAGCGATCGCGGGTGCCCGGCAGCAATCGCAGCTGCCGGCCCCCAAAATCAGCTTCCCCGCTGGCAAATGAGGGCATGTGCGCCTCCAGCGGTGCTCACGCGCCCCCAGGATCGCTTTTGCGAACCACCGTACAGGTACAGCGATTTGCGGTAACCTCCGCCGTATATCAATGACGACTGTTGGGCAAGTGGTTATAGCTCAAGGCAAACAGTTTAATAGACAGATAAAATACATTTATGGGAGCTGTTTCACCTGCCAAACAATTTGTAATTCTGATCATCCAGTCCTGAAATTTACAAAGCTCATCCGCAGAGAGCAGGTCTTGTTGCTGCAGTGTTACTTTCACTTACAGGTCTACTTCCTACCTCAACCCTGGGACTGCAAAAAGAAATGGGAAGCATCACTGGGGGAAAGAGACCAGAATTTTCTCTGCTGCAGTTCAGTAACACTTACAGGTCGCGTCCTCCCCCCAGTCTGTGACTGGGTAGTAAAAGGAGAAACAGCAGACTGATAGGCTCATCTCTCTGCAACACCCATTGTTAGCACATGAGCACGGTAGCACAACTGATTGGCTCCCAGTACTGCCCCTTCTCCCACCAATCTCCTAGTCTGAGCTCTGCTTTACAGGATATTGCAAGAGGCTGATACCAAGTCAAATTGAATTGCTTAAACTGCTTGTATTTAAAAATACATTAATAATGTATTAATTATTATTATTTTACAGGATTTATATAGCTCCAACAATTTGTGCAGCACTTTTCAACAAGAGGGCAGATAGTACAGTTACAATATAATTAAATACAGGAGGACTCCGAGGGCCCTGCTCCTTAGAGCTTACAGTCTAAAAAATAAAGAGCTGTATAAACCACTTCCGGACCGCCCACTGTGTGTTTACATCGCTACTTTGACGTTAAATACTGGAGTTATAGCAGCAGATAGCTGCCATAACCCCGGTATTTCTCTACATGGCGGGTGGTCCTCTTTACCATAAAAGTGGTCCCAGGTGGCGGATTCACTGCTGGATCACTTTTATGGGCAGTGGGAGAAGTGCCCCTCCCCCTCCCGCTGCTTCCCGGCCATTTTCCCCGTTTACCAGAGCTGCCTGTAGCGGGGAAAATGATCCAGTCCTTTCAGGTCCTAGGCAGGAAGTCGAGTGAGGGCAAGATGGCCCCCACTCGACTCTTTGCTCCTGGAGGACTGGAGTGACGTCATACCTCACTTCTGCCCAATGGCCTTAAAGGGCCTATTTTTTTTTTTGCTTTTAAGGGTAGATGCGAGATCTGAGGTCTTTTTGACCCCAGATCTCACATTAAAGTGGACCTGTTCTGCTTATTTCTAATACAAGGGAAGTAGTGGAGTGGTATGTGGAGTAGTATGATTCAGGGGACACCAGCAAAAAACATTGCTAATTGTGCATGTGCAATAAGTGTTTATTCTATTAAAAATATTTAATACATTTTAAAATGTTTGTCTAAATGTATTAATAGAAATGTATATATATATATATATATAGCATATATATATATATATATATATATACAGTATATATATATATACACATGCATGTGTGTTTGAGCTTTGGGGTGCACACCCTAATGCAATAGGCTGCACACACCTATGACAATCAAAAGGACAGATCCTTTAGACACCGTGGAAATAGGGGCTTTGTTGCCAGAGAAGCCAAGCTATATGAAATGTATTACTTCGAAAAATTGAGTAGGCATATGCCTTTTCCAAAGAGTAGTGTTGGTTAACTAAGCCTATTACCTCTATATGGGAGGGGGCTATAAGTTGTTTCCAACTTCTAGCAATTACCGTTTTGGCTGCTATCAATATGTGTATAAATACTGTTCTGATATCAAATGGTATATTTTCAATACCCAAAAATAGTAGCGCTATTGCGGGTTCAGGTTTGATTAATATGCCCGAAACTTCAGAAAGTATTTCAAAAATTTTCCTCCAAAAACTAATAAGGCCTTTACAGGACCAGAATATATGAAAAATTGTGCCAGTTTGATCGCACTTACGCCAGCACAATGAGTCATATTTAGGGTATATTAAGGACAGGCGATAAGGGGTCAGGTACCATCTAGTAACTATTTTCTGAAATTGTTCCCAGTGTGTTACGCATTGTGTAGCTTTATAAGACATTCGTATCGCCCATCTCCATTGCTCATTGGAGAAGGACAAACCGAGGTCTCTTTCCCATTTCATCATGTAGGATGATTTAAAAAAGGTGAGTTTCTGCTGAAGTTTATTGTAAAACACCGATATCCCTTTAAGCTTAGGATTTGGGTCTGTGAGATGTTTCCAGAGTGGTTGGGGGATTTCAAGTTTAGGGGGTGGGTGTTTAGATATGAAGCTCACTATACTAATGTAAACAAAGACAGCCTGGGGGGTGAGTGAGAATTCTCGTTGGAGGGCTGCAAAAGACTTAATAATATTATTTTGGTATAATTGTGTTACTGTGTCAATACCTGCTACCACCAACTTGTTAATATGGACGTTAGGAAGCAGGATGCGCATTGTCAATAGGGGTATGGGAACAGATATTTTATTTGGCTGTGGTTGTAACTGTAGTTGAGCAATTAGATGACGCCAGGACTGTAAGGAGGCTCTTATTGTTAATGGAAGAGTCTGAATTGTTATAGGTTTCCACATGTCTGCCAAAAGTAATGTATATAAATCCTGTGAATTAGTTAGTGCGGCTTCAATCGGAAGCCACGGAAGAGATATTTTATGGGTTCTATGGGTAAACCAATACTGTAGAGGAGCCAGACGAGATGCATGGTAATAGTCCTCAAGGCTTGGTAGTCCCAATCCACCAACTGATTTATGTCGTATCGTATGTAGATATGCACATCTTGCACGTTTCCCCTGCCATACGAAGGTGCGCAAGAGTTTGTTGAGCGAGTTAATATAGTGTTTAGGAATATGGATCGGGAGAGCGCGAAAGATGTACAATATCTTGGGAAGGCACGTCATTTTAAATGCAGCTATTCTTCCAGCCCATGATAGTTCCGTCTTCTTTAATTTATTAGTATCATTAGAAATAGAAGTTATTAGTGATCGCAGATTAAGTGTCTGTAGCCCTGAAGTCGGGAATGTCAAGGTTATGCCCAAATATTGCAAACCTTGGGGGGTCCATGTGTATGGTAGATTTTGCTTAAGATGGCTAAATACGTGGCCCTGTATACCCATATTAAGGATGACTGATTTATCAAAATTAACCTTATAGTAAGAAATGTTACTAAATGTCTGCAAAATATCATGAACAGCAGGTAAGGACACGATGGGGTTCGTCAGACTCAAAATTATGTCATCCGCAAAGATTCTAACGGATTCTAACGGAAAAATTGAGGCCGGTGGATGGCGCGACTCGGAGTGTGGTGGTGCTTCCTTCCTTCCTCTGGTATTTTTTTTTTTTTTTCTCCTTGGTGCTTTTTTTAAGTACCTCCTATGTATCTTTTATATACTTCCTAAGTAGTCTCCTAGGTCTTGAATGTATATAGCATTGGACTTCTTTGTTTCCTGTTCTTGCTACATATAATGTCACAAGGTATTGTAATCAACATATTATATCAATAATCTCTTTTTTCCTTTTTTTCTTTTGTTATTTTATGTTAACTTATTATGTTTTTCATATGCTTGTTTCTCTTTTGTGAAAATTCAAATAAAAACCAATTGAAGGTAAAAGGACAGATCCTGCACATGCTGATATACAACAAGTACAAAGAGGAGTACTTCACCAGCCCATGGCGCTGTCCATGTGTTCACCTCCTTTGTTTGTATGTTTTTTAGCTGAAATGTCCTGGTTGCTGCTGCTCCTCTCTCACTCCACTGGGGGGGGGGGGGGGGGGCGGATCAAAACAATTCAAATCTGTAAAGAGAAGCGCACGCAACCTCGGGCAATAACGCTTTAATAAAGGACAACAACACAGTACATTGGAATTGCACTCACACTTTTCCTTTAAGACAATCGCTTTACAGCATTCCAACAGGAGCTACTCGCTCCTCCCGTCCCTCCAGATGGTGACTCTGCGGTCTCCTCATTCGCGGCTGCCGCCGCTGTATCCCCGCTCTCCTTCACTTCCTGTGTTGCCTGGTCACCGGATGCCGGTTCTAGTGTGCCTGCGCACTATACCAACGTAATCTACGGCGCCTCAGGAGAGCCTCAGCCAAAGCCGGAGCCACAAGTTGTACGGAGCTGCGAGGTGGGAGATTCAAGACACGGGTGCACTGCCTCTGCTATTACTACGGACAACGCGTTTCGGAGGAGGAGCCTCCTTCCTCAGGTCCCACCTGAGGAAGGAGGCTCCGCCTCCGAAATGCGTTGTCCGTAGTAACAGCAGAGGCAGTGCACCCGTGTCTTGAATCTCCCACCTCGCAGCTCCGTACAACTTGTGGCTCTCCTGAGGCGCCGTAGATTACGTTGGTATAGTGCGCAGGCGCACTAGAACCAGCATCCGGTGACCAGGCAACACAGGAAGTGAAGGAGAGCGGGGATACAGCGGCGGCAGCCGCGAATGAGGAGACCGCAGAGTCACCATCTGGAGGGACGGGAGGAGCGAATAGCTCCTGTTGGAATGCTGTAAAGCGATTGTCTTAAAGGAAAAGTGTGAGTGCAATTCCAATGTACTGTGTTGTTGTCCTTTATTAAAGCGTTATTGCCCGAGGTTGCGTGCGCTTTTCTTTACAGATTTGAATTGCACACACCTATGAGCCTATAGTTATTCAACCCTTGAACCCAAGACTCAGAGCTGCAAAGAAAAGGTTTAACCTACTTCAGACATATGACTACTGTGGGTGGGAACAGGAAATAAAGAAACAAAGATACCCAATGTAGATCACAAGAAAAATGTATGTAGCATCATATGAAATTAACACAATTTCTTGAAGTACCTTGTAACAGCTGTAGCGATTTTTGCTTTTATTTCTTTTTTTTTTTTCAGAAAAATGTTGAAGTGCCTCTGGATTCTTTTGCTACACATTATTTCATGTAAGAACTATAGATTGTATGCTAAATTTTTTCTTTCCTTTTTTACTGAAAAAATGAAAAAAGTTATTTCTGGGTGTATTATTAGTGTTATAATATTATTTATTTTATTTTTTGTCTGGTGTTTTTGTTTTTTTATTATTGGTGTTTTAATTTCTTTTATTCGAGTTTTGCATAGAACATCATGAAAAGAAGAATATGAGGGTTCAGTATGGTAGAAATTGCACATCATGACTCATCACACAGTTAGACCAATGTAACATTAATGCCCAAGGAGCAAAGAGGGGGAAAGAAATGACAAGGGTGGGGGGGGGGGATAATAAAAAATGAGGGGGTTCCCAAGGGTAAGGAAGGCTAAATAGTGTCTTTATTATATTATTGTTATTTTTTTTTTCTTTGGTGCTTTAATCATTATTATTATTGGTATTCTTCTTCATCATCATCATAAAAATAATAATAATATTAATGATATAGTTGTTTTTGCATTTTATGCTTGTTATTATTACATCCATTTTTATTTTTTTGTGTAGTTATTATTAGTATTGTTGTGTTTTTTTGGTATTCATTGTTGCTGTTTTTTTTTTTGTTGCTATCACTATAATTATTCTTTCGCCTCCCAGGTTTGTCCCAGTTGGTGGAGGTGAGCCAGGATAAATTCCTTATAGTTCAATCTGGGAAATCTGCAGAACTTAAATGTCGGCACACACAGACCAGCTATATAGCCATGTTCTAGTACCAACAGAAAGGACAGCAAGGGCTGAAGCTTATGGTTCACTCAACAGGTGGTGATGATAATGGTAAAATGGAGCAGGGGTTCGGGTCCTGGGCTCTCAACAGGACTGATGTACTCAAGTCCACACTGATACTGTCAAATGCCAGTCCCGAGGACTCCGCCGTCTACTTCTGTGCAATCAGCCAACACAGTTGGAAATGTCAGTGCAGATGCCAGCACAGAACCTCAGTGGGGAGTCAGCGTCAGTTCTAAATGACACCTGGAGGGGGAGCTGTTTATTATAGCATCATCTATTATTATTATCATTATTATCATTATTCCTGTTGATTATATAATGTAGGTTGAGCAGACACTGGTGCAAATTATAATTTTAATTTGTAATTAAATTACAATTAATAATATTATATATATATATATATATATATATATATATATATATATATATATATATTTATTTATTTATATCTATTTATTTATATATATTTATATATTATAATTAATTATTATTATAATTCTATTTTTTTTTATTTCTTCTTTGTTCAGGTTACAGGTCATGCTGCTAAAAAAGATTATAAGTGGTAATTGTCAACAGGGACCTTGCCAATCCGCACTAGGGTAGCAAGACCAAGGATTTTTTCTGTTGCTTTATAGTACAAGAACCCTTTAAGGGCCCATTGAGATTGTTCCCAAACATTCCAAAGTGTATCTAAAGCCCCAACTTTTTTTTTTACCACCGACGGCACGCTCCCACCCCCGATCATCAGCAGGGAAGCCAATGCGGGTGTCAGGCGGCTCTGATTGCCTCCTGACATCCGCAATCGTTTCCCGCTGAGAGAGAAGGACGGGCAGCTGTTGTAAACACAGCCGTCCGTCCTTCTCCCTGGGATAATCACAGAGCGCCTGTGATCCTTCTATATAGGAACACAGGTCTCTATGTTCATTTCACAAGCCCAACCCCCGTACAGTTCGAATCACTCCCCTAGGGTCACATTTAACCCCTTGATCACCTATACTGTTAACCCCTTCCATGCCAGTGTCATTATTACAGTAACAATGCATATTTTTAGCACTGATTACTGTAGTAATGTCACTGGTACCCCCAAAAGTGTCAAAAATGTCAGTTAGGGGTCCGATCTGTCAGCCGCAATGTCGCAGTTCCGGAAAAAAACGCAGATCGCTGCCATTACTAGTAAAAAAACCAAAACATTAAAAATGACATAAATCTTTCCCGTAGTTAGTAGATGCGATAACTTTTGCGCAAACCAATCAAAATACGATTATTGCGATTTTTTTATTACCAAAAATATGTAGCAGAAAACAAGTTGGCCTAAAATGTTAAAAAATTTTGAATTTAAAAATTTTTTTTTGGAGAATATAATATAGCAGAATGTGAAATATATTGTTTTTTTTTTTTTTCAAAATTGTTGCTCTTTTTTTGTTTATAGCGCAAAAATAAAAACTGCACAGGTGATCAAATACCACCAAAAGAAAGCTCTATTTGTGGGAAAATTTTTATTTGGGTACAGCATCTTACAACTGCACAATTGTCTGTTAAAGTAATGCAGTACCGAATCGCAAAATAGGGCCTGGTCATTAACCACTTACCGCAAAGTGACGTAGATCTACGTCGGCAAACTTTGCGGTGTTATACCGGGATGATGCCTCTAGCTAGAGGCGCCATCCCTGTACCGTGGTTTACAGCCGACGGTCGACTTTCCATCAGTAAGGACCGATGCGGCTCGGGACTCGCTCGATCGTTACCCGGGTGAGCGGGAGGGGACGTCCCCCTCCCCTCCCGCCGCATTCCGTGACTTTGAACGGGCCTCCCATCCCACTGGGAGACCCGAGCACCCAGCCGGCATGTCCACCGGCTGTATGGACTCCCGATCAATGTCGAAAACGGCTTTGATCGGGTCTCTGATGACGTAACCCGGAGGCGGCGTCCATGACGTCACTTTCGGGTTACTCTGCTGCAAAAGGCGGCAAATTTAAAAAACAGCTGTATACAAAAATGCAGTTTTCAGTGTTTTGAATACATTGAAGTGCAGTGGAGAGGTTTGGGGTCTTTTAGACCCTCGATCCCTCCATAAAGAGTACCTGTCACTGGATATTGGTGTCACAAGGGATGTTTACATTGCTTGTGACAGCAATAAAATTGATCAGATTTTTTTTTTTAAAAACCTGTAATAAAGTTAAAAAAAATAAAATAGATAGGAAAATACATTTTTTAGCCGCCCCGTCACCGTTAGCTCACGCACGAAGAAAAACGTATACGGAAGTCGAGCCGCAAATTAAATCGCTGTTCAAACCACACATGTGAGGTATCGCCGCAATCGCCAGAGCGTGAGCAATAATTAAAAAAAAAGAGCTGCACTCTAACTCTAAACTGGTAACCGTTAAAAAAATTTAAAGCGTCGCCTATTGAGATCTCTATTGAACGTAGTTTTTTCGCCATCCCACGGGTGTGCCCAATTTTAAACCGTAACATGTTGGGTATCTATTTACTCGGCGTGACATCCTCTTTCACAATATAGAAAAAAAAAATGCTAACTTTACTGTTTAGTATTTTTTAAATGCAGTGAAATGTGATTTTTCTAAATTTTTCCAAAAAAATTGCGTTTTAAAGACCGCTGCGCAAATACCGCATGACAAAAAATATTGCAATGACCGTCTGTTTATTCTCCAAAATCTTTGCTAAAAAAATATATATAATGTTTGGGGGTTCTAAGTAGTTTTCTAGGAAAAAATACTGATTTTAACTTGTAAACAAAAAGTGTCCGAAATAGGACTGGGGCTTAAGTGGTTAAGGGGGCAAAACCTTCCGGTCTTAAAGTGGTTAATAAGAAAATCTTGTATTTGCCTGAAAATACACACACTCACAATTCATTCCTTTTTTTTTTTTTAAACGAAATATGTCTGATCCTTATTTCTTAAATTTAGGCTGACTAATTTGCCTATTTATAAAAAAAAAAAAAATTAATTTGGCTACTTATTTTTTTTTATTTTTTTTTTAATTTTTTTCATCTCTGACTCTATAGTCATTATGTGATCACACAAACACAGATCAGAGAAATGAAGAAAACACGCCAACCTGGACTTCCAGCACTTCTGGACAGCATGGCACTCACATGTCACTAGAAGAGGAAGAACCCATGATGCCAAAAGACTGCAGGATAAAATTAAAAAAAATCATATTTTTGTTTTTACTTTCAAGTGGTGAGGGTTCCGGGGTTCAGGGGTTAAAGGGGTAAAAGTGGAGTAGGATTCTAGGAATGCTTTAATTTTTCAGATCTTGACTCTTGCAATGGTCTTCTCTGGCATTGGACTCTTAAATCTACATCATCTATATTAATAAAACCCATGTGTCCCTGCATCCACATTTCAGATTTCCCGGTGTCTGTGGAAATGCGCTACTGCGCATGTGCCACAGGACAGCCGTTGGGACTGGGGGCGGGTTGGGGGCTGGCACTGACCTGTGTAGGCTGGGGGAGCTCCTCGGTGTCCGAGGCCGGGTATTGGGGGGTCACCCCCAATAATGGTGCGGTGTGAGGGCCGTTGTACTGCCGATAGTTTCAGTAGCCACCGTTCGGAATTCGTATGTGCTGGGGAGGCAGGAGGCGGAGTTCCGATCACTTGCCTTAGATTTAAAAATGGCGCCACCCGGCGCCAACATATCACTTCGCATGCGCCGCTGCTCGGTAAAAGCCGTACGCTTCGGCTATTTCCGGAAATAGCTGAACGTATTCGAGCTTTCCCGAGCGGCGGCACATACGCAATGACATGGTACAGGAGAATGCAGGGCCTGTACCATGCGCGCAGCCCCGCATTCCCCTGTACCATGCGCGCAGCCCCGCATTCTCCTGTACCATGCGCGCAGCCCCGCATTATCCTGTACCATGCGCGCAGCCCCGCATTCTCCTGTACGCACTCGCACGCGAGAGCCGCTCGGTCAGCTCTACGTGTGTCTCTGTTGCTAGGGCAACAGGGACGCTATGTGCAGAGCTGGCTATGTCATGCGGCTCTCGCGTTGTTAGAAAAAAAAAGATAAGTGAGAGCCGCTCAGCCATATGTTCTAGCGTCCGTTAATTTAACGGGCTTAATGTCTAGTAAAATATAATTCTTTTGATTGAAATACATAGAAAACTTACATTTGTAAATAATTGTTACCTTCTGTCTTCATTCCCCATCCTAAGGGTGACGTGGTCATTGGGCAAACCTTGCTAGATACAGTAAGTCAAATGTATAGACTGTTTAATACCATGTCATGCATGTTGATGTGGGAGGAGACAGGAAGCAAAATAGTTACATTTTTGCACATTACGTGGATGAGTAGTCACAGATGGAGAGAGGATCAGCAGATAACAGGCACACAATCTTTACAGATCTCATATAAAAAAAATCTCCAGTCCCAGCTGACTCCTAGTAAGTAGGGTTGAGAGAACCCAGACTGTATTGTTCGTGTTCGTACTGGACTTTGGGGTATTCGGTACCCGGACCCGAACCAGAACATTTCACTGTATGTTCGGGTACTGTCCGTTGTTCGGTAACGTTATTTGATGTTTTGGCGCGGTTTTAATGGCGCTGTTTCAACAGGTGCAAGGCAGCCAATCAGCAAGCATTTAACTAGTGTGCCCTAGAAGCCATCACAGCCATGCTTACTAATGGCATGGCTGTGATTGGCCAGTGCAGCATGTGACCCAGAGTCTATATAAGTTGGAGTCACACAGCGCGTCACTCTGCTATAACTATACTAGGGAGAGGTTCCTGATGCTGCTGAGGGAGAGATAGGAGATTACTGTAGGGTCAGGCTGGAGATTGCTTTGAGGGAAAGCATAGGAACAATCTTCAATATTCATACAGCAATCGACATTGATTTGATTGTGTAGGGGTGCAGTGCACAATCTTTTTGCCCGGAGGGAGGGATAGGAGATTACTGTAGGGTCAGGCTGGAGATTGCTTTGAGGGAAAGCATAGATAGGAACAATCTGCTTTAATCAGACAGCGATCTACATTGATTGTATAGTGTGGGGGTGCAGTGCACAACCTTTATGCCCTGACCTGAGCCCAGTGAGGAGGAGGAGGAGGGAGAAAAAAAACCTTTTATCAGTCTGTTAGGTAGGCGGCTTGTGGTGCTGCACACTTAATGCAAGCTCAGTGCATATGTATCTGCTTAATCTGCATTTAAAAAAGAAAAAAAAATTCCTTCATATTTTACTTTGACCTACAGTCTTTGGACAGACACTGCTTTTCTAACCTGCTCTTCAAAAAGCACCAATGTAAGGGGAAAATCATTATTTTTCAGTATTTGGGGAAAAAAAAATTATCTTTCAGTTTTTCATTCAAATGGGTTTTTTTTATTCAATAGTGGAATAGAACAACAACAGTATCCAACCTGTTAGGCGTGCGGTGTGTAGCGGCCATTTACTGCAAGCTGAGTGCATATGTGTCTGCTTAATCTGCATTTAAAAAAGAAAAAAAAACTTTTTTCCCTCATATTTTACTGTGACTTACAGAGTTTAGACAGACACTGCATTTCAAATCTGCTATTCAACAAGCACCAATTAAGGGGACAATTATTTATCAGATTTTCATTCATACGTTACCGTGCGATACACCCATTGCATACTGTTGTATTCCGCTTTGCAATAAAAACCCATTTAGGGGCAAAAAAGTTGATAGCGGCCCTGTCTGCATATGTTACAGTGACATACACCCATTGCATACTGTTGTATTGTGCATTGCAATAAAAAAAAAAACATTTAGGGGGAAAAAAAGTTGATTGCGGCCCTGTCTGCATATGTTACAGTGAGATACACCCATTGCATGCTGTTGTATTGCACTTTGCAATAAAAAAAACATTTAGGGGCAAAAAAAGTTGATTGCGGCCCTGTCTGCATATGTTACACACCCATTGCATACTGTTGTATTCCGCTTTGCAATAAAAACCTATTTAGGTGCAAAAAAAGTTGATAGCGGCCCTGTCCGCATATGTTACAGTGAGATAAACCCATTACACACTGTTGTATTGCGCTTTGCAATAAAAAAAAGAACCCACTTAGGGGCAAAAAAAGTTGATTGCGACCCTGTCTGCATATGTTACAGTGAGATACACCCATTGCATACTGTTGTGTTGCGCATTGCAATAAAAACCCATTTAGGGGGAAAAAAAGTTGATACCGGCCCTGTCCACATATGTTACAGTGAGATGCACCCATTGCATACTGTTGTATTGCGCATTGCAATAATAAAAAACATTTAGGGGCAAAAAAGGTGATTGCGGCCCTGTCCGCATATGTTACAGTGCGATACACCCATTGCATACTGTTGTATTGCGCTTTGCAATAAAAAAAAACATTTAGGGGCAAAAAAAGTTGATTGCGGCCCTGTCTGCATATGTTACAGTCACATACACCCATTGCATACTGTTGTATTGCACATTGCAATAAAAAAAAACATTTAGGGGGAAAAAAAGTTGATTGCGGCCCTGTCTGCATATGTTACAGTGAGATACACCCATTGCATGCTGTTGTATTGCACTTTGCAATAAAAAAAAAAAAATTTAGGGGCAAAAAAAGTTGATTGCGGCCCTGTCTGCATATGTTACACACCCATTGCATACTGTTGTATTCCGCTTTGCAATAAAAACCTATTTAGGGGCAAAAAAAGTTGATAGTGGCCCTGTCCGCATATGTTACAGTGAGATAAACCCATTACACACTGTTGTATTGCGCTTTGCAATAAAAAAAAAAACACTTAGGGGCAAAAAAAGTTGATTGCGACCCTGTCTGCATATGTTACAGTGAGATACACCCATTGCATACTGTTGTGTTGCGCATTGCAATAAAAACCCATTTAGGGGGAAAAAAAGTTGATACCGGCCCTGTCCACATATGTTACAGTGAGATACACCCATTGCATACTGTTGTATTGCGCATTGCAATAATAAAAAACATTTAGGGGCAAAAAAGGTGATTGCGGCCCTGTCCGCATATGTTACAGTGAGATACACCCATTGCATACTGTTGTATTGCGCTTTGCAATAAAAAAAAAACATTTAGGGGCAAAAAAAGTTGTTTGCGGCCCTGTCTGCATATGTTACAGTGAGATACACCCATTGCATACTGTTGTGTTGCGCATTGCAATAAAAAAAAACATTTAGGGGCAAAAAAAGTTTATTGCGGCCCTGTCTGCATATGTTACAGTGAGATACACCCATTGCATACTGTTGTGTTGCGCATTGCAATAAAAAAAAACATTTAGGGGCAAAAAAAGTTGATTGCGGCCCTGTCTGCATATGTTACAGTGAGATACACCCAGTGCATACTGTTGTATTGCACTTTGCAATAAAAAAAAACATTTAGGGGGCATAAAAAGTTGATTGCGGCCCTGTCTGCATATGTTACAGTGTGATACACCCATTGCATACTGTTGTATTGCGCGTTGCAAAAAAAAAAAACATTTAGGGGGGAAAAAAGTTGATTGCGGCCCTGTCTGCATATGTTACAGTGACATACACCCATTGCATGCTGTTGTATTGCACTTTGCAATAAAAAAAAACATTTAGGGGCAAAAAAGTTGATTGCGGCCCTGTCTGCATATGTTACAGTGAGATACACCCATTGCATGCTGTTGTATTGCACTTTGCAATAAAAAAAACATTTAGGGGCAAAAAAAGTTGATTGCGGCCCTGTCTGCATATGTTACACACCCATTGCATACTGTTGTATTCCGCTTTGCAATAAAAACCTATTTAGGGGCAAAAAAAGTTGATAGTGGCCCTGTCCGCATATGTTACAGTGAGATAAACCGATTACACACTGTTGTATTGCGCTTTGCAATAAAAAAAAAACCACTTAGGGGCAAAAAAAGTTGATTGCGGCCCTGTCTGCATATGTTACAGTGAGATACACTCATTGCATACTGTTGTGTTGCGCATTGCAATAAAAACCCATTTAGGGGAAAAAAAAGTTGATACCGGCCCTGTCCACATATGTTACAGTGAGATACACCCATTGCATACTGTTGTATTGCGCATTGCAATAATAAAAAACATTTAGGGGCAAAAAAGGTGATTGCGGCCCTGTCCGCATATGTTACAGTGAGATACACCCATTGCATACTGTTGTATTGCGCTTTGCAATAAAAAAAAACATTTAGGGGCAAAAAAAGTTGATTGCGGCCCTGTCTGCATATGTTACAGTGAGATACACCCATTGCATACTGTTGTGTTGCGCATTGCAATAAAAAAAAACACTTAGGGGCAAAAAAAGTTGATTGCGCCCTGTCTGCATATGTTACAGTGAGATACACCCATTGCATACTGTTGTGTTGCGCATTGCAATAAAAAAAAACATTTAGGGGCAAAAAAGGTGATTGCGGCCCTGTCCGCATATGTTACAGTGAGATACACCCATTGCATACTGTTGTATTGCGCTTTGCAATAAAAAAAAAACATTTAGGGGGAAAAAAAGTTGATTGCGGCCCTGTCTGCATATGTTACAGTGACATACACCCATTGCATGCTGTTGTATTGCACTTTGCAATAAAAAAAAAACATTTAGGGGCAAAAAAAGTAGATTGCGGCCCTGTCTGCATATGTTACAGTCACATACACCCATTGCATACTGTTGTATTGCGCATTGCAATAAAAAAAAAACATTTAGGGGGAAAAAAGTTGATTGCGGCCCTGTCTGCATATGTTACAGTGAGATACACCCATTGCATGCTGCTGTATTGCGCTTTGCAATAAAAAAAAACCCACTTAGGGGCAAAAAAAGTTGATTGCGACCCTGTCTGCATATGTTACAGTGAAATACACCCATTGCATACTGTTGTGTTGCGCATTGCAATAAAAACCCATTTAGGGGAAAAAAAAGTTGATACCGGCCCTGTCCACATATGTTACAGTGAGATACACCCATTGCATACTGTTGTATTGCGCATTGCAATAATAAAAAACATTTAGGGGCAAAAAAGGTGATTGCGGCCCTGTCCGCATATGTTACAGTGAGATACACCCATTGCATACTGTTGTATTGCGCTTTGCAATAAAAAAAAACATTTAGGGGCAAAAAAAGTTGATTGCGGCCCTGTCTGCATATGTGACAGGGACATACACCCATTGCATACTGTTGTATTGGGCATTGCAATACAAAAACCAATTTAGGGGCAAAAAAGTTGATTGCGGCCCTGTCTGCATATGTTACAGTGACATACACCCATTGCATACTGTTTTATTGCGCTTAGCAATAAGAAAAAAAAACACTTAGGGGCAAAAAAAGTTGATTGCGGCATTGTCTGCATATGTTACAGTGAGATACACCCCTTGCATACTGTTGTATTGCGCTTTGAAATAAAAAAAAACACTTTGGGGCAAAAAAAGTTGATTGCGGCCCTGTCTGCATATGTTACAGTGAGATATACCCATTGCATTCTGTTGTATTGTGCTTTGCAATAAAAAAAACCCACTTAGGGGCAAAAAAAGTTGATTGCGGCCCTGTCTGCATATGTTACAGTGAGATACACCCATTGCATACTGTTGTGTTGTGCATTGCAATAAAAACCCATTTAGGGGGGAAAAAAGTTGATTGTGGCCCTGTCTGCATACGTTACAGTGAGATACACCCATTACATACTGTTGTATTGCGCTTTGCAATAAAAAAAACCTACTTAGGGGCAAAAAAGTTGATTGCGGCCCTGTCTGCATATGTTACAGTGAGATACACCCATTGCATACTGTTGTGTTGCGCATTGCAATAAAAACCCATTTGGGGGGGAAAAAAATTGCGGGCTAGTCTGCATATTTCACTGTGAGATACACACTTTCTATACTGTTGTTATATTCCGCTATTCAATAAACACCCATTTAGGGAAAACAAATTAAATTGCGACCTAGTCTGTATCTGTACGTGAGAGATACACCCTTTGGATACTGTTGTTCTATTCTGCTATTCAATAAACACCCATTTAGGGGAACATTTATAATTTTGCAGCGTTTGCTGATTATGTTACTGTGAGATACACCCTTTAAATTTGTTTGGCGCATCTCCTTCCACCACCGAGGATTGCAGGGCGCTTCAGTTTGCCTCCTGTTGCTAACTCCTCCTACTCCGCTTCCTCATCCTCATCCTCTACCACCTCTGCATCCGGAGCAGTGATCATTTCCAAGGCTTTTAGAGCAGTCATTCACAAGTGGCTCTGAGGGTGGGTTCCTGCACCCACAAACACCAGGTACACAATTGTCAAGCAAGGGCACAGTTCTGGAGGATGACGAGGTTGAGGATGAGGAGGAGATGGAGGAGGAGGAACCATTTTCACAGCAGGGTGGCACCCAGATAACTGATAACAACAGATACTACACTTGATCTCCAAGGGTGGGTTCCTGCACCCACAAACACCAGGTACACAATTGTTAAGCAAGGACACAGTTCTGGAGAATGACGAGGTGGAGGATGAGGAGGAGATGAAGGAGGAGGAATCATTTTCACAGCAGGGTGGCACCCAGATAACTGATAACAACAGATACTACACTTGATCTCCGAGGGTGGGTTCCTGCACCCACAAACGCCAGGTACACAATTGTCCAGCAAGGGCACAGTTCTGGAGGATGACGAGGTGGAGGATAAGGAGGAGGAGGAGATGGAGGAGGAGGAACCATGTTCACAGCAGGGTGGCACCCAGATAACTGATAACAACAGATACTACACTTGATCTTAGGCAAAAGGTCGAGACTTGAAAAGCGATGCTGGTGGCATTCCCACCTGACAGCGGGGGCACAGTGGAAGCACAAGGCGAAAGCAGAGGAGGAGGAGGTCGCCAACGCAGTCAGGGCACCGCCAGCACCTCAGAAGGCAGGGTTAGCATGTATGAAATGTGGAAAAGCCTTGTCGGCACGCCACAACAACCAGGACCACCAGCTGTTTTTTTTTTTTTAAGCCCCTGGTGTGTGAACACATTCAGACTATCACCCGGTGGGTGAATAAAAAAGTGCACACCAAAAAAGTGAAACACAAAAAGTGCACAGAGTGTGCACATGGTCCTTGACCCTGATCCCCCGGGGCGCAAGGCTCCTGACAGGGACTGGGGTACTTACACTGGCCGAAACTAGGCAGCTACATTCTTTAGGAGGTCTGCTGAAACAGACCACCCCAAGTACTAGGTGGGGCTCTCCCGAAGAGAGACCCCATGAGAGAGGGCGAACCAAGCCAGAAGGCCATATCCACCCCCTCCCAAGACTTTGAGGGACAGGCCCAAGGACCTACACCCTACTAATCACACTGTGCAAAATAAAGTGTACCGCCACAATAATAAATACAAAATGTGAGACACACAACACATAAAAGTGGGTAAAGGGATAGTGGAGAAATGCAAGGTTAGTGCCACGTTGCAATACTGTGGCAGGCCCTTCGGCCAGGAATAAAAAATTCCTCTGGTCCTGACTCCTGACCAAAAGGCCCGGCCCTAGAGGCAGGTGTGAAAAATGTGTGTAGGAAGTGCAGTGTCCTTGGTGCCATACTCATAGTGTTGCCATCCACCGTGAATTATGGCACCCCTGGACTGCCACTCCAGGGGCACATAAACCACAGGCTTTTGAGAATCCCGGTCCCTGGCAAGACCAGTGCAGCTCCATCCCTACCAGAAGGCCTCAGAACTTAGACAGCTTTGGGAGAGCCCGGCCCACAACCAGGGACACATACTGTACCTTTTCCAAGGCCAGACTCAACCCAGAAGGGAGAAAAAAGCCCCCCGCCGCCATCACCGTTCCTTACCATATACCATATACAGTTCTCTACCGTTCCTTATGTACTATACACGTACTGAATGACGGGTCTGCCCCTTCAACTTCTGGGTCTCCATATTGGGCACATGGCCTGAGCTTGCCCTTTATGCCTTGGAGGTGCTGGCCTGCCCTGCAGCCAGTGTATTATCTGAACGTGTATTTAGCACGGCTGGGGGCGTTATCACAGACAAGCGCAGCCGCCTGTCCAGAGCCAATGTGGACAAGCTCACGTTCATTAAAATGAACCAGGCATGGATCCCACAGGACTTGTCCGTACCTTGTGGAGAATAGACATGTATACCGGCCTTACCCTGATCTTTCTAACTCTTTTGGGGTGTACCCTAATTTAAAAAGAAATAACATTAAAAACAAAAACCAGTGTTGGCTACCTCGTCCTCCTCCACCGCCGATTCCACCTACACATCCACCGCCACCTCAACCTCCTACTCCATATGGGCCTCGTCCTCCTCCTCCACCGCCGCCGCCACTTCCACCTACACCGCCATATCTACCGCCACCTCAACCTCCTACTCCATGTGGGCCTCGTCCTCCTTCTACATCATTCAAGATGAATATTTTTTATTTTTCTGTTTTTTATGTTATTTTAAGTTATTTCCCTATCCACATTTGTTTGCAGAGCACTTGCCATGCTCTTAAGATGAGTTTGCTGCCATTTGCAGCCCTCTAGCCCTTTCCATGTTTGTTTTAGAGCCATTTTAGTGCTCAAAAGTTCGGGTCTCCTTTTACTTTAATGGGGTTCGGGATCGGGACAAAGTTCGGGTTAAGTCCGGTTCACAAACCCGGACTTTTTTTTCAAGTTTGGCCGAACCCGCCGAACCCGAACATCCAGGTGTTCGCTCAACTCTACTAGTAGGAGAAACGCGTCGGGGGGAGCCGCCACGCCATCACGTCACATGGATCCACGCTGCAGGCGGCCACGTTCTGCTACAGGAACCTATTGTCTTATCCATTTGATGCCATGTAAGTGCAATATCGCATTTAAATAAAGTGTTTTAATAAGGGTAACAAACTATTGGCCATTTTTCCTTTCCACTTTGGGGGAGCTTCATTGGAGACAGCTATATCCAGCCTCGGTCCTTAAAGGAGAGTGATACGCCCCTGGGAAGGGATAGACACCTATACCTTATGGTCGGAAGCTGACTTTGGATACTGTCCACACTACCCATATACCAACAGAGGTTCCAGGACTACCTTCTTTAGAATTCTGGTAAGAAGCCACGCATACCACTTGGGTGACACCAGACAAGTTTTGTGCATGAGTTGAGGTTATATTTCATTGCACCTGGCTTTTGTTACGAGTCAGTAAGGGGCCATCTTATTCACATTTCTGTCACTGATTTGTCATCTCACATCGGTCCAATTGGAAGACACTTCTTTCTTTAAAAGACTCTTTGTGTGTTATCACACGTATGCATTCGTTTGAGAGATTGCTTTTTTAAATGGACTTTTGATGCATTTATTTTTTTTATCACCACTGTGTGGTTCAGTATCACTATATGATTTATTGTGTTGGTTGTATACACTCTATACCACATTGTAAGCGCACTATTTCATTTTTTCACTGTTATTTTAACCTTTTCTAGTGCAGCTGCATATTATTTTGGTTAGCGCACCCTTATTCATCTTTTTCAAACAGTTTAACCACTTAAGCCCCGGAGGATTCGGCTGCTAAAAGACCAGGGGGTATTTTGCGATTCGGCACTGCGTGACTTTAACGGACAATTGCGCGGTCGTGCGATGCTGTACCTAAACAAATTTGACGTCCTTTTTTTCCCACAAACAGAGCTTTCTTTTGGTGGTATTTGATCACCTGTGCGATTTTTTGATCACGCGCTATACACAAAAAAAGCGTCAATTTTGCAAAAATAACAATATTTTTCACTTTTTTTATATGAAATTCCCCCCCAAAAAAAGTAAAAATCTAAATTTTTTAACATTTTTGGCCAATTTGTTTTATGCTACATATGTTTGGTTAAAAAAAATCGCAAAAAGCGTATTTTGATTGGTTTGTGCAAAAGGTATTGCGTTTACTAACAAAGGGAAAGATTTTTGTCATTTTTGTTGTTTTTTTTTTAACGCGTAATGGCGGCGATCTGCGATTTTTTTTTCGGTACTGCGACATTGGGGCGGACAGATCGGACCCTTGACTGACATTTTTGACACTTTTGGGGTTACCAGTGACATTTCTACAGTAATCAGTGCTATATGTATGCACTGTTACTGTAAAAATACACTGTCAGTGAAGGGGTTAACTTTATTTGAGAGGGAGGGGCTGTGTGTGTCCCTAGGGGCGTGATTCTAACTGTGATTGGCTGTGGCTTGAGCTGTAGTTACACTGATCAACGGTCCTACATAGTAGAACCGTATGATCAGTGTTTCTACACAGGGGAGAATGACAGGCAGCTTGTTTACACAAGCTGCCTGGCTTTCTCCCTCTCCCCCGACGATCGCAGAGTGAGCGGCGGACATCGGGTCCGCCGGTCACACGCGCGGAGGGGTCCGTGACCGCGCGGGAGCGGGAGCGCACCGCCTGTGGCGCTCGCTCGCTCCCCAGAGCCTCACAGGCTAGTGACGTTAATTTACGTCACTTTGCCTGTGTGGGGCTGACTGCTGCAGTAAATATACTGTGGGCGGTCGGCAAGTGGTTAATACACCGATAAAATACATATATGGGAGCTGTTTCACCTGCCAAATGATTTGTAATTCTGTTCATCCAGTCCTTAGATTTACAAAGCTCAGCCGCAGAGAGAGGCTCTTGTTGCTGCAGTGTTACTTTCACTAACAGGTCTACTTTCCACCTTAGCCCTGGGACTGCAAAGTGAAATGGGAAGCATCACTGGGGGCAAGAGACCAGATTTTTCTCTGCTTTAGTTCAGTAACACTTACAGGTCATGTTCCTCCCCCAGTCTGTGACTAGGTAGTAAAAGGAGAAACAGCAGACTGATAGGCTCATCTCTCTGCAACACCCATTGGTAGCACATGAGCACAGCAGCACAACTGATTGGCTCCCAGTACTGCCCCTCCTCCCACCAATCTCCTAGTCTGAGCTCTGCTGTACAGGAAATTGCAAGAGGCTGATACCAAGTCAAATGCAGGTACTTAAACTGCTTGTATTTAAAAATACATTAACCACTTTATGACCGGAAGGATTTGCCCCTTTAAAGACCAGGCCCTATTTTGCGGTTCAGCACTGCGTTATTTTAACGGACAATTGCGCGGTTGTATGAGGCTGTACTCAAACAACATTTATGTGTGATTTTTATTTTTTGTGCTATAAACAAAAAAAGAGCGACAATTTTGAAAAAAAAAAAACAATATTTTTCACATTCTGCTATATAACATTCCCAAAAAAAAATGTAAAAATCAAAATGTTTTAACATTTTAGGCCAATTTGTTTTCTGCTACATATTTTTGGTAAAAAAAAATTGCAATAAGCGTATTTTGATTGGTTTGCACAAAAGTTATCGCGTTTATTAACTACGGGAAAGATTTATGTCATTTTTATTTTTATTTTTTTTACTAGTAATGGCAGCGATCTGCGATATTTTACAGGACTGTGACATTGCGGCGGACAGATCAGACCCCTAACTGACATTTTTGACACTTTTGGGGGTACCAGTGACATTACTACAGTAATCAGTGCTAAAAATATGCACTGCTACTGTAATAATGCCAGTGGCAGGGAAGGGGTTAACCCTGTGGTTGATCAAGGGGTTAAATGTGAGCCCTGGGGAGTGATTCTAACTGTGGGGGGGGCGTGGCTTCTGAGATGACCATAGAGACATGTGATCCTATATAGAAGGATCACATGAGCTCTGTGATCATTCCAGGGAGAAGAACGGTCAGCTGTGTTTACAACAGCTGACCGTTCTTCTCTCTCAGCGGGAAACAATCGCGGACGTCAGGCGGCAATCGGAGCCGCTTGACACACGCATTGGCTTCCCCGCTGATAAGCAGGGGCGGAAGCATGCCAGTGGCGGCGTGTGCTCGCCCTCTAGCCTCCTGAGAGCCAGCGACGTAAACCTACATTGCTTTCCCCAGGAGTGACTGTCTGCCACAGTAAATCTGCGGTAGGTGGTCGGTAATTGGTTAATCATGTATAAATTATGGATCCTTCTGTATGGGCCAGCAGGGGAATTCTCTATGTGTCCCACATATGCCAGGGGGAGACGCTTATGACATTTGACCAACTGAAAGACGCTTTCTCTCTGCCCAACTCCCACTTCTTTCGCTACCTACAGCTCCGGCATGCTTTCCACAAACAATTCGCTGACTCTCCCTGCGATTTTACCCTAGCTGACTTGGAGGCCATTCTCCAGAATGAGACATTGAAGAAACCTTTATCCACCATTTACAGTACCCTGTTGCCTAGCGTGCACTCTGGGCTGGAGGCCCTACAGGCCTTTTGGGTGGCGGAGGCCCCTGACCTAGATACGGAGGATTAAGAGGACATTTGGGACTACCCTTTCCGTCACTTGGTGGCCGCCAGGGACCGCCTAGTGCAGTACAAAATCCTCCATCGATTTCATTTGACTCCGACTCGACTGCATAGGGCCTTTCCTGACTCACCAGCGGCCTGCTGGCGCTGCGGCGTGGTGGACCCTGCATATACGCACATGCTCTGGAGTTGCCCGCCCCTGGTTGTCTACTGGACCAGAATCTTGGACTTTGTAACTCGAGTGACCACCATCCGCGTACCCCTCAAGCTCGAATACTGTATCCTGGGACTTGTAAATGACTTGGCTCATTCTGTGGCGACTCGCACTCTTCTGGGCCTTCTGCTGTTTTACGCGAGGAAACTGGTGGTGCTCAGATGGCGGAGGCCTGAGGCGCCCACCCTTTCCGCGTGGAAATCTTTGGTGAACTCGGTGATCCCCCTGTATAAAGCAACTAGCAACTTATGCTAGCAGAGGTTGCCCACAGAAGTTTGCGAAGGTCTGGGACATCTGGTTGGAATACAACGAAACTGTTAACGACGCTGAGGGCTCTGGGGGGGGGGGGGAAACCCTGGGACCTTGATTAGCATGGTCTCTTCTCCTCCCTGTGCACGATGGAGTCCGGACCCTCACCACTCTTTTAGGCCCCTGGGTTGTCCCGCAGTGTATGGTCTGTCACTGTTTACATAATCCTTCATGGTGAAGCTTAATCTATTGCAGCAGCTGGGTGCAGCCCTGTTTGGGAATGTTTTTTGTTCTGTATTGTATTTTTGAGCCAGGGAATGCCCAACGGCTCTGTTTTGTATGTCGTTTTTTTTTTCTAAAACCTAATAAAAAGAATTTTCAAAAAAAAAAAAATTGTGAAAAAAATCATGTATAAATTATTATTATTATCATATAGGATTTATATAGCTCCAACAGCTTGTGCAGCACTTTACAACACGAGGGCAGACAGTACATTTACAATACAATTCAATACAGGAGGAATCAGAGGACTCTGCTCATTAGAGCTTACAATTTTATAAATAAAGAGCTGCTTTAACCACTTCCGGACCGTCCATCATGTATTTACATTGCTACTTTTGCGTTAAATACTGGAGTTATAGCAGCAGTTAGCTGCCATAACCCCGGTATTTCTCTACATGTCGGGTGGTCCTTTTTAACATAAAAGTGGTCCCAGTGGCGGATTCGCCGTGGGATCCCTTTTATGGGAGGCGGGAGAGGTCATTTTCCTCGCTTACCGGAGCTGCCGGTAGCGGGGAGAATGATCCAGTCCTTTCAGGTCCTAGGCAGGAAGTTGAGTGAGGGCAAGATGGCCCCCACACGACTCTATGCTTTTGGAGGACCGGAGCAACGTCATACGTCGCCTCCGCCCAATGGCCTTAGAGGGCCAATTGTTTGGTTTTTTGTTTTAAAAAAAAATTGCATTTTTTTTTTTTTTTGCTTTTAAAGGTAGATGTGAGATCTGAGGTCTTTTTGACTTCAGATCGTACATTAAACAGGATCTGTCCTGTTTATTTCCATTACAAGGGAAGTAGTAGAGTAGTATGTGGAGTAGTATGGTTCAGGGGACACCAGCAAAAAACATTGCTAATTGTGCATGCGCAATAATAAGTGTTTATTCTATTAAAAATATATAATACATTTTAAAATGTTTGTTTAAATTTATTTATAGGAATGTATATATATATAGACACGTGCATGTGTGTTTGAGCTTTGGGGTGCACACCCTAATGCAATAGGCTGCGCACACCTATGAGCCTATATTTATTCAACCCTTGAACCCAAGACTCAGAGCTGCAAAGAAAAAGTTCAACCTACTTCAGACATATGACTACTATGGGTGGGAACAGGAAATAAAGAAACAAAGATACCCAATGTAGATCACAAGAAAAATGTATGTAGCATCATATGAAATTAACACAATTTCTTGAAGTACCTTGTAACAGCTGTAGCGATTTTTGCTTCTATTTTTTTTTTTTTCCTAGAAAAATGTTGAAGTGCCTCTGGATTCTTTTGCTGCATATTATTTCATGTAAGAACTATAGATTGTATGCTACATGTTTTCTTTCCTTTTTTACAGAAACATGAAAAAAAGTTATTTCTGGTAATATTACTTTTATTCCTGGTGATTTTATTATTAGTGTTATAATATTATTTATTTTATTTTTTGTCTGGTGTTTTTGTTTCTTTATTATTGGTGTTTTAATTTCTTTTATTCGAGTTTTGCATAGAACATAAGGAAAAGAAGAATATGAGGGTTCAGTATGGTAGAAACTGCACATCATGACTCATTACACAGTTTGACCAATGTAACATTAATGCCCAAGGAGCAAAGAGGGGGGAAAGAAAAACCGAGGGGGAAAAAAATAATAAAAAATGAGGGGGTTCTCAAGGGTAAGGAAGGCAAAATAGTG